>NC_138210.1:41391776-41919276 GCF_964194415.1 Vipera berus
TTACAAGAAACATTGAACATGGAAAAGGTAACTTGTACTCTAAGACCACAAAGTAAATTTGAGGATAAGGAAAAACATTTGACAAATGGATTGCTGAGCTGTTGGGAGTACCACAAGAAATGGGGAGACAAGGGATGATAAGAGAAATCTTCAATGACTATGAAGGGGCAAAATCTTTTTACAAAGACATGATGTTTGATTTGCCTACTATATCCACAACAACATTTACAAGATTATGGAAAGACTCTTTGATTCAACGGAATATATTGATTGGGAAAGATGCTTGGCAAAAGAAGAGGGCTAAAGTGAGAATTGAGGAATTAGATGATGGAGTGTATCAGAGGGAATATTTAAAAATTAAACACTTGTTTGAATATGGTTGAAGAAATAGAAAGATTTTAGTTTAAGAGGGATGAACCCTCCAAGTAAGACAGTATTTTTTCTTTTCTCTTTTTTTATTTTGTTTTTTGATATGAGAAATGAAAAAAATGTTTGGGATGATCAGTATAAAGGAAATGTTTTAGATATTTAAATGTAATTGACTTTAAGAAAATTCCAATGGATATCTAAGGCAACAAGAGGAGAAGGTATTAATAGAGAAGTTTCATGGGAAGACAATAAAGCATTTCACCTAGGACTTCCGGGTGGCAAGTCTCCGTCGATGGCGGCCATTCCGGCCGTCAGCCCCGTTGTTTTCCGTTGGAGCCGCTAAAACAGCGACGATCAGCTGTTTTGTGGCTCGGAAACCCTCTCCTTGGGAGAAGAGGGGGGTGAGCGTTTAGGTAGGGGTAGAGCTCCCCTAGACCACCAGAGTTCAAATTCTGGGGGTTGAAGGGTGAGAGCCCCCCCGAAGCCTGAATTAGCTCCGGACTCGTGGACTCCTCCGCTCCAAGGCTTTGGAGTGGAGCAGGATGCTGCAACCATCCCTGCAATCAACAATTAACTTTGGATTACCTGGATGCAGGCAGAGCTGTGCAGGAGAATATTGAAACAGCAAGTATTTGAACTTTAACTCTGTTTACTTTGAAAGAAAAAGTTGCAAGCGGTGTGGAAAGTGAAAGTGCGCAACAGAAATTAACTGGGTGTTAAGATGGCTTCTAAACCAACTAAAGTTCCTAGAACTGCTGGTACCTCACCAGTTCAGCATTCTTCACTACAGGCTTTGATGCCTCCTCCTGTGGCACCCGCACCCGCACCCACATTAACAATAAAAGATTTAACAAGATGCTTTAAAAGTACAATCCCAGCAAATAGCTGAACTTATTGAGGAGAAGAATACTGAAATAAGAGCAGACATTTTAGCTGCATTTCAAGGGCTTGCAGTCTGTATTGAGCGTCTGGATGATCGCGTGGAAGAGCTCAATCAAAATAATTTGAGATTAGATGCTAAAATGTTGGAAGCTGAAAATGTGATGGAAAAGATTGATGATGATGTAGTCATGTTACAATATAGAGATAAGGAGTTTGCTGTGAGGATTAGAGGAATGAAAGAAGACCCTAAGGAAAATCTGAAAGAGTTATTGGCACAAGCTCTCGAACCGGTTTTGGAGCGTCAGGCAGAAGATATTATGGGGGATATAGATAAAATATTTCGTGTTAATTCTTAGATTGCAAGACAAAGAAAACTACCTAGAGATGTGGTGGTTTACTTTACAAAGAGATCAATTAGAAATGTGATTATCCAAGCCTTTTACAACAATAGATTTAAAGTTGCTGAGCAAGAAGTTTTAATTCTGAAAGAGATTCCTCCAAGAATTCTAAGGAGAAGAAAAGAATTTGCTTTTTTGGCAGATGAATTAAAGAAACAGCAACTTCAGTTTAGATGGGAGATTCCAGTAGGCTTGGTAGGGACTTATGCTGGCACGAGATATCGTCTTAATACAGTTTTGAAGGCACTAGATTTTTACTCTAACATATTGAAGGCAGGTTTTCCGCCATCTTCAGAATTTAAAGGAAGGAAGGACAAAGGAGCGTGTTAGCCTCGAGTGGATAGCATACAAGGAGCTGAAGGAGTTACTTTGCAGAAAGATAAAGAATCTCAGCAAATTTCAGAAGTGGAGCAGTCCCAGATGCCATTAGAAGAGGTTAGAGAACAAAGAATGACACGGGCTGCAATTAGACAAATGAGACAAGAACAAGAACAACAGAAAGCTACAATCATATCTCAAGAACCTACTTACAGTGAAGCAGTGGGAGGAGCGAAACCGAAGAGAGTGCAGGTGGTTTTGCAACAGGCGCTCCGTAAGCTTCAGGTCGCAAAAGATGGCGACAAAGTTTCTAACCTGGAATGTTAATGGATCAAATTCCCCGCACAAGAGAAAGAAAGTATTTCAGTATTTGAAATAATTTAGAAATGATGTTATTTGTTTACAGGAAACGCACATTCGAGCAGCTGATCAAAAATATTTGATAAACTTTAGATTGGGTACACAGTTTAGTGCATCTGCTCCAGATAAGAAAAATGGAGTAGTCATTTACGTCAAGAAGAATTTAACAGCTAATTTAATTGAAACAGACAAACAAGGAAGATATGTTATAATTGAATTGTTAATAGAAGGCAAGAAAATACTTTTGTTTGGATTATATGCTCCTAATCAACAGCAAGGAGAATTTTATAAACTTTTACACAGTAAGATAATTCAATGGGATTATAAATCGTGTATTTTGATGGGAGATTGGAATGGTGTCCTGGATGCACAAAAGGACAAAAAAGGTCTTTTCAGAAGTATACCAAATCATGCTAGATTGCCTAAATCTTTTTTTGAGATGAAAGATGACCTGGAATTGAGAGATGTTTGGAGAGAAAGAAATTTGCAAGAAAAACATTTTACCTTTTTTTCCGATAGACACCAATCCTTTTCTAGGATTGATTTTGTATTAACTACTAATGATTTTTTTTCTAGGATTAAGAAGATTAAGATAGGTCCAAGAACTCTATCAGATCATAGTCCAGTATGGTTGGAACTGGAAAAAGAGAGTGGAGACAGGCGGTCTTGGAGAATGAATGAAAATTTGTTTAGATATCAAGAAAATGTGGAAGAATGTAAAAAACAGATGAAAGAATTTTTTTTTATTGAAAAGTTTTACAGTACATTTTATCTTTAACAAAACAAAACAAAACCCCTCCCAACCCCCTCCCCTCCCACCCTCTTCCCACTCCCCAACCCTCCCCAGCCCCTCCCTCCCTTCCCCCTCCCCCCTCCCCGACTTCCCAGAGCTAAGTACAGGGTATAAGAATACAAACAATCATAATCTACCTTATGCAAACAATCATAAACTATTAAAACTATCGCACTTTAACTCATATAAATTAACTCCAAACAGTATAAATATCACATCAATAATTATTCAGATGCTGGATAATACTTTTTAGTCCCATATTTACTCCACCGTATCTCTCTGTTGCAAATAGTCTTTCAAGTACACCAAAATCTTTGCCATATCCTCCAAGTTGGGAACTTTACAGTCCATTCTTCTATAATCGGCAGTTCTTCCTTTTTACTTAAAGTCTTACTGCCATAGTTAAATTCAACATCCGCTTGATAGCCACAACAATAGTGTCAATCAAAAATACCCAATAAAAACAATTACAGACAAAACAAATTTACATCAATCATTAGAAAACCAATTTTCTATTCTTCTTTCCACCTGGTCTTTAATTTAATTTAATTAAATTTAATTTAATTTTCCATACTAAAACCAATTTTATGCAATCTTTCCTTCTCTTAATATATTATACAGCTTCAAGTACCATACATTACTTTCCAAACTTAATTTTTTTTTATATGTAATCACATCATTTTTATATTTTCTATTACGTATTTCATTATTGCCCATAAAAATAGACAAGTTAACTTTCATCTATACTTTTTCCCAAACTTGCAACAGAGCATGTCACAAAATATATACCTTAAACACATTATCCACCTTCTTATCACACAATAGATATACATACCAACCAAATAGCAAATCATAACCTTCAAAATTTCAGTAAGCACTACTACAATTCTTCCCAATTAAGTTTTCATAATTATCTTAAAATTAAAACAACATAAAATATTACAAAACATAATTATTTTATATAACTCTACATTTGAGGGTGAAAAATATATCCCCAAATATTTAACCCTTTTAACAATTTCAATTCCCGTTTACTCTTCTAAAACCTCCTTATTGCATTATTATCTCCTTCAGTTCTACAACTAAATCTTCAGGCTCGTCTCATTCGTCTAGAAGCAGCACGCCTCCTCCAATTTCTGGCCTCCTCCAGTGGCACTGAAATTTGATCCACTCCTGTAACTTTCTCATCTGTCTGCATTGTTCCTTCAGCACCTTGTAGATTCTCTCTGTGTCGTTGAGACTCTCTCTCACCTTTCTTCTTTGTAGATTCCAAAAGTGGTATGGGGGCTGCTTTTAAAACATTACTGTAAAAATCACATGCCTGAATCACCGTAGTAAGACGATGCCTCATACCTTCATAGGTCACCACCATACCCACTGGTATCTCCCATCTGAACTTAATATCACGTCGTCTCAATTCTTGTGTCAAAAAAGCAAATTCCTTCCTTCTACTTAAAATTCTTGGAGGGATCTCTTTTAAAATCAAGACTTCTTGCTCAGCAATTACAAATTCAGTATTGTAGGAGGCTTGAATAACCTCATTTCTAATCACACTCTTTGTAAAATAAACCACCACATCTCTGGGCAATTTCCTTTGTCTTGCAATCCACGAATTAACACGGAAAATTTTATCTATATCTTCCATTATTTCATCTGCTGGTCGCCCCAGCACCCCTTCCAGAGCCTCAGAAACTATTTTCTTCAAATTTTCTTTAGGATCTTCTTTTAAGCCTCTAATCCTTACAGCAAACTCCATCTGATGATACTGTACCGAGGTCAAGTCACAATCAATTTTCTCCACCACATTTTCGGTTTCTGTCATTTTTACTTCTAATCTAGTATTATTTTGACTGAGATCTTCCACTCTTTCATCCAAATTCTCAATACATATAGCCATGCCTTGAAATGCAGATAAAATGTCTGCTCTTATTTCTGTTAGTTTCTCTGTAATCTTTTCATCCATAACCTCAGCTAGTTTTTCTGTTAACTTCTCCTCCAGCTTTTTATCCATTATCTCAGCAAATTGTTGCAATTGCTTTTCCATAATCTCTTGCATCACATTCTGCAAAACTTTAACTGTAAGGGCTGATGCAAATACAGGTGCAGGGGGCAGTAAGGCTTGCAACGAAGACTGCTGCACCAAAGCAGGAACTTTAGAAGATATAGCCGCCATTTTCACCCACTATTGTCTGCTACACACTTCCACTTTCAAGCTCAGCAAAGTCCATTGAGTTAAAGATCAAAAGACCATTTTCACCTAAATCTCCTGTATCGCTCTGCCTGCGTCCTCGTTCTCCAAAGTTCTTTCTTGCTAGCAGGGATGGTTGCGGACGCCCTGTTCTGCTCCAAAAAGCCCAGAGCAGAAGCGCCTCGCAGTCCGGAGCATGCCCAGGCTTCGGGGGGGGTCAATCCTTCAGCCGCCAAAACTTTAAGTTCTGGCGGCCCCGGAGAGCTCTACCCCTACCTGGGCGCTCGCCCCCTCCTCTTCTCCCGAGGAGGGGGCTTCCGAGCCGCCGAAACAGCTGATCGGCGCTGTTTTCGGCGGCTCTATGGAGCCGCGGGGCTGACAGCCTGAGAATGGCTGCCTCTGGCGACGCCTTGCCATCCGGAAGTCTCGATCCACAGATCTATTGGTCACAGAACTTGGTCACCTTCCCAAGCTTGCAGTGCGTGGACCACACCCGCCATATCTGTGCCGGCCAGGTGGAGGGTTCCCCAGGGGTTTCCTTGCTGTCAACTCCTCATCTACGCCGGGAAACGCAAGCAAGCAGAAAAAACACGACGTAGTACGGATGACTGCGAGAGTACCTTTACTAGCAGGATCTCCAAGCAATTGCAAAGTCAGCGTTGGGAGTCGCTCGCCCCCAACGCGTCTTTTAAACATTGCCAATAATTGAATAACAGCCCCACCCGTTGCTCCACCCCTTCCCCGCACAGACCAGCATCCGCCTGAACTGCGTAAAAACCCCACCCCCCTATCCCGTCGCCCCACGCCCTGCTTCTTCCCCTGACGCCGAGGTCCATACAGCGTGAAGAAAGGTGTAAGTCCAGCATCCCCCTCTCCCGTACTCTAAAGTCCCTTTTGTGCTCCCCTCCACCAACTCAGTATTCTGTGCCACACCCGCAGCCCCCTGGCAGGCCCCGTTGTCCGAGCGCAGCTATAGAGCGCCCTGCCCCGCTGCCGGTATGCAAGCGGCTGAAACATCCGACTGTAGCGGGTGCGGCTCTATAGGTCTTATGCGGCTGCCGACACTCGCTTTTGGCCGCCGCACAGCTGATTGGGCTGGCGCGGCTCCAGTGTGTTCGCCCGAGGTCGCTGGGGGCCGCCGCACAGCCGATCGGGCTGGCGCGGCTCCAGCGTGTTCGCCCGAGGTCACTGGGGGCCGCCGCACAGCTGATCAGGCTGGCGCGGCCCCGGCGTGTTCGCCCGCAGTTGCTGTCGGCCGCCGCACAGCTGAGCGGGCTGGCGCGGCTCCAGCGTGTTCGCCTGCGGTTGCTTTCGGCCGCCGCACAGCTGATCGGGCTGGCGCGGCTCCAGCGTGTGCACTCGGGATGGCTGTCGGCCGCCTTGCAGCTGTTGGGCATGGGCGTGGCTGGCTCTCCTCCCGTCTGCTCCAAGTGCTCCCCTGTGTCCCAGTGTGGTGTCGAGCCCGAGGGGCTCGACAGTCGGCCCCTCCTACCAAGGCTCCTCCTGGAAGGCAAGACATAGAAGTTATACATGCACCAAGGGGAGCAGCAGTTTCCCTTCGACTCCCCCCCGAGGGCTTACCAGGGTGCTTCTGGTGAAACACCTTAACTAACCTAGGGGCTTGAACATTCGATTCCGCCACCCAGGATGCCTCAGTAACCGGGTATCCCTTCCAAAGCACTAGGTATTGCAGCCGCCCTCTCCGCACCCTGGAGTCTAGAACCTCCTGTATCTCATATTGTCCATCACCCACAGGCCCCGGCCCTACTGACTCCCCCCGGACAGGAACGGGGGCTGGTTTTAACAAGCTCCCGTGGAACACGGGATGCACCCTGCCCAGGAACTTAGGCAGCCGGAGGCGCACCGTGACCGGGTTGATGATGTGGGTGACCTGGAAGGGGCCTATGTACTTAGGGCTCAGCTTCTTGCTAGGTATTTGCAACCGCAAGTATTTTGTGGACAAGTACACCCAATCCCCAACCCCTGGGGTGTAGAACGGTTGGCGCTTCTTGTCTGCTTGCGCCTTTACGATACTGGCTTGCTTGTTCAGGGCCTCCTTGGTTGCTGCCCATGCCTTTCTGATTTGCAGCATCCACTTCTGGGGTTGACAGGGGGAGGGCGGTCCCTGGTCGCACTCGGGAACAGGCGGGAAATCGTAGCCGGACACCACTGTGTACGGTGGAAGGCCAGTGCTACTGTGCACAGCATTGTTGTGGGCGATTTCTGCAAATGCCAGTAGGTCGGCCCAATCCGCCTGCTGGTATGAGACGTAACTGCGTAGATATTGCTCCACTGCGGCGTTGGCCCGTTCAGCAGCACCGTTCGTGCAGGGATGGTACCCCGAGCTTAGTCCCTGGGACGACCCAATAAACCGGAGGAACTCACGCCAAAACCTGGCGGTAAACTGCACTCCCCGGTCCGAGATAATGCATCTAGGCGCCCCGTGTAAGCGGTACACGTGGGTTATAAACAGCCAGGCCAGACGCCGGGCCGAAGGCAAGCCCCTCAACGGGACAAAATGGGCCTGTTTGGAAAACAGGTCAACCACGGTCCAGATAACAGTGTACCCCCGGCTCTCTGGTAGGTCCACGATGAAATCCATCCCGATGTCCTGCCATGGCCGGCTAGGGTCCGCCACTGTCTGTAAAAGCCCTGCTGGTTTCCCAGGCTGGGGTTTGGCCATAGCACACGTGTGGCAATGCTGGACATAATCCTTGACCTGCCGCCTCATTCCGGGCCACCAGAATTGACGTCTGGCAAGGTGCAGGGTTTTTAGGAACCCGAGGTGTCCGGCCTGCTTGGCATCATGACACCTATAAAGTACAGTCTCTCGCAGTCTCTCCCATACCATGCCAAATCATCCCGTCGAGTTAGGAGCCGCGGGTGCTGCTGTAACCAGCTATCTCCCACCAGAGCTTTTTTCAGCCGCTGTACAAGGTCGTCCACAACCTTGTTCTGTACAGCCCGTACCACCTCTGGGCCGAGAGGAGGGATAAGAGCTTGCACCACCTCCTCCCGCTGGTTGTCATACTGCGGAAGCCGCGAGAGGGCATCCGCCAGGAAATTCTTCCCCCCTGGGACGTATTTCAGGGTAAACCTGAACCGCCTGAAATACAGGGCCCACCGCACATGCTTAGGGGCCAACTTACGTGGGGATTGTAGGGCTTCTAAGTTCCTGTGGTCCGTCCATACTTCGAAGGGCTTCTCTGCCCCCTCCAGGAGATGCCGCCACGTCTCCAACGCCCACCGAACGGCGTAGGCCTCCTTTTCCCAGATAGCCCAGGCGTGTTCGGTGGCCGATAGCTTTTTGGATGCGTAAGCACAAGGTTGCAATGCGCCTTTACTGTTGTGTTGCAATAGAACAGCTCCGACTGCCACGTCGCTAGCATCTGCTTGCACGACGTATGGCGCTGCTGGGTCGGGATGCAAAAGTATGGGTTCTCGGGTGAACAAACCTTTCAGGGTCTCGAAGGCCCGCTGACATTCTATGGTCCACGCTACACGCAACCCCGGTCGTGGTTTCACCGCTAACTTCTTGGTTTTAAGTAAGTCTGTTAGTGGAAGAGCTACTGCAGCAAAAGATGGTATAAATTGGCGGTAAAAGTTGGCAAACCCCAGGAAGCTCTGTAGCTGTCGTTTGGTCCCCGGGGCTTGCCACTGCAATATAGCCTCCACTTTCTTTGGGTCCATTGCAATCCCAGCCGCCGAGACCCGATAGCCCAAGTAGTCCAGACGAGAAGCGTGAAACTCACATTTTGACAGTTTAACATACAGCCGTGCGTCTAGGAGCTTCCGCAGAACCTGCCGTACGAGGGCAACGTGCTGGTCCATTGTCTCCGTATATATAAGGATGTCGTCAAGATACACGACCACCCCCCTATACAAGTGTTCATGCAGAACTTGATTTATCAGTTGCATGAACACGGCGGGGGCCCCCTGGAGTCCGAATGGCATCACACGAAATTGGTAGCTGCCCAATGGGCAGTTAAACGCCGTTTTCCACTCGTCTCCCCTCTTGATACGCACCCGATAATAGGCTTCGCGTAAGTCCAACCGGGTAAACACCCTCCCCTTAGCCAGGTGGGACAACATGTCCTTCATCAAGGGCAGTGGATACAAATGTTCAACACACACTGCGTTGACCCCCCGGTAGTCCACACAAAGACGCAGCCCCCCGTCTTTCTTCTCCCTAAAGAGAACTGGTGCTGCCATCCGCAAACGAGCAGGTTGTATGAACCCCCGTGCAAGGTTCTTGTCAATGTAACTCCTGAGTTCCGACATCTCCCGCGGGGTCATGGCGTACATCCGGGGCTTAGGAAGTTTGACCCCCGGCTCCAGCTCGATCGCGCAGTCCGTCGGTCGATGGGGAGGCAGGAGATCGCATTCTTGCTCACTGAAAACCTCGAGGAATTCGGTGTACTCTGGCGGTACTTGTACCTCCGCCCCAGCCCTGCAACTCTCCTCCGGCTTCCCTGGCGGGTCAGACGTGCTCGGCCGCTCATGATCAGGGGGCTGTGGCCCAATCCCTAGGCGCAGGTGTCGACAACCCCCCTCCCACCAAATGGTCGGCCCCCACCTGTCCAGCCACGTTAGTCCCAGAATCACCTCCTCTGTCATGGAGGGCACCACGATGAACCGCAACCGTTCCCAGTGCTCCCCCATATCCAGCCGCATGAGTTCTGTGACGTGGGTGATAGGCAACCCCCCCAGAAGAGACCCATCCACCTGCTGAAAACGTATCGGATTCCTCAGCCGTACCACCCCAACACCCAGTCTGGCCACCACCTTCCGGCTAATGAGACACCTCGTGCTACCCGAGTCAATTAAAGCCTTAAACTCCATCACCTCCCCCGTGGCGGAGTTTGTTAACGTAACCGGGACCGAAAATGGGCTAACCGGAGCACTTACCATGGGGTCCTCCTCTGGCCTATCACCATGCTCGTAAAACTCCACGTTCACATCGATGGCACTGTCCTCCTCCGTCTGGCCGCTTCCCCCTGGTGTTGACTCCACGGCCTGCCGAGAAGCCCGGGAATGCTCTGCAAAGCGCCCGGGGGTTGCGCTCCTTGCTGGGGTTGCTGCCGCAACCACCCGGGATGCGGGTATAGGGCAGGCGGCCACGCAGTGCCCTGGCTGATCGCACCTGAAGCAACGCAGAACGGACCATGGTGGCTGAACGGCGGGACCCAGCGACGATGGTGGCGGCTTCTGCTCCTGGCCCTGCGACCTCGGCGGGACCTGACGGGAGTCTCCTACGGCCCGCACACGGCGTTGACAAACCCGTAAGGCCACATCCAGCTCGACCGCGACCCGCAGCCACTCTTGAAGCCTAGGAGGGATCCCACGGACGATACAAGCCTGTAGGAGATAATCGTCCAGCCCGGCCCGGAAATGGTGGACCAGCATCCTCTCCGGCCATGAACTGAGCCTGCCGGCCACTTCTCGAAAGTCCTGCACGTATGCCGTAGCTGGACGGCCGTTCTGCCGCAGGCCAATGATTTCAGCCTCCGCTCGGTGCGTGCGCGTCACGTCCTCGAATCGTGTGCATAGAGCTTCGAGGAGAAGGCCAACGTCCCCCAGCTCACGGGCACGGTCGCCGTAGAGGTTTGCCACCCAAGCCGCTGCCTCCCCTTGTAATGCCGTAGTGACAGCCATCACCATCGCCCACTGGGATGTATACAAAGGACCGTACTGGTCCAGATGATGGATGGCTTGTCCGAGGAACAGGGCCAAATGATCAGGGTTGCCGTCAAAGGTCACGGGCAGCGGTGGTGGGCCCCAAGCCGCGGGCCCCCCCATGGACCCGCCGGGCCTCCCAGCCTCTGTGCAACCCCTGGTTGTTGCCACCCCAACACCCCTGCTGGTACAGCACCCCCCGGCCTTGTTCCACCAGGTCTGGCGAGGCCCAAGTCGGGAGCAGCCGCCGGTCCCGGCGGTGGAAGACCTGGGACCTGCGGGGTACCAGGGGCCTGCGGGGCCCGAAAGCGGGGACTCGCCAAACGGAACCGGGTTTGGCTCCTGCGCTCCGGGTCGGTCCTGGTTTGTGTCCATCTACCGGTCTCCAGGTCGGTATCAGTAGGGGTCCACGGCCGAGGTTCTCCAAAATGGTCCCTCAGGACGTCCATGGTGTAACTGCCAGGAGCCGTGGTGTAGCTCCACTCCTCTCCGCCCTCATCGGTGGCACGACGCTCTCTCCATTCCCAGAGGGACCCCTTCCCTCTAGATGGTTGATTTTGTCCAGCCACCGGCTGACTCAAGACAGGGCTGAGCCACCATTCCCCAGGCTTCTCCTGGACAGCCAGTTCCGGAGCCTCAGCTCCCTTTGGTGCTGGTCCAAGGTCCCGGACCTTGGGCCGAACCACTGGTGGGGCCTCTGCCAATTCCCCCACCTCAAGGGGCACAGCAACCCCAGCTGGTTCCTCCCCTCCTGCCACGGGCACACCACCCTGAGTCCCCTCAGCCATGGTGGCAAGCAAAAAGCAAGAGCACAACAAAAGGAGCGCTGTGCTGATTGAACGCTGATTTACTGTCAACTCCTCGTCTACGCCGGGAAACGCAAGCAAGCAGAAAAAACACGACGTAGTACGGATGACTGCGAGAGTACCTTTACTAGCAGGATCTCCAAGCAATTGCAAAGTCAGCGTTGGGAATCGCTCGCCCCCAACGCGTCTTTTAAACATTGCCAATAATTGAATAACAGCCCCACCCGTTGCTCCACCCCTTCCCCGCGCAGACCAGCATCCGCCTGAACTACGTAAAAACCCCACCCCCCTATCCACGCCCTGCTTCTTCCCCTGACGCCGAGGTCCATACAGCGTGAAGAAAGGTGTAAGTCCAGCATCCCCCTCTCCCGTACTCTAAAGTCCCTTTTGTGCTCCCCTCCACCAACTCAGTATTCTGTGCCACACCCGCAGCCCCCTGGCAGGCCCCGTTGTCCGAGCGCAGCTGTAGAGCGCCCTGCCCGCCGCCGGTATGCAAGCGGCTGAAACATCCGACTGTAGCGGGTGCGGCTCTATAGGTCTTATGCGGCTGCCGACACTCGCTTTTGGCCGCCGCACAGCTGATCGGACTGGCGCGGCTCCAGTGTGTTCGCCCGAGATCGCTGGGGCCCGCCGCACAGCCGATCGGGCTGGTGCGGCTCCAGCGTGTTCGCCCGAGGTCGCTGGGGGCCGCCGCACAGCTGATCGGGCTGGCGCGGCTCCAGTGTGTTCATCCGAGGTTGCTGTCGGCCGCCGCACAGCTGATCGGGCTGGCGCGGCCCCGGCGTGTTCGCCCGCAGTTGCTGTCGGCCGCCGCACAGCTGAGCGGGCTGGCGCGGCTCCAGCGTGTTCGCCTGCGGTTGCTTTCGGCCGCCGCACAGCTGATCGGGCTGGCGCGGCTCCAGCGAGTGCACTCGGGATGGCTGTCGGCTGCCTTGCAGCTGTTGGGCGTGGGCGTGGCTGGCTCTCCTCCCGTCTGCTCCAAGTGCTCCCCTGTGTCCCAGTGTGGTGTCGAGCCCGAGGGGCTCGACACTTGCCTCCCGAACTGTCCGACGTTGCTGATGTGTTCAGCGAGACAGAGATGGATCAATTACCCCCGCACAGGCCCTATAACTGCCCCATTGATTTAGTCCCTGATGCGCCTCTCCCACTGGGGCGTTTGTACTCCATGTCAGACCCCGGGTTGGCTGCATTGTGGGACTTTCTGGAGAAGAATTTGGCTCGCAGTTTCATCCGGCCCTCGTCCTCGCCAGTGTCTGCACCCGTGCTCTTCGTTAAAAAGAAGTCCCGCGAATTGCAGCTTTGCTGCGATTATAGGAAACTCAATGCCATCACGGTGCGCAATCGTTACCCGCTGCCCCTCATCCCCGAACTCTTGGACCGACTCCGGGAGGCTAAGATCTTCAAGAAACTGGACCTGCGTGGAGCTTACAACCTCGTCAGGGTTCGGCCGGGTGATGAGTGGAAGACGGCGTTTGGTACTCGTTATGGACATTTGGAGTACACGGTGATGCCGTTTGGCCTGACCAATGCCCCTGCCGTGTTTCAGCATTTCATGAACGACATTTTCCGGGATTTGTTAGATCAGTTTCTCGTGATCTACTTGGACGACATCCTGATCTACTCCCCGTCGCGTGAAGTGCACCATCAACATCTGTCATCTGTGTGGAGGTGTGCTGCAAATTGTTGAATGCAAACTCAACTATGGCCAGACAGTCCACCCAATTGTTTTGCTGCAGATTGACGTAGCAGCGCAGATATTGTTCCAGAATACCGATGACCTTCTCGGTTCCCCCGTCACTTTGAGGATGATGCGCGGACGAGAGGCAAATCTTGATATCCAACGCATGCATCAACTCCTGCCAGAAATGGACTGTAAACTGCAAAAGACTCGATGGGGATCACTGTCCTGGGCAGAAGCTTGTCTTTCACTCGGGAATATTCGGGCTTCCTGGACAGAGCATCCGCTCTTTGATTGTGCCTGCTAGGTATGTACTTAACTCGGAAGTTGAACCTCGCAAAGAAAAGAGACCACCGGATCTGGCGTTGGTTCAAATTGTGAGCAGTCCGGACCTCGATTTCATGCCACGCTCCCTCCAGATGATGCTTCCAGGCCTCGAACGCCACTTTGATGGCCAGCAGCTCCTTCTCCCAGATTGTATAATTGCTCTCCGAAGGATTCAGTTTTCGTGAATGGTACGCGCAAGGGAAGAGGGTACCGCTGGGCGTCGTTGCCTGGAGTAACACTGCCCCAATGGGAATGTTGGAGGCGTCAGACTCCACAACAAACTGCCATTGCGGGTCAGGATGCTTCAAGATGGGCTCCTTCATGAAGGCTTCCTTCAAAGTCTGTAAAGCCCGTTGTTCTGGAGCGTTCCACTGAAACCAAGTCTTCTTCTGCAGGAGCCGGGTGAGGGGGGCTGTCAAGGCAGCAAACCCAGGGATGAAAGCTCAATAATAGTTGGCGAACCCAAGAAGTCGCTGAACATCCTTCACACGACGTGGGGGTTGCCAACTCTGCAAAGACTCAACCTTACTCGGCTCCATGGCAATGCCCTCAGGAGAAATGTGGTGACCCAGGAAATCGATGGTCACCCGGTAGAACTGGCACTTCTCCAATTTGGCAAACAGCCGATGTTCTCAGAGTCACTGCAGGACCTGACAGAGATGCTGATGGTGAACCTCTCGCAATGGGGAGTAGATCAGGATGTCGTCCAAGTAGATCATGACAAACTGATCTAACAAATCCCGGAACATATCGTTCATGAAATGCTAAAACACAGGGGCGTTGGTCAGGCCAAACGGCATCATCGTGTACTCAAAGTGTCCGTAACAAGTGCCAAATGCCGTCTTCCACTCATCACCCGGCCGAACCCTGACAAGGTTGTAAGCTCCACGCAGGTCCAGTTTCGTGAAGATCTTAGCCTCCCGGAGTCGGTCCAAGAGTTCGGGGATGAGGGGCAGTGGGTAACGATTGCGCACCGTGATGGCGTTGAGTTTCCTATAATCGCAGCAATGCCGCAATTCGCCGGACTTCTTTTTAACGAAGAGCACGGGTGCAGACACTGCCGAGGACGAGGGCCGGATGAAACCTCGAGCCAAATTCTTCTCCAGAAAGTCCCACAATGCAGCCAACTCAGGGTCCGACATGGAGTACAAACGCCCCACTGGGAGAGGCGCATCAGGGACTAAATCAATGGCGCAGTCATAGGACCTGTGCGGGGGTAATTGATCCGCCTCTGTCTTGCTGAACACATCAGCAAAGTCAGACAGTTCGGGAGGCAAGGAAACCCCTGGGGAACCCTCCACCTGACCGGCACAGATATGGCGGGTGTGGTCCACGCACTGCAAGCTTGGGAAGGTGACCAGGTTCTGTGACCAATAGATCTGTGGGTCATGCGCCCGGAGCCACACCAGTCCCAAGACTACGGGGAAATGCAGATCTGAGGTGATATAGAAGTGGATGGCCTCCACATGGGAACTGATGGCCATACATAATGGTTGCGTGGCGGCCTTAATTGGCCCAGACAGGAGCACTCGACCAACGATAGTCTCCACTAACATGGGCGGTTCCACCGGGCACTGGGGAACAGCCCATTTGGCCACAAATGCTGAGTCCATAAAATTTGTGGTGGCTCCAGAGTCAATTAAGGCATGGACTGGAATCCCCTTTGGCTTGCCAGGAAGGATCAGACGTGCCTCCAATATCAGATGCCGTGGAGGTCCACAGGCAGCTTTGGAAAGACGTCGCTCAGTGTTGTGGGACGCCCGACTTAACACATAGTCTAGATCAGGCTCGGGGCGTTTCCCGACAGAAAAGTAGGGGACTTTCTCAGGGCAGACTCGATGCCCGTTGTTGCTTCTTTGGGCAAAAAGCAGCCAAATGCCCAGGGTCCCCACAGTAAAAACACAATCCCCCAATTGTCGTCTGTTCATTTCAGTCACCGATAGACGAGACCTGGCGGCACCCAGCTCCATTGGCTCCTCCCTTTGAACTGGGGTCTCACACACAACAGGGGCTGCAGGGGTCTTTGGTGTGGCACTGCGACTCCTTCGCTGCTGCAACCGAGTGTCGATCCACAGGCAGAGATGGATCAGCCCATTGAGGTCTGAGGGAATATCCACACGGGCCAGCTAATCCAACATCTCCTCCGACAATCCATCCTGGAAGGCATCCACAAGCGCAGCCTCATTCCAGGCGGAATCCTGGCTAAGCAGCCGAAAATAGCTGATATAGCCCTGTTGGGGGTGTTGACCCTTTCTCAGAGCTTTCAAACGTCGAGTAGGGTCCTCATACATCAGACGCATATGATCACAAAACCCCACAAAGTTGTCCAACAATGGACTAGGTTGAGCCAACAGAGGTGTGCTCCAACGAGCTGCATCACCCGAAAGAAGGCTTAACACAAACCCCACCTTATCCCGGTCAGTGGGGAAATCAGCTGCTCTCACGCTGATAAAGAGCTGGCATTGTCCCAGGAAAGCAGGAAACAGTTCTGGATTGCCATTAAATTTATCCGGCATCGCAACTTGGCATTTTCTCCTGGGTGGGACCTGAGCTTGCAATTGAGCCACCTGAGCTGCCAACAAAGCGAGTTGCTGGGTGAGCTGGGCATTCTCAGCACATAGCTGCTCCATAATAATAATAAGGAGTGGGAGGCTGAAGGCAAACTGTTCTGTTCCAGCCTACTACCAGCCCTGCAGAAATGTCAGGGACAACCCCTTTTCAAAAGTCAATAGGCTGGAAGTAAGCCCACCAAATTTATTTACACAAAACAGATCCAAAACAGAGCAAACAGAGCAAAACAAATACAAACCACGACTAAATCAGAAGCTGTTCAAACGGTTGCCTTCAGCAACCAGCACCTCCCATACATTCCCCTTTTAAACAGTTTCAAGGCATGGCTTCTCTTTGCATCTTCCCGAGGTGCCCCATTGCCTTCCTTTGTTTTCTGCTGCTTGTCTGCCTCCTGCTTTGGGCGTCCTTGAACAAGGCCAGCTGTGGGTCATCTTCGTCCAAGCAGCTGGGTCTGAGGAGGAAGCAGACGGGAGGGGCCTGGCTGAGAGCTCTGTGATGCCTCCGAACTGTCCTCAGCAGGCTCTCCAATCCCCTCCTCCTCCTCAGAATTGTCCGATTCAACTGCCAAACCCACAGGCTGACACTGAATCACAACAGATTCGACCTGCCAAACTGCCGACCTTCTGATCGACAAGCTCAGCGCCCTAATCCACTGAGCCACTGTGTCCCTCAAACTTAAATTATGTTCCCTCAAAAGGTGGTGGCATGTGCTTTCACTAGTGATATCCAGAACTATTTTATCATAAATAAGCTCATCTCTTAGAGAGCCATACTCACAGCTAACAGCTTTTTCTCTTTGCCATGTGACAAAACTGTCTATTGCTTCACCTTCTTGCTTACAGCTGCCAAATATATATCTTTCATATATGACATTTTTAGAGGGTCTGAAAAAGACTTCTAAGGCATCTAGGATGGCTTTAGTATCACTTTTTTGCTCCTCTGTAAGGGTTAAATTATGTTTGTAAACATGGACGCATTCGCTGCCCATCAGCCTCCTCAGTGTGGCTGCTTGCACTGCTGATGGCTTGACATTTAAGCCTATGGCTAGGGAGTAATCCTCAAACTCTGCTCTGAAGTTGTCCCAGTTACTGCTGCAATCTCCACTCACCCTCATTGCCTCAGGCAATGGTATGCTGCCATGATGCTGATTTTCTTGCTTCAAATGCTCGGCTTCCAGGACAGGACTGTGTAAGGTTTTACACTTAGCTTCACAATTGCCCCAGCATTACTCAGGAATTTAAAAGAGCCAAAAGAAACTCCTGAGCCGAGGTTTCAGCAAGCAAACAACTTTTATTTTGATCAAAATAAAATTGGGTGGCCACATCTCTCTTTGTGGCTGGTAGAGAGATGAAGGCAACAACCAGGAAAGATGTCTTCCACCTTTTATACCTTTCCAGAAGAAAGAGATCTGGCCTTGGTATTAAGAACCAAAAGGTACAGAAAAATAATTCCTAGATGATGACTCATACACAACCCAGGTTCCACCATAACTCCTTTTCCCCTTCCCCTTACTATGCTCTTTTCATGTAAGCAATCACCTGTACTGTTAGATGTTTTGTGCCAGCCATTGGCAGTTCCCCAAAAAGGTCATCAGATGGGAGCAAAGAGGCTTCTTTGCTTCCACTGATGAGCCAAGGGTCTCAGACCCGACAGCCCCATTGGCGAGAGAGTTTTATGATCAGGGAGGGACCAAGACCCCCCATAAATACCTCTGCATGAGGGGCTGCTCTTTGTTCTCCTTCCAGTTCTACCTCTACTCCTAGCTCCTAGTTCTTCTTCTGTTTTAGTTATGTAATGCTAGCTTGCTTTTATTTTATTTCTCTCTCACATGCAGGCATGAATGCTTTCATGCCAAGTATTTCTTTCTCTTTGATCTATCATTGAATAAAGCTAATATGATTGCACCTCTGCGTGATGCTTTTACTTGGAAGCACCTTTAACGATCCATCGTCCTCGTGAGATCACCTCACAAGTTGGTAGCCAGAGGATGGTTTAAAGGAACGCTTCCAAGTCCAACAAGATGTCTGGAAGATCCAGCTCAAATCCATTTATAACAGATGGCAGGACCTCTCCCGTCGTGACCAGAAGTCATCGATCAAAGACGGCATCCCTGCCTACATCCAAGCCTTCAGTCCCTGAAGCAATCTCCGCTGCAGGTGAGAGCACAGATGACCTCCACCCCGTCAGAGGATCCAGCAGAGCATCTGGGAGTGCCCTGCATGCCTTTCTACCCCTGAACGCCACAGAGGAAAACATAGAAGGCTTGCAGACTGCCCAAGATTGCTAAGATGCTGCAGAGACGGACCTGGCTGAAGCCAAAAGCCGCGTGAGTAAGCTGACTGCACAGGAACGTGAAGAGCTGCTTGTAAAGATCTTTGCAATGCAGGGGAGGGGGAAGACAGCCCAGGAAACAGCTCAGAAAGCCTCAGAAGCCCTGGTGAGTCCTTCCCTAGCGACCACGAGGCCTCCAAATATGGCGCCCGCCACCCTTAGTGACCCCGGGACCCCAGGGCTTTTGGCACGAACCCCCCTGCCCAGCTGTGAGCTACAGCTTCCTGGGGCAAGCGGAAACAAGATGGCTCCACCCACATGGTCTGGCACAGGAAACAAGATGGCGGCCCCCAGTAACCCCACACGGTCTAACAAAGACAAGCCTCTTTTAAGCCTGGAAAGCCAGCAATCCCTGGCATCCAGCCGAAATAGAATGCAATCCCTGGCATCCAGCAGAAATAGCATGCAATCCCTGGCATCCGGCCAAAATAGCATGCAAATTCCTGGGTCCTCCCCACCACAAAGCCTAAAATCCTATGATGGCAATGAGGTCTGTCCAGCCAAAACTGTTACAACAGTTCTTGAGACAGCCATACAAGCCCTGACTACAGCCCTAGAGGCCAGCAAGACAGCGGCCCCAGCATCGGGGGTGCCCAGCCCCCCTCCCAGGCCTCCTATCCTCTCCCCAGGGCCCAACTGCCGGGGGGGGGTCCAGCCTGGAGCCTCCCAACGATCAACCCCCGCGGCCTCCCACCTTCTCTTCAGGTCTTCAGGACCAGCGATGGGCTTCTCAAGGCAAACCAGGCAATGCTGAAAATCCATGTGCTTGCAATTCTCAGAAGGAATCATTGCAGCAACTGCAAACCGGCAAATCTGGGCTCCGCCCCCCCAATGCCTCATGGGAAGAAGGGAAAAATCCTGAACAACGCCCTCCCCCGGATCACATGGTTTCCGGACACGCCCATTTGGAGTTACTAAATAATCAAGAAAAAATTCCCTCCTCGACCACTAGAGGGATTCCTTTCCCTTTCCCTTTTATGTCGATGGACATTTCTGAGATTTATGCAAATGGATCTGAGAGGGACTTTTTTCCAACAGCAAATCTTCCGAGCGACTTTAAAAAGCTGCAACTGGGGGGGGGGGGAGAATTACAACAGTTGGAATAGAGATATACAGGTATATCTCTTAAAGAATGGGACTCTACAAATGGTTCAGAAACCACCCCCTCCCCCATGGGGACCTCAAGAAGAGTGGCGACATTTGCAGGCTTACTCTGCTCTGCTCAGTTCGCTGGATAATAACTTGTTCTCCAGCATTCCAGTGGGACTCAAAGCTAATGAAGTTTGGCAGCTATTATACAATTTATTCAACAGCGATACCATTGGTTCCATCACCAGATATACAACTGAGCTTTATACAACCAGACTGAGGTTTGGTGCCAGCATGCCTGAACATCTTGCAAAATTAAAGGCACTCAGGGCAGAATTGATGTCCAGAAATTTCCCAGTAACTGATGCGAACATGGTCGCGGTCATTTTTGCTTCCCTAGACAGGAGTTGGAGCAATTTCATTGTTTCACTCGAAGCGGTCAGGAGGGAAGACATAAATCTGTCCTACCTCACAGGGAGACTCATCGAGGAGGATAGAAGGAGACGGGATGCCGGAGAATACGCCAGAGTCACCACTCAGCAAGCCAGAAGGGGGCGCCACAACTCAGAGCAAATTAATGCTCTACTTAAGTGTTTCATCTGTGGCTCTGAGGAGCACCTCAAGAAAGACTGCCCCCATCAACATCAAGCCCCTAAACGTGGTCCCAATCAAGTAAGGGGCAAGGGGCAAGGAAGGGGGCGTGGCAGGGGCAAAGGAAATTTTCTGCATACTTGTTCCCTCACCCCCACAACAAAGGCTGATAGCTCCACTGACTTATGGTTACTGGACTCTGGAGCTTCTTCTCACATTACTAATATGAGTCAAGGTTTTAAAAGGTTAAAGAAAATTAACTCATCTGTCAAAGTGGCAAATGGTGATACAGCTTCAGTTGTTGGGAAGGGCTTTGTTTCTGTACCTGGACTTGGAAAAGTGGAAGGTGTTTTGCATGCTCCTTCCATTGCCAACAACCTATTAAGTATTACCAAATTATGTGACGATGACAAAGTGTAAGTTTTATTTCGCAAGGGGGGAGGTCATGTCACCCGGAACCAGAGGGCCATTGGAAATATTGCCATCATAAATGGCTTACCATATTTTTCTCCCAAGCCACCACAGCCTGCCCCAAGGCTTTCCAAGGGCAGTGTGGGCAAGGAGCCTGAATCTCAGCAGGCACCTACAGCACCACTCAAAGCAACTAGAGCCAAGAGGGTGTCAGTGGGGAAGCCGCTCCACGATAAGTGTGCACACTTATTACACAGAAGGTTAGGTCATGCAAGCTTCCCTGTAGTTAAAAAGATGGGAGAATTTGCTGAGGGAGTCCAGCTCAAGGATTGTGACGTGTTTCTGGACTGTGCCATTTGCAAGAAAACAAAGAGGAAGGCTGCCCCTACCCCAAAGGTGTCATTGCGTAAGGCTCAGTACCCGTACCAACTAGTACATGTTGACCTAGTTGGGCCTTTCACACCATCCCTAGGAAAGAAAAAGTATTTTCTCACTGCCGTTGATGATTTTTCACGATACGGCCACGTGTATACACTCACAGAAAAATCTGAAGCCTTTGACGCCATAAAGTCACTGTACAACTTCGTAGAGACCCAGTACAAGACCAAGATTGCACAATTGCAGAGCGATCGCGGGGCTGAGTTCATGTCTCAAAAGTTCCAGGACTGGGTAAGGGGTAAGGGCATCCGCCATTTTCTTACTGCACCATTCACCCCTTCGCAAAATGGTGTAGCTGAGAAAAGAAATGGAATCCTGCAAACCATGATGCGTAGTCTGATTGCAGACGCTGCTGTCTCAGAATCATACTGGGGAGAAGCGGTCCACTACGCCAATTACACCTTAAACCGCACCTGGAGCAGTGTTGTGAACCAGACCCCATATTTCCTGGTTCACGGTAGGAAACCAAATCTGGGACATTTGCGTGTGTTTGGTTCCTATGCATGGGTGCACATCCCCAAGCAGCTGCGGAAGAAGGGGAGATCTGTTTCCCAGAGACTAAGGTTCTTGGGCTATGCTCCTGGCTCCAAGGCCTATCGTTTCCTGGGAGAAGGGGGCAGGCCTGTGACTTCCCAATCTGCCTCTTTCGAAGAGGACTCCAATTGGACCCAGATCCACTCAAATGATCTGAGCCCATATGCCAACCGACCCAGCAAGGACACACCGACCACGACATCACCTGAGACGACCACATACCCTGCCACCGACGAAAGTGAGGAACAAGACGAAGATGCGTCCAGTCCCATGGAGGAAGACATGCCGTCTTCACCCCCAGCGACGCCTCGGAGACCCACGGAAGAAAAGAGCGGTGAGTGGCAGAAGGTAAGGAGGTCAAAGCGGTCCAACAAAGGGGTCCCACCAAAGAGAATTGACATTGGCCACATCGCGTCTGTCAACAGCGTTGTGGTCACCCCAAAATCCTTCTCTGACATCCAGGAGCTACCCATCGAAGAGCAGAAGAAATGGCAGCTCGCGATGGAGAAGGAGATGCAGAGCTTAAAGAAACTCCAAGTTTTCACCCCCCAGCAACCACCAAAGGAGAGGAAAATCATTGGCACAAGGTGGGTTTACAAGGCCAAACCACTTGCCAATGGCCTCTACCTATATAAGGCCCGTTTGGTAGCCCAGGGCTTCGCTCAGCGCTATATGGAAGACTACGCCGAGACATACTCTCCAACCGTCCGCGCAGAGAGCGTCAAGGCCGCCCTCGTGACTGCAGCCGCTCTGGGAGAAGAGGTCTTCCAATTCGACATCCAGACGGCTTACCTCCACGCCAACCTGGACCGGCAGATCTACGTGAGGGCTCCTCCTGGCTACCAGCAAGAAGGGGGAAATACATGGTTGCTTCACAAAGGGTTATATGGTCTCAAGCAGTCAGGGAAATTATGGTATGACTGTCTTAGAAAGAGTTTAGAACGAGTTGGTTTCATCACATCTCATGCAGATGAATGTGTTTTCACACGCAATTCCAAGGGTACCACAGAACGGGTGTTAGTTTATGTGGACGACCTATTATATGTAGGGCCTGACAAGGAAGGGTGTGATGAATTTGCCAAAGCCCTGGAAGAAAGGTTTACTCTGAAGTCTTTGGGGCGGGTTGACAAGTACTTGGGTGTGCATATTTTGGCCACTAAGGGGGGGTTCGCTCTATCTCAAAAAGAAAAGATAGAGGAATTACTGGCCAAATGCAAAATGACAGAATCTAATCCTACGCATAGCCCAATGCAAACCGACTTTTACAACCACACTCTTAAGGACGGTCCTGAGTTCACAGATAACACGCTTTACAGATCTGTGATTGGCTCCTTGCTATACATCAGCAATTGGAGCAGACCTGACATAGCTTTAGCTGTGAATCTATTGTCCAGGCACGTGGAACACCCAAAGGAATTCCACTGGACTGCTGTTAAAAGGGTGCTTAGATACCTTAAGGGCACAGCTGATGCTCTCCTAATGCTTGAACCAGAGAAGGGGAAGACGGCCCAGCTCTCCGCTTACTCAGACGCAGACTGGGCTGGCGACACCAAAAGTAGACGGAGCACTTCTGGTTTCCTCATATTGCTAAATGGCTGTCCAATACATTGGCATGTTAGGCAGCAAAAATTTATTTCTTGCTCCACGGCCGAGGCTGAATTTGCCAGCCTGTCAGACACGGCCAATGATTTGACTTGGTTCCATGAGCTGATAACAAACATCTGGGCATCTCCTCCTCTGCCCATCCAAATTCTAGAGGACAACACAGCCGCAATTGCAATCTCGGGCGCTTATGCAGTAGGCTCTAGATCTCGCCACATAGACATACGCTATAAAAATGTCAGGCAGCTTGCGAAAGAGGGTTTTATACATGTTGAGCACTGTAATACAGCTGACCAGATAGCTGATCTGTTTACCAAACCTGTTCCCATTGACCGGCACAACCTTCTGTGTAAGCGTTTGTGTTTGGCCTTCTGAATGTTTTTATGCATGTCTATGACACCTGCTCGCCCCTCACATACATTCACTGGTCCCTGTCATTGGCTGGCAAGAAGGGGAATTGTTAGATGTTTTGTGCCAGCCATTGGCAGTTCCCCAAAAAGGTCATCAGACGGGAGCAAAGAGGCTTCTTTGCTTCCACTGATGAGCCAAGGGTCTCAGACCCGACAGCCCCATTGGCGAGAGAGTTTTATGATCAGGGAGGGACCAAGACCCCCCATAAATACCTCTGCACGAGGGGCTGCTCTTTGTTCTCCTTCCAGTTCTACCTCTACTCCTAGCTCCTAGTTCTTCTTCTGTTTTAGTTATGTAATGCTAGCTTGCTTTTATTTTATTTCTCTCTCACATGCAGGCATGAATGCTTTCATGCCAAGTATTTCTTTCTCTTTGATCTATCATTGAATAAAGCTAATATGATTGCACCTCTGCGTGATGCTTTTACTTGGAAGCACCTTTAACGATCCATCGTCCTCGTGAGATCACCTCACATGTACCTAAAGCATGAAACATTTGCTTTTATATAACTAATTTCCCAATATAAAGCACCTACAAAGCTGCTTCCACATAAACAAAGATGATTACAAAGTATCACTACTAATATCAATATTACTAACATCAACCTTAAGCATAATAAAATCCCTTCAACTGCAAGTGCTAGACTAGCATGCATCAAATGTCTTCCGGGTGAGATTCAAGGTACTAGTAATGGTGTTTAAGGCCCTACATGGCAGGGGTCCGGAGTACCTTAGGGAACACCTGCTGCCGGCATCAACTTCCCTTCGCCCTGTACGTTCCCACAGAGAGGGCCTCCTCAGGGTGCCACCGATCAGAGAATGTCGATTGGTGGCCCCCAGGGGGAGATCCTTCTCTGTGGGCGCCCCGGAGCTATGGAATCAGTTACCGGTTGAGCTCCGGATGGCGCCCGATCTTCGCTCCTTTCGTCGCGATCTAAAAACATTCTTATTCGAGCAAGCCGGCCTGGCCTGATGGGGGATTGGTGGGGTTTCATGTGGAGTAAGTAAATACAATACAAGCCATCACTGTGCAGAAGCCATTTTCTTAGAGAGACTACAACAGGAACAGGAAATGCATCACAGCAATAATAGAGACAAATCATAGAGTAGCAATGTGACACAGGAAACAAATACAATAGAGATGAATGATAGAGCTGCATCCTACACCCTTAACACAGTGCTTTGGCCTAATCATATCCCATGCTGAGCAGAAGACCTGGAGAAAAGCTCAAGGATGATATTTTAGTTGCCACTGTCTTTTTCCATGTGGACTGAAAGTCATTCCTCATAGTTAGTGGGGTGAGGCCAAGGGGAAAAAATGATAGTCTGAGTCAATAGTTGAATATGGTCACCCATACTCTAGCCTCAATTTTCATAAGGCCTGTCTTCAGTCACAGTAAAGAGGAAATGTACTAAAATAATAGTGAAACAAATGTGTTCTTGTCCTTAGAACAGACGCTGATCAAGGAAGCCATAATCCTGTTAGCGTAACTACATGTATTCCCCAGTGACTGTCTTAAAGCAAACATAGTCTTGTCCTTAATGCATATGTTGATTGGGATAACCATATCCTGTCTGTGAAACTACATGTACTGCAAGTAATTTTCTTCTGTAAACTGTCTTCGGATAAGAATGTGTAGAATATTAACCACATAGGTAACAATGTATAAGAATGTATAACAATGTATAACAATGTATAAGTATTAGAGATGTATAAATATGTCTGTTCATGAGCCCTTCGGGGTTCAGATCTTTTGCTTTGTTTAAGCCTTCTGAACCTGCGCATTAAAACTTTCCTTTCTTGAAGAGCTGGCGTGAGTCTCTTCTTTCTACAACAGTTCAATGGTGACCACGAAGGGACTTCATTGAGAGGCGATGTTTCGCTGAGGGCAGCCCGACCCCTCGGACCCGACGAGAGGCCACTTCTGAAACATTCTCCAGGCCCCACGGGGGAAAGCACCTCCGGGAGACAGCAGTGACACCTCTGCGGGGCTGACGGTGCTGAAGGCTAATCCAAGATCCCTTGAGGAAAGGAAAGGAAGTCTGAATGTGAATCCTGGCCAGGACGGGGAGTGGACGAAGTGTGAAGACGCCTCAGGCGAGTATGTGTTAAAGGGGAAAGGTACCTATCTCACTTGAAGATTGAAGAGGGGGACTTATCACCCTCCTGAACTTGGGACTAGTCCGTGTGTTAGGTTGTGTATAAGTTAAAGTTGTAAAGTACCTATCTCACCTGAAGATAGAAGAGGGGGACTGATCACTCTCCTGGACTTGGGACGGTGATTCCTAAAGTAGTCCGTGTTAGGTTGTGTGTGTGGGGGAGGTTAAGCCATTGCAGTTCCTATTGGTGACCGTTGGAACGTCCGGTACCGTAGGTAAGTGGCAGTGTTCTTAGAATGGGGGGGAGAAGCAGTGTTCCCAGCACACCGCTGGAATGCATGTTGAAAGGTTTTGATTATTTTAATCATATGCAGTATAAAGTCCCCTATCCTAAGGTGACTAAAGGGAGGTTGAGGTTTCTATGTGAAAAGCAGTGGTCACATATGGGAGTTGGGTGGCCGCCAGAGGGTACATTCAAAAATCCGGGCCATGACAGCAGCAAATGAGGAAAAGTACCCCAATCGATATCAGTATATAGATAAATGGTGGAATGCAGTAGAAGAAAAGGCAGATGATTTATTGCAATGTCAGGCTGAAATGGTTCACCTTAGTATTGCTAGATCTAAGGGAAAGAAGCTGGGGGTTGTGTCAGAGAAATTTAAGGACGTGAAGAAAAAAAATCTGAAACAAATGTGTCTGATATCAAGAAAGAGGTGCTATTTGAGGAAGAGGAAATGACTTTTAGACCCCCTCCTTATGTGCCGCGTCCGTTCCCGCTGCCTCAACCTTTAGCGGCAGCAGCTGCAGCAGCGCCAAGTGGAACGCAGCCAGCAGTAAGAAAAGCAGAGAAGAAAGGAGCCTATGGCTCCTAAGGATAAGGGGGGGGTTCTCTGTGAGTGAGAGTGGTGAGATAGGTGGAGGTAGTACTCTGTTGGAGCGCAAGCTCAAGGGAGTTGATACATACTTCAATCATGTCCAATAAAGGGTCCCTTATCCAAAAATTACTAAGATATGTGCTGAGAGCTATTTTAAGTGTCCTGATGCTTTGCCCTTAGCAATGTATTCTGTGAGGTGTGCGCCGCGAAGACAATACAGATTGTCCCCGTTTGAATTGATGTTTAGCCGTCCTCCCACTCTGTTAAAACGAAACCTGTCAGGATGGCCAGAACTGGGGCATAAGGGGGGAGTGTGGAATTTGGAGATGGTACAAGAGCTCAAATAAGCAGGTTGAAAAGCTTCGCAATTATGTGATTGCGCAAACCCCTCCTAGATTAGAAACAAAGTTAATGTTTCCCTTTAAACCTGGAGACAGAGTCTGGGTGAAACATTGGAAGCGGGAACAGCTAGAAGGCAGATGGAAAGGACCGTATGTTGTTATTATGTCCTCTCCTCTTGCTGTCAAGATTGCAGAATCCAAATCATGGATCCACTGGACAAGGGTCAAAGCAACAGCTGAACCTGAATGGGTGGTGTCTAAAGATCCAATGGTTCCTACAAAGTTAAAGTTTAAATGAAAGTGATATATGATTTGTTAGTGTAGCTGGACTTATTTAAGAAGCTTTATTCGCTGAAAGACTACTCTGCTGGAACCTTACTGGCAATAGGTTCCTCTACGCACAGTAGTGAAGACCCCTGCTAAGTCACTCCGGAAGCTGACTTTCTACGGACGGGAGAAGAATGGAGAAAGGTTTACTTCTGTTATGGGTGTATTGTGTTACTACCACATGTGACATTCATAATTATGGACTTTGGAGTAAGCCAGAGGAAGCACCTCAGATCGTTCGATCATATCTTGTAGGCAGTGGAGATTGTGATGGAAATCCTCAGCTTAGTTTTAATCCTGAATATTGGAATTACAGTTTACCACATCCCTGTCAGTACCCACAGGTGTTTGATAGAATTTTTTTTTTGCCCAAGATGGCGGCGACCACGGGCGGCGTTCGTTGAGCTCCGCGGTGAGCCGATACAATGGGTGGCTGGGAGGCTCACTAAAGCCCAGCTGAGGTACATATTCGGAGGGGGGGGGTGCAGGAACAACAGGCTAGCACCGTTTTGTGGTGTGGAGCCTTCCCCCCCAGAGCAGTAACAGCGGCAGCGACAGCGGCCAGGCGGCTTGTAATCTGCCGCTGATCAGCTGGTGCCCGGAATCAGCTGTCAGGTGCCGTTACTGGCTTGAATCTCTCGCTTTGAACTTGCCTCGGGCGTTGGGGAGCTTCGTTGGATTGGAACGGCTTCGGCAGCCTAGGAATCTGCTGCGGACCCCTGGATGGACCATCTGGGGCCTGAAATTAATCGGGGGGGCGCCGTTCGCAGCCATGTGGATCCCTCTACCTCTGACTGTCACTCTTGGCCTTTCGGCTTACAAAATGGCTGCGGAGCATCTCCTCCCAGAGTTTGCTGTCAGGCGCTGTTTTGGCGTGGAGACTATGGGGGAGGCTTTTTTGTCTCCTTCTTATTTCCAGAGGATGATGGAGATTTGGTTGCTTGTAACGGAACATTTAACCTCTATGACTGAGTTCCCTGTTGCCCTAGGGATGGGTTCAGTGTGTTTGGTTTGTTTCTGCTGCGTTATTGCACTGTTTGTACTGAATATCGGTTGGAGGCTGGAACAGGATTTCGGATGTTTTGACATCTCCCTGTTCCTGTGACCTCCCTGTGAAATTCTGGAACGAGTCTGGGACAGGACCGTGGTGAGAGGGCGGCCCTGGACTGGTTATCAACCCCCTGCTGGTGTGAGAGACTAGCAGGGGAGATTTCTGTTTACCCAGCAATGCTGCCCTTTCCATCCCAGGCTGGATCTCATGGCTAGGTGAGAGGACAGTTATGGGCTCTTGTCTGGACCGGCTCAGGTGAGAGCAGAGCCGGATTGGCGGATTGCTGGATAAAGACATGTTCCAGATTTAATGTTTTAACATCTTAATTAACATCTTAACATCCTAATAACATCTGACCCATTTATGAATAACGGCTTATACAGACATTACTAGTTCATGGCTCGACTACAATATTCTAGATCGGACTTGTACGCCCTCAGGGGGGGGTTTCCCTCCTGGATACAACCAGCCTCCCTTTCTATCATTTCCCTTGATGACGGGCCCAATTGTTGGGACCCCGAGAGGTGGCTGGGCTTAACTAGGGGCCTCTGGTGGAGACGTATTTAGAGGCCCCTGATAATTTTTTTAGCTGGGTATTTTAAAGGGTTAGGGAAGGGGAGGGATAATAGGGTGGGGAGGGAATTTTCAATTAGCACTCAGTCTGGGCCGATGAGGGGTCCCGGTGGGATAGGGTTGGGGGTAGAGACTGCTGGTTCTGTGTGTGCTGGGGTGGCGTTTCGAATCCCCACAACGATAGGGAATGGCGGCAGGTGGTTGCACGGAGGGCCGCATCAACATCTGGGATAGCGAGACTTCCGGTGGCGGCGCGGCGCCGAAGATAGCCGTTTTGGGCTGTCCGCTTCACAGCTGAGTTTTTCCACCTAAAACAGCGCCGATCAGCTGTTTAGGTGGATTTGAAGCCCCCTCCTCGGGAGAAGAGGAGGGGGTGAGGCCCCAGGTAGGGGTTGAGTTCTCCGGGGCCGCCTGAGCTGAAAGCTTGGGCGGCTGAAGGATTGAACTCCCCCGTAGCCTGGGTTGCTCCCAGCTGTTTAGCGTCTCTGCTCCGGGATTTTTGGAGCGGAGCCAGGCGTTTGCGACCACCCCTGCCAGAAGGAAAGACTTTGGAGTAAAAGGAGCAGGCAGAGCGGTACAGGAGGTTCAGGTGAAGAGGACTTTTATTCTTACTCTCTAGCTTAATGGACTTTATAAACTTAAAGTGAAAGTGCGCAACAAGTGAAAGTGAAGAAAGATGGCGGCTAAATCTTCCTCTAAAGTTCTTCGGAGTGCGGGAACTTCCCCGGTGCAACAGACATTGTTGCAAGCTCTGCTTCCTCCTGCACCTCCTGTGGCATTGACGCTTAAGGACTTACAAGACGCCTTTGCAAGGCAATCCCAGGTAATGTCAGAAATGCTGGATGATAAGATGGCAAAGTTGGAGGAGAAAATGGAGAAATTGGAGGAGAGGATGGAAGAGAAGCTTAACGAGAGGTTTAGTGCAATGAGGGTAGACATCTTGTCTACAGTGGAAAGCGTGACTGAATGTGTGCAATGTTTGGAAGAAAAAATGGAGGATCTTAGTCAAAAGAATATTATATTAGAAGTAAAGGTACTGGAGAATGAAAATTTAAGGGACAAAATGGACGGAGAATTGAGTCTTGTCCAGTATCATCAGATGCAGTATGCTATAAGAATCAGGGGCTTAAAAGAGAATCCTAAAGAAGACCTAAAGCAGCTGATTTCTGAGGCTTTGGAAGCAGTATTGGGCCAGCCAGCATCTGAAATAGAGAGATGTATGGATAAAATTTTTCGTGTAAATTCATGGATTGCAAGGCAGAGGAAGTTACCTAGAGATGTGGTGGTCTATTTTACAAAGAGAGCAACTAGAGATGAAGTTATTCAAGCTGCTTATGATACTAAAGTTGTGGTTGCTGAGCAAGAAGTGCTGGTTCTAAAAGAAATTCCTCCAAAGATTTTAAGGAGAAGGAAGGATTTTGCATTTCTCGTACAGGAACTTAAGCAACGTGATATTAAGTTTAGATGGGAGATTCCAGTTGGACTGGTGGTGATGCACGAAGGTAAAAGATATCGTCTGGTTACTGTGATTCAGGCGCGTGATATCTACAACAATGTTTTAAAAGCAACCCCTCTATCACTCCTGGAAGCAGCAAAGGGATCAGGAGAGGGAAAACCTCAAGAGGCTGAAGGTGGACAGACAGAGGAGAATGGTGCTGGAGGGGATCAAACTACAGCTTCATTGGTGGCTGCTGGAGAGCAGAGGCTGATGCGCGCCGCTGTAAAACGAGCAAGACAAGTACAAGAGCAAGACCAGCAGAAGTTTATGGAACTTTCAAAACGTACTTATAGTGAAGCTGTGGGAGGAGCGCGGCCCAAAGAAAATATAGGGGCTATTAAAGATGTGCTTCAAAAGCTTCGGGATGCCACGCATGGCGACTAAATTCCTAACCTGGAATGTCAATGGATTAAACTCACCACAGAAGAGAAAGAAAGTTTTTCAATATTTAAAACAATTTAAGATTGATGTTATATGTTTGCAAGAAACGCATATTAGGGTTATGGACCAAAAGTATTTATCGAACCCAAGGTTGGGCACGCAATTTGTTGCTTCTGCGATGAATAAGAAAAGTGGAGTGGTTGTCTACGTTAAAAGTACTCTAACAGCGGAATTAATTGAAGCAGATAAGCAAGGAAGATATGTTATGATAGATTTGTTGTTAGAAGGTAAAAAAACGCTTTTAGTTGGACTGTATGCTCCTAATCAACAACAAGCTGATTTTTTTAGTTCACTTCATACAAAGCTTACTCAATTGGATTATAAATCGTTTATTTTTATGGGGGACTGGAATGGTGTATTGGATGTACAGATGGACAAGGCGGGTTCTTTTAAGCGTGCTCCGAGTCATGCCAGATTGCCTAAATCTTTTTTTGAAATGAAGGACGACTTGGAATTGAGAGATATCTGGCGTGACATACACCTACGTGAAAAGGATTATACTTTTTTTTCTGACAGACATCAATCTTTTTCTAGGATTGATTTTATTTTGCTGACTAATGATTTTTTTTCCAGGATTAAGAAGGTAAAGATCTGTGCAAGGACTATTTCGGATCACAGTCCAGTTTGGTTAGAGATCAATAAGGACAATAGGGATAGGCGCTCGTGGCGCGTAAATGAGAATTTGTTTAGAAATCAGAGAAATGTGGAAGAATGTAAACAGCGGATGAAGGATTTTTTTGAAATTAATATGAATAAGGATACTTCTATGGACATGGTTTGGGATGCTAGCAAGGCCTACATGAGAGGGGTGTTGATATATATGAATAATAAATACAGACGTACTTTGGAAGCCAGAAGGAAAGAACTGGAGAATGAAATTAGGGAAAAAGAAAAGGTCTTAATTTTGAACCCATCGGATGTGAAGACTAAGGAAGTTATTAAGCTATTAAGAGGACAATTCGATAAATTGATGGCTGATCAAGTGGCAACCAACTTGCGGTTTGCTAGGCATAATACTTTTTGCAATGCTAATAAGCCAGGTAGATGGCTAGCTTATAGACTAAGGAAAAAGCAAAGGGCTTCTAATATAGATAAAATTGAACATAAGGGAAAGGTTGTGTTTCAACAGGATCTTATTAAGGAAGCCTTTGTGGATTTTTATTCTAAATTATATGCTAAGGAAAAGATTAATGAAAAAGACATTGATGTATATTTGGAGAATGCTAGCATCCCGGTTCTTACGCAAGCACAAAAAGAGGAGATTAACCAGTTGATAACAGAAGAAGAAATTCTTATAGCAATTAAGGAATTGAAGTTGGATAAAGCGCCAGGTACGGATGGTTTGACTGCGGTTTACTATAAAAATTTACAAATGGAGTTGATAAAGCCGTTAAAGGAACTGTTTCAGACAATTCAGAGAGGGGGAAAGGTGCCTCCGTCTTGGAGAACTGCTTTTATCTCTTTGATTCCGAAGGAAGATCAAGATGCTACTCAAGTTAAAAATTATAGACCGATATCACTTCTAAATACAGATTATAAAATATTTGCTAAGGTGTTGGCTAACAGATTGATGAGGGTTCTGCAACAGGTGATTCATGGGGATCAAACTGGGTTTATTAGTGGTAGGCAAATGAAAAATAATGTGAGGCATATAGTTGATGTGTTAGAGTTTTTGGAAAGGAACAACCAGATCCCTGCGGTGCTAATTTTCTTAGATGCTGAAAAAGCTTTTGATCAATTGAATTGGCAATTTTTGATGAAAGTTTTAGATAAAATGAATTTTGGGGATAAATTTTTGCAACCAATTAGGGCATTATATCAAAAACAAACTGCCCGAATAATAGTTAACAATAGTTTGACTGAAGCATGTAATATTGAGAAGGGCACAAGACAAGGGTGTCCGTTATCACCTTTATTATTTGTTTTAACATTGGAGATATTATTGATAAAAATTCGGAACTCGGAAAAAATTAAGGGTATTCAAATTAGAGATCAGGATTATAGGTTGAGGGCGTTCGCAGACGATCTGGTTGTTACAGTGACCCAACCAGAAAATTCTGTTGTGGACCTGATGGAGATAATAATGCAATATGGGAGGGTTTCTGGATTTAAAGTTAATGCACAAAAAACTAAAATTCTGGCCAAAAATATGACATTATCGCAAAAGGCTCTTTTAGAAGGATTAACTGGATTTGAGATTGCTAAAAGGGTCAAATATTTGGGGGTGTTTTTGTCACCCTCTAATACAAAGTTATATAAAAATAACTATGAAAAACTATGGGGTAAAATTCAAAAAGAAATGGAGAGTTGGGAAAAATTGCAATTGTCTTTGTTGGGAAGAATCGCAGCAGTGAAAATGAATGTCCTGCCTAAATTTTTATTCTTATTTCAAATGATACCGGTTCTTAAGAAAGATTCTAATTTGGAAGAATGGCAACGGGGTATCAATAAATTTGTTTGGGCAGGGAAAAGGCCACGAGTTAAACTTAAGATTATGCAGGATACTCGTGAAAGAGGTGGTCTTAAAATGCCCAATCTTAAATTATATTATGAAGCTGCTGCGTTAGCAGGGATAAGTGATTGGATTAATTTGACACAAGAGAGATTATTAAATCTTGAGGGCCACGACTTGTTATTTGGCTGGCATGCGTATTTGTTGTATGATAAGAAGGTAGATAATGTGTTTAAAGTGCATATTTTAAGACAGGCATTGTTGAGAGTTTGGAAGAAGTATAGATACAAGTTAGACTGTAAGATACCATTGTGGGCAATTCCAAAACACGCAATAGAAAACATAAATGTTGGTTTCAAACATGACGTGACTACGTATAAGGAGATTTTAAGCTTGGAAAGAAGTGTATGGTGTTTAAAATCGTATAATTTCTTGCGAGATGAGAAGATTGTTCAAACCTGGTTTCAATATACTCAATTACGGGCCAGGTGGAAAGAAGATCAGAAAACTGGTTTTGCAATGACTGATGAAAATTTGATAAAGCAAATTAGAAATCAGGGTCCAGCACATATCAAACGGATATATCTTGCATTGATAGAAATTGATTCAGAAACAGAACTGGTTAAAGACTGTATGATAAAATGGGCCCAGAACATCCAAGAAGTTATTACAATGGATACGTGGGAAAAGATCTGGGTGAGGAACGTAAAATTTACACAAGCTCAAAACTTAAGAGAGAACTTTTATAAAATGTTTTATAGATGGCATTTAGATCCTAAAAAGCTTGCAAGTATGTATCCGAACTATCAGCCAAAATGCTGGAGGTGTGGTGGTGAAGATGCAACATATTTTCACATATGGTGGACTTGTAAAAAGGTCAAGGCTTTTTGGATAAAAATTTGGTGGAACATGCAGAAGATCTTCAAGCAAAAGATAAAGTTTTGTCCGCAATTCTTTTTGTTGGGTATAATTACAGATGCTACTGTTGTGGACATTAAGTTGATGTTAAATTTAGTTACAGCAGCAAGACTTTTAATAGGTCAGTGTTGGAAGAAGGAGGAACTGCCGACTATAGAAGAATGGACTTTAAAGGTTTCTGACCTGGCAGAAATGGCAAAGATTTCGGCTTATTTGAAAGATCATTCGCAAGAACGTTATATTATGGAGTGGGAAAAATGGATTGAATATATCCAGAAGAAATACGGGACTAAAAAGTTTCACTTAGCATTTGAATAAGTCTTCCTTTCTTTTTTTCTTTTTTCTTTTTTCTTTTTTATATGTAATATTAATATTGCTTGTAGTTATTTTATATGAGCTAGAGAGTGATAGATTTAAGAATTTATTGTTGGTAGCATATGGATGTTTATGATTGTTCTTTGTTTTTATACCCTGTACTTAGCTCTGGGAAGTCGGGGGGGGAGGGGGGAAAGGGGGGGAGGGGTAGGGAGGGATAGGTAGGGGAGGGGGAGGGGGGATTGTTAAAGATAAAATGTATTTTAAAACTTTTCAATAAAAAAAAAACATCTGGGATCGCGCCCCCGCTGTCTGCATGCGGTGGCGCACTCCGACCCTCCGGTTAGCACCCTCTCACCCAGGGATGAGGGTGATCAGGTCCCTGAGCTTAGGCTGGTTTATTTTAATGCCAGATCCGTTGTTAATAAGGCTCCCCTCGTTCGTGACTTGATCGAGGAGGAACGCGCGGATCTGGCATGCATTACGGAAACCTGGTTGGGCTTGGAGGGAGGGGTCCCTCTGACCGAGTTATGCTCCCCCAGGTTTCCGTGTGCTACACCGGCCACGGGCTCAGGGTAGGGGTGGAGGGGTGGCGGTGGTTATTAGGGAGACTCTATGTCCGCGGGAGACAACCATTGTCCAGATTGGCGGGAGTGAGACCCTCCTCCTGAGATATGGCCCCCGGGTTCAGATGGGCTTGTTGTTTACATACCTAGTGCCCAGCTGTGTGGCAACAGCCCTGCCCGAGCTGCTCGACACCCTCTCATGGTTGGCAGTGGAGTTCCCCAGGCTTATAGTGCTGGGTGACTTCAACCTGCCTTCCCTGAGAGGGTCGTCGAAGTCAGCCCGGGATTTCATGGCTTCCATGATGGCCATGGACCTGACCCAGGTAATTCAAGGCCCGAGTCATGTGGGGGGTGTCACACTCTCGACCTGGTATTCCTGTCCGGACAGTGGTTGGATGATCTTGGAGGGGGTTCACCGGTCATTGTTCCCCTGTCATGGTCCGACCATTATCTCCTGCGGCTGGTCTTCCGTTATGCCACCCCCTGCCGCTGGGCTGCGGAACTGACCAGATGGTTCCATCCCAGGCGTCTAATGGACCCAGAATGGTTCCAAATGGCGCTTGGGTCTATACCCATCGCCCTCACTCACAGCCCAGTTGATGCCTTGGTTGATGCCTGGGAAAAGGCGGCCACTGAGTCACTCAACTGTGTTGTACCCTTGCAACTACTGACCCGGTGCAGATCCCGTTGGGCTCCATGGTTCTCTGTGGAGCTCCGGGAGATGAAGCGTCGGAGACAGGGTCTAGAGAGCGGTTGGAGGTCCAGCCATTCCGAATCTGACCGATTGCAGTTAAGAACCTTCATAAGGTCTTATCTTGCTGCAATGAGGACAGCAAAGGCTAATTACTTCACTGCCCTCATTGCGTCTGCAGATAATCGCCTGGCTGCCCTGTTTAGGGTGACTCGCTCCCTCCTCAATCAGGAGGTGAGAGAGAAGCCCTTGCAGGGTCGAGCCGAGGAGTTTAGTCATCATCTGACAGACAAAATCACTCAGATCCGGGCCGGTTTGGACTCTAACTGGGCAGAGTCTGATATGGAGGAATCGGATGGTCTTGAGCATGTTATCTGGACTGAGTTCGATCCTGTTTCCCCTAATGATGTGAACAGGATTATGGGGAGGCTGAGTTCCACCACCTGTTTATTGGACCCGTGTCCCTCTTGGCTAATTTATGCAGCTCGGGAGGAGACACGAAGCTGGTTCCAGGCAGTAGTATCTGCCTCTTTGAGTGAGGGTGTCTTCCCCGCCGCTTTGAAGGAGGCGGTGGTGAGGCCCCTTCTCAAGAAGCCTGCCCTGGACCCAGCGATTTTAAACAACTATCGTCCTGTCTCCAACCTTCGCTTTCTGGCGAAGATTGTTGAGAGTGTGGTGGCGCATCAGCTTCCTCTGTTCCTGGAGGAAACTGATTATCTGGACCAGTACCAATCGGGTTTCAGGCCCGGGTACAGCACGGAGACGGCATTGGTCGCGCTGGTGAATGATTTCTGGCAGGCTCGGGACAGGGGTTGCTCCTCTGTCCTAGTTCTATTCGTTCTCTCAGCGGCTTTTGATACCATTGACCATGGTATCCTATTGCGGTGTCTCTGGGGGTTGGGAGTGGGAGGCACTGTTTTGCAGAGGTCCGCCCCGAGGCCTCTCGTTTGTGGATTTCCTCATGGGTTGGTTCTCTCTCCCCTCCTGTTCAACATCTATATGAAGCCGCTGGGTGAGATCATTCGTGGTTTTGGGGTGGGGCATCATCAGTATGCTGATGATACCCAACTTTTTTTCTCCACCCCGAACCAACCCAGTGATGCCCTCACCGTGATGTCCCGTTGCCTGGAGGCGGTCCAGGTCTGGATGGGGAGAAACAGGCTTCATCTCAATCCTGCCAAGACTGAGTGGCTGTGCATACCGGCATCTCGGACTAAACAGTCCATTCCATCTTTAATGATGGGGGGTGAGATGCTACCCCCTGTCGATAGGGCTCGCAACCTGGGCGTTCTCCTGGACTCGTGGCTCAGTTTTGAAGACCATATAGGAGCCATGACCAGGGGGGCTTTTGCCCAGGTTCGCCTGGTGCGCCAGTTGCGGCCCTACCTGGACCGAGATGCCCTGTGCACAGTCACTCATGCGCTCGTGACCTCCCGATTGGACTACTGCAATGCTCTCTACATGGGGCTGCCCTTGAGGACCACTCGGAGGCTCCAGCTGGTGCAGAATGCAGCCGCACGGGTTGTGATGGGGGTTTCCCGATACTCCCATGTAACACCTCTGCTCCGTGAGCTGCATTGGCTTCCGGTTGCCCTCCGGGTGAGATTCAAGGTGCTGGTGATGACCTATAAAGCCCTTAATGGCTTGGGTCCGGGATATCTGAGGGAGCACCTGCTGCCGGCATCAAGCTCCCTTCGTCCTGTGTGTTCCCACAGGGAGGGTCTTCTCAGGGTACCGCCGGTAAAAGATTGCTGGCGGACAATACCCAGGGGGAGGGCCTTCTCTGTGGGTGCGCCGGCTTTTTGGAACCAGCTGCCGGTAGAGCTTAGGACTGCCCCTGACCTTTGCTCATTCCGCCGGGACCTGAAGACCTGGCTCTTCTTGCTTTCTGGGCTGGACTGAGAGTATTAACTGGGGTTTTAATAGTATTTTAATTGTAATTGGGGTTTTTAGTTCAAGGTTAGTGTAATTATTTTAATTGTTTTTAATTTTTGTAACTTCTTGTATTGTTTTTAAAAACCTTGTGAACCGCCCTGAGTCCTACGGGAGAAGGGTGGTATATAAGTCTAATAAAATAAATAAATAAATAAATAAATAAATAAATAAATAAATAAATTGCTAAGGATGCTTGTCAAGCCAGGCAACCAGCCAATCCTGAAGCCTGTAAGTATGTGGGCTATGTATACAGAAAGGGAATGTGTGTGTGAATATACTGGGGGAGGATATCAAGGATGTAAATATTTGACTAATGTTCACTGAGTGGCTTACAGCAATCAAGTAGTACTAGAAGTCAGCCGAGAGATGCCTGACCGATATGTGTATGCCATAGGAATTGATGGGAAAGGGGAGGATCCAAAGACCTTCATCACAGTTGTAAAGCAGTTGCTCTATGATGGGGAACAAAAATCCCTAGGGTGGTCAGTATACGACACCTTGGCCCAAATGGAGCATACAAAAGATCAATTTGAGGTATCCATGAAAGCAACTAATCTGTTCATCTCCTTAGCAGAGGAAATAGCCAAAGCTCTGATTGTAAAGAATTGTTTTGTATGTGGAGGAACAAATATGGGGGAACAGTGGCCATGGGAGGCAATGGAAGCTAACCTGGAAATATATAACAACATGACAAGGGCAGGTAATATCACCCAAAGAATGCATGTATATGGCACGGTGTGGACTCTCACAACAAATCTGGTTGGCTGAAACTGCTTTACACGCAGAGGGAATCGGCCAGTGGGAGATCTTATCTGTTTGGGGGATTGGGATGAACAGTATAAGGTATGGACATCTTTGGCAAATGCCTCTAAACCTTTAAAAGTTTGATATGACTATCATGCCTTATCTGAACTCCAACAAAGAAGAGGAATGGGTAGCCCCCAGTGACATGTACTGGATTTGTGGCATTTTTGCTTATGAGGTGTTACCTAAGAATTGGTCAGGATCATGTGTATTGGGTTGGATAAAGCCCTCATTCTTTCTTTTGCCAATACGATCATGACAGGTGCTTGGTGTACCAGTCTATGATCAAATGGGAAATCGAAGAAAAAGAGAGGTGGACACAGCCTTCTCTAATTTCCCTTGTAGAGAATCCGATTATTATGAGAAAATGGGGGATTTGTGGAATTCAGAGAGGATAGTTTGTGTGTATGGCCAAGCAACCTGGGCAGAGGATGGCACCTATGGTTACAGAACACCAATCTATATGATAAACCGTATAATTAGGCTGCAGGCTGTTGTGGATCTGGCAGGGCAACGCCTAGATAAAGCCTTAAACTTGTTAGCTGTAACTACTGATAAACTCCGAACAGCAGTCTATCAAAACCGATTGGCTTTGGATTACTTATTGGCAAAAGAAGGTGGAGTGTGTGGAAAATTCAATCTTTCAAATTGTTGTCTTCAAATCGATGAAACTGGACAGGTAATCAAACAATTAACCACTGAAATAAGACAATTGACACACAATGCAGATCAAACCAGGGTTACAAGCAATCGTAGCTCTCATAGGACTGATAGCTGCAGGATGTGTGTTGATTCCTTGTATCTTGCCTATTTTTATAAGAACTATATCCAATAGCTTAGCTTTACTTGCTGAAAGAAAAGCTACTGCACAGGTAATGGCAATGTGGGAATATGAAAGATTACAAACCAAAGAAGACCTCTGTTGAGACTCATCGTCACAAGTTGAGATAAGTCTCAAAAGGGGGGAATAAAGAGGAAATGTACTAAAATAATAGTGAAACAAATGTATTCTTGTCCTTAGAACAGACGCTGATCAAGGAAGCCATAATCCTGTTAGCGTAACTACATGTATTCCCCAGCGACTGTCTTAAAGGAAACATAGTCTTGTCCTTAATGCAGATGTTGATTGGGATAACCATATCCTGTTTGTGAAACTACACGTACTGCAAGTAATTTTCTTCTGTAAACTGTCTTCGGATAAGAATGTGTAGAATATTAACCACATAAGTAACAATGTATAACAATGTATAACAATGTATAACTAAGAATTAGAGATGTATAAATATGTCTGTTCATGAGCCCTTCGGGGTTCAGACCTTTTGCTTTGTTTAAGCCTTCTGAACCTGCGCATTAAACCTTTCCTTTCTTGAAGAGCTGGCGTGAGTCTCTTCTTTCTACAACAACAGAATGGCACATTTTGGGGCTTGAAGGGCTTATTTTAGAAATTTGGAATGAACAAGTACTAATGGCACAAAATTGGAGAAGTGGTTCAGCTAGGTACCATAAATAGGTTGTGCTATTGGCTCGGCTTCAAATAATTTGAGTACAGTAGGAATTAGCCACCTCTTGTCTTGAGGAATTTAAAGATGGAGATGAGCTCCTCTGTGCATTTTCAGCAATGTAGTCTCCATGGGCTTTCGTATTGTTTGCAAAATGGATGACTACTCCTAGATATTTGAAGCAGGAGACCTGCTTAATCTTGTGGTCATCTATTCTCCAGGAGTACTGTGTTTTTCCCAAAATAAGACCCGGTATTATTATTATATTTTGCCTCCAAAAGAGGCACCAGGTCTTATTTTCAGGGGTGTCTTTTCCACTGACCTTGCGGCGGCAGCACTGACAGCCCCACCCAGCCGGCCCACTTCTTCTGTGGCTGAAGAAGCAGTTTCATTCTGAATGAACCTTTATTGTCAAAGTACAACCATGTATACATTGAGATTAGCTGAGCCTCCCTTCGTGCTCCCACCCCCCAACTCACAGTGACAACAAACCTCCATCTTATTACACCATGTGAACTGATTGCACCACACACCGGCCTCGCAAGTCAATTCTGCATAAAGTTTATAAAAATTATTTCCCATTCAAAAGCCTAACAGCCCACAGATAAAAGCTGTTTTTCAGCCTGTTGGTGTGGCTGGCTATACTCCTATATCTCCTACCCGATGGTAGGAGAGTACAGAGATACCATCCAGGATGTGAGTCATCCCTGAGAATTTTCCTCACTCTTCCAAGGCAACGAGCCCTGGCGATGTCATCCAGTGGTGTCAGGGGACAGCCCACAATGTCTTGTGCTGTACTCACCACCCTCTGTAATACTTTCCTATCCGCGGCTGTCAGACCAGCATACCAAACCACAATACCATACGAGAGGACGCTCTCTATAGTAGACCGGTAAAAGAGGGTCATTAGCCATTGTTCTACCCTGTTCTTCCACAAGACCCTGAGAAAGTGAAGCCTCTGTTGGGCCTTTCTAGCCACCTGGGTTGTATTAACTTTCCAGGTCAGATCTTCGCAGAAATTTAAAGGAGGAAACTCTCTCCACACAGTCCTCCCCAATATAAAGTGGGGCAGGTTACTCCTTTTTTCTCTGGAAGTCTAGCACCATTTCTTTTATCTTGCCAATGTTCAGGTGCAAGTTGTTGTTACTACACCATATGGATAGTTTTTGTACCTCCGCCCTGTATGTTGTCTCATCCCCACCTGTAATAAGACCCACCACAGTAGTATCATCTGCGAACTTAATTATCGCAGTGGATGGGTCAGATGATACACAGTCATATGTGTATAAAGAGTACAGGTAGGGGCTAAGCACGCAGCTCTGTGGCGAGCCAGTGCAAAGCTTCAGGGGGGGTGGACAAAGCAGACCCGACCCTCACTGTTTGTAACCGGTCCCTAAGAAAGTCTTTAATCCAATCACAGATGGCGGGGGAGAATTTCAAGTCAGTCAGCTTCTCGATGAGAATGCTCAGCAAAATGGTGTTGAAAGCTGAGCTATAATCAACAAAAAGCATTCTGACATAACTTCCAGGTTTCTTGAGATGATTTGCTACAGAGTGTAAAGCAGTAGCTATGGCATCGTCTGTCGACCTATTCCCCCTATAGGCAAATTGATGTTTATCAAAATCCAGTGGGAGGCATGTCCTGAGATGTTGGAGAACCAATCTTTCGAAGCATTTCATGACTACAGACGTTAATGCAATAGGTCTGTAGTCGTTCAGGCACTCAACTGCAGTTTTCTTGGGGACTGGGACAATGGTAGCTGCTTTCAAGTACGATGGTACACATGCCGTTTGCAAGGAGATGTTAAAAATCCTTGTCAGGACTCCTGCTAATTGGTCGGCACAATTCCTAACCACTATCCCCAGCACCCCATAGGGGCCTGCGGCTTTGCTGGGATTCACAGCCTTCAATACAGCTCTCACTTGGTGAGTGGCTGAGAATCAGAAGGCCGGCCAGCAGAGGCTAAGGGGTCTGGTCTTTTTACCTTGTAGCGAGCGAAAAAGATATTCAGGTCCTCAGCCAACGAGGCATCGGTGTTAGTCATGCTCCTCGTACTGCCCTTGTAGTTGGTCAAGTGCTGCAGTCCCTGCCATACTTGCCTCGGATTGTTGTCTGCTAAGTGGTTCTCCACCTTGTGTTTATATTGTTGTTTCACCATCCTAATGCCTCTTCTGAGATTTGCCCTGGCCTCTCTGTATGTGTCCCTGTCCCCTGCCTTAAAGGCAGAATCCCGGGCTCTCAGGAGTGTTCGTATCTCTGCAGGGTTTACAGTTCTGCAGCTGAGAATGACCTTGGTTCCCACAATAGTTGCTCATGTTTAGACTACCAGAAATACCTTCTCCCACTTCCCCTTCTTGTGGCAACTCAAAATGAAAAAAATGGCTGCAGCCAGGTTTGTTGCAGAGTTGACAGTCAGAGCCCCTGAAGAAGAAAACAAACCTTGCAGAGAAAAACAGAAGCACAAGAATCCCTTCCAGGCTTTTGAGGATGTTTATCATAGAATTTACGTATCAATCTCTCTGCTTTTACATCCCCACTTTTCACCCAAGTAGCTTCCGATAAAGGATACCCTTTCCACTGCACCAAATACTGCAATTTCCCTTTATACAATCTAGAATCAAGAATGTGTTTTATTTCATAATGAGTCTCACCCTCCACTGTAATGGACCCTGGAGCTTTTTTTGGAATCGGCCTTAACATGGATTCTGTGACTGGCTTTAACAAGCTGCAGTGGAAAATGGGGTTATCTTTCCCTAACAGCTGTGGGAGTTTTAATTCAACTGTGACAGGATTAATACTTCTGATTATGGGAAAAAGACTGAGGAACTTAGGTCCCAACTTCTTACTGGGCAGCTTCAACTTCAGGTATTTAGTGGATAGGTAGACTTTCTCTCCTACATGTAACAGTCTCTGGGGAGATCACTGCTTGTCGACTTGCTCCTTTTATACTTTAGCAGCTAGGGATAAGTCTCACTTAACATTTACCCAAACACTTTGTAAGGACAACACCCACTGATTTAAAGTCTGTGAGGAGAGGGGTTCCTGAGGGTACTCGGGCATAGGGACAAATTCCCTGCCAGTTGTTATCTTAAATGGGGTTAGACTGGTGCTACTATGAATGGTATTATTGTAGGCTACTTCAGTGAAAGGTAGGAGGTCTGCCCAATTAGTCTGTTGATAGTTAACATAGCATCTAAGGTACTGTTCCACCATTGTGTTTGTACATTCAACTGATCCATTCGTGCTCGGATGAAAGGTGCACAAGAGTCCCTGGGTGGACCCAATCAGTTTTACAAACTCCCTCCAGAACTTGGCGGTGAATTGGACCCCCCCCCCCCCCGTCCAATATAATTCTTTTTGGCGCTCTGTGCTTCAAAAATATCTTGGCGAGCTTCTGGGCAGAAGGGAGTCCTCAGCAAGTGATGAAGTGAGCCTGCTTGGAAAAAAGTTCTATGACAGTCCAAATCACAGTACTTCCGTTGCTCTCAGGTAGCTCTATAATAAAGTCCCTGGCTATTTCTTCCCAGGGTTGGGAAGGGTCTGCCACTTGCTGCAATAGCCCAGGTGGTTTTCCAGGTGGTTTCTTCATGGCAGCACAAGTTGCACAACTTTTCACATAACTTTCAATGTTTTTCTTCATCCCTGGCCACCAGAACTGCCGCCTCAACAAATGTAGAGTTTTCAGGAACCCAAAGTGGCCAGCTTGTTTAGAATCATGGCTCCGCTGAAGGGCTTGGAGTCTTAGAGCACTAGGAAGATATAACTTGGACCCCTTCCATTCTAGTTTGTCACGATAGGTCAGCAGTTGTCTGTTGTCACTGAACCAGGGGTCTGTCTTCAGTTCGACTTTGAGTCTCTGTGTCAAGCGGCTGTCAGACTCACTAGATCAGGGGTATCAAACTCGCAACGTTACGTGATGTGTCGCGACGTATCACAACTTTTTTTCCCATTGCCAGCAATGGGGTGGGTGCAGTTTTGGCATGACACATCCGGCCTTTTGCCATAAGGGAATAATTGCATTGATCACTTCCTCACAGCAGCTTTTGTAGTGGGGCATTCTGGAAAGTGCATCAGCCAGGAAGTTCTCCCCCACCCCCCAGAATGTACTTCAGAGTAAAGTTAAAATGGTTGAAGTATTGTGCCCATTGGACTTGCTTTGGAAATAATTTCCATGGGATCTTAAGTGCTTCTAAATTTTTATGATCAGTCCATACCTCAAAAGGAATTTTGCTTCCCTCTATAAAATGCCGCCATATGAGCAATGCCCATCTTACTGCAAAAAGCTTTCTTCTCCCATACTGACCATCGCCTTTCTGTGTCTGTATGTTTTTCTGAGGTGTAGGTGCATGGTTGTAGGTCCCCTTTGTCATTTCTCTGTAGGAGCATGGCATCTACTCCAACATCACTAGCATCAACCTGGATGATGAATTGTTTCTGGTGATGTTGCGGCAACACGTACACAGGGTAACGAAGCTCTGTTCCCCAAGCCTGATTTCTACCCACTGGGGCGGTCCAACAGGACCGAAAGTTGCCCATAGAGGCGACTGGCCAAAGTGCGAAACTTTGTAGATCGCAGGCCAGCAGTAGCTGACCTGCTTGGTCCAAAGAAGCCCTCGTGACCGGCAGGAAGAAAGGCTGACCACACCCAAGCCACTGATCGTTGGAGACAACAAACACAAACAAGCGGAAAGCAAAACAGCTGATCTGGGTGAGACTACTTTCCTTACCGCTCTACAAGTGAAAAATACCAGTTCCGGAAAAAGCTCCCAAAAGCAAGAAATCCCCAAGCTTTAGGGAGGGGGGATTATTTTTCCCCTCTACCCCTCCCTCCTGAACTATAAGCGGCAGTTTAAGCTTTGGGGAAAATTAAAACTGACTTATAATAATATTGTGAAGATAATTGAGGGACAGAAGGATACTGTATTTTTGGAAAATTTTGCATTTATACAACTTTTTTATTTCTTGTTTGGAAACCATTGGATTTTAACTTTCTAAACTTCTTAAAGTTTGGTGGAATAGACATCTAATAATATCTAGTGGCAAAACTAAGAACTACATTTAGCCTTGCATTTTTAACCTTATCAAGCTGTTATGACTGGAGTCCTAGAACTTGGCTAGATGCCCAGAGACAGCTTATAGTTTAAACTTTTTGATATCCTTGGAATCTATAGTCCTGGAGATTGTGGCTGGAAAAGAGAAGAATCTTTTTGGATTGCCCTTTGTTACAGGATGGATTACAATTATAAATAAAAGTTTTTTTGAAGCCATCTGACTTCCCTGGATTACAAATACAGCTTGACCTGGAATGTTTACAAGCTGTTTTGAGACAGAGTGAATAACAAGAACACTTTGGATTACAAATTTTGGTATATTTTTTTCCTTTTTTCCCATTTGTCCTTTTTATTATCTACTATTTTTACTATTTACCTCCCCTATTTGTTAGGAGCCTATTGGATTACAAATTCTGATTTACTTGGTGGATTATAAAGTATGGTTAAAAGATAAAGATGAGCGTCCCAAATCTATCTAAAGCTGGAAAAAGTAACCTCCCTCCTCTGCTTCTGCAAGTCCAGTTTATCAGAGATCAATTGATACAATGTTCCAACAAGAAAAGGCTAATAACTTCCAAAAAGAAACTCAAGTGATGATACAAGCAATCCAAGAGGCAATTGCTACTCACATGGCAGCTACAACGAGAAACCACGAGGAGATGAAAAGTGATCTTGATAAAATGAATCAAAAAATTAATAATGTGGACTTTCAATTTGAAAATTGCAAACAGATGGTTACAAAAAACCAACAAAAAATTCAAAAAATAGAAGATAAATCAACTGAGGTTGACCAGAAATTAGAAGTTTTAAAAGATGAAAACCAGAAATTGATGCAAATAAATAAAGAAGATTCGATAGCCATCATAGAAATGGAAAAGGCCTCATACTTTTTAAGATTTCAAAATATAGTAGAAGATAAGGAAGAGGATCTCCTAGGCTTGATAACCAAACTACTGGCAGATGCATTAGGAACTGGGAAATTGCAAAGGGAAGGAGAATTAAATCAGATCTATTGAGTCAACTCAAACTATGCTAGAAGAAATAAAGTACCCAGGGAAGTGCATGTTAGATTTTTTAAAAGATCCATAAGAGATGAGATTTTGAGAAGGGTAAGAGATGAACCTTTGAAATACAAAGAAACAGAAATTGTAGTCCTCAAACAAATACCTAGGAGAACAAGAGAATCCCAAAGAGAACACCAGTTTCTAACTATAAAATTAATTGAAAAAAGAGTGAATTTCAGATGGCTGATTCCAGAGGGGATTTTAATCTATTGGGACACGAAAAGATATAGACTGGATATGCCTCTTAAAGCAATGGAATTCTATGATAACCATAGAGCGTTTATGAAAGGAGGTGATTCTGAATCTGGTAGAACAAGAGAAACAAAGAAACAGGAAGACATGGCAGTAGAAGGAGCAGTCAAACCAAGAGAGGAGGAAGAAATTAAAAACACATACATAGATGAAGGAACAAGACCAAGAGAACAGAGAGATATAAGATCGACTAGAAGATTAAGACCTAGATATAATTGAAAGAGATGGAGAAGGAAAATGGGATCTTGTCAATGAATATAAATGGACTAAATTCTCCCTCAAAAAGGAAAACTTTTTTACATGACTACAAAAATTAAAAATGGATATAATTTGCCTCCAAGAAACACATATTAAGAGACAACACTATAAATTGTTAGAACAACCAAAAACTGGTAAAATTCACTTTGCATTAGCATATCAAAAGAAAAGAGGAATAGCCTTATATATTAAAGAAATGATGAACCCTAAACAAATTTATGCGGATGAAGAGGGAAGAACATTAATGGTGGAAATAATGATGGATCAAAAAGAGATAATGATGGTAGCAATATTGTTGTTGTTGTTGTTAGTTTCGAAGTCGTGTCCGACCCATCGCGACCCTATGGACAACTTTCCTCCAGGCCTTCCTGCGGTGATCTTGGAGCCCAGGAAAATAAAATCTGTCACTACCTCCATTTCTTCCCCATCTATTTGCCAGGAATTGAGAGGGCTGGATGCCATGATCTTGGTTTTCTTAATGTTAAGTTTCAAGCCATCTTTTGCACTCTCCTTCTTCACCCGCAACAAGAGGCTCTTTAGTTCTTCTTCACTTTCTGCTATTAGAGTGGTATCATCTGCATATCTTAGGTTGTTGATATTTCTCCCAGCAATCTTAATTCCAACTTTTGATTCATCCAGCCCTCCCTTTCTCATGATGTGCTCTGCATATAAGCTAAACAGGCAGGGCAACAGTATACAGCCTTGCCGGACTCCTTTCCCAATTTTGAACCAATCAGTGGTTCCGTGTCCAGTTCTCACTGTTGCTTCTTGACCCACATATAGGTTTCTCAAGAGACAAATAAGATGGTCTGGTACTCCCATCTCTTTAAGAACTTGCCACAGTTTTTCGTGATCCACACAATCAAAGGCTTTAGCATAGTCAATAAAGCAGAAGTAGATGTTTTTCTGGAACTCTCTAGCGATCTCCATGATCCAGCGTATGTTGGCAATTTGATCTCTAGTTCCTCTGCCTCTTCGAAATCCTGTCTGTACTTCTGGTAGTTCTCGATCCACATACTGCTGGAGTCTAGCTTGCAGGATTTTAAGCATAACTTTACTAGCATGTGAAATAAGTGCAATGGAGCGATAGTTTGAATATTCTTTGGCACTGCCTTTCTTTGGAATTGGAATGTAAACTGACCTTTTCCAGTCCTGTGGCCACTGTTGAGTTTTCCAAATTTGCTGGCAAATTGAGTGTAGCACTTTTACTGCATTGTCTTTTAAGATTTTGAATAGCTCAGCTAGAATACTGTCACCTCCACTAGCTTTGTTGTTGCTCAGCTTTTCTAAGGCCCATTTCACTTCACATTCTAGGATGTCTTGCTCGAGGTCACTGACCACCTCATCATGGTTATCAGGGACATTAAGCTTGTTCTTGTATAGTTCTTCTGTGTAATTTTGCCACCTCTTCTTAATCTCTTCTGCCTCTGTTAGGTCCCTGCGATTTTGGTCCTTTAATATGCATTCTTATCTCTTCTAGCTATTCTCTGGAATTCTGCATTCAATTGGGCGTATCTTTCTTTTTCTCCTTTGCCTTTCGCTTCCCTCCTTTCCTCAGCTATTTGCAAAGCTTCCTCAGACAGCCATTTTGCTTTCTTGCATTTCTTTTTCTTTTGGATGGTTTTGGTTGCTACCTCTTGTACAATGTTGCGAACCTCTGTCCATAGTTCTTCAGGCACTCTGTCTATCAGATCTAATTCCTTAAATCTATTTGTCACCTCTGCTGTATATTCATCAGGGATATGATTTAGTTCATACCTGAGTGCCTTAGTGCTTTTCCTTACTTTCTTCAGTTTAAGCCTAAATTTTGCAACAAGAAGCTCATGGTCTGAGCCACAGTCAGCTCCTGGTCTTGTTTTTACTGACTGTATAGAGCTTCTCCATCTTTGGCTGCAGAGCACATACTCAATCTGATTTCTGTGTTGACCATCTGGTGATGTCCATGTGTAGAGCCGTCTCTTGGGTTGTTGGAAAAGAGTGTTTGCTATGACCATCGTATTCTCTTGACAAAATTCTATCAGCCTGTGCCCTGCTTCATTTTGTACTCCAAGGCCAAACTTGCCTGTTATTCTGGTTATCTTTTGGCTTCCTACTTTAGCATTCCAATCCCCCATGATGATAAGGACATCATTTTTTGGTGTTAGTTCTATAAGGTGCTGTAGGGCTTCATAGAACCAGTCAGTTTCATCCTCTTCAGCACCGGTGGTTGGGGCATAGACTTGGACTACTGTGATATTGAATGGTTTGCCTTGGATTCGAACTGAGATCATTCTGACATTTTGGGGATTGTATCCCAGTATTGCTTTTCCTACTCTTTTATTGACTATGAAGGCTACTCCATTTCTTCTGGGGGATTCTTGCCCGCAGTAGTATACCTGATGGTCATCTGAATTAAATTCACCCATTCCTGTCCATTTTACTTCGCTGATTCCTAAGATGTCGATGTTCAGTCTTGTCATCTCTTGTTTGGCCACAGTAGTTACAGTGTATACCTTTTTTTAATGAAAATTATCCGCACTTTTGATCAGTGATGTCATCAAAGTAAACAAACCCGTGTGGTGTTGATTACATCAGCAGATCATGGCCCTATGCGGAAGTAACCACCCTATTTTCAGATAAGGCGAGCGGAAGTGACGTGTAGCCCTAAGCCCATCAGGATAAGCAAGAGTAACCCTAGCAACCCTATTTTCAGATAAGGCGTCTTGAACCCTAACCCCATCAATGTCAAGGCAGTCAAGCCTCTGGGTACGTGATTAGCTTAACCCTAGACTAATTCTATGGACATTCAAAACAAACAAAATAAGCTAAATAAAGTAAATAATTAACAGAGGGCTCTGTTTTTGTGAAACAAAAACTTTGGGGAGCTGGGAAATAATAATAAAATGCTTTTTAGCAGCCGTATTTTCAGATAAGGCGTCTTGAACCTAACCCCATCAATGTCAAGGCAGTCAAGCCTCTGGGGACATGATTAGCTTAACCCTAGACTAATTCTATGGACATTCAAAACAAACAGAATAAGCTAAATAAAGTAAATAATTAACAGAGGCCTGTGCATTTGGAATACAACCCCTACTTTGGGGAGATGGGAAATAATAATAATAATAATAATAATAATAATAATAATAATAATAATAATAATAATAATAATAATAATAATAAATGCTTTTTATTTCTAATCATTCTAGCCTAATGATGCTTTTAATTTTTGTGGAGTTTTAAAAATCAGTGCCTCAAAAGCAGGGAAAAAAGGAGGCCCTAAAAGGGGGCCAGGCATTGCATTTAACCCCCTTTTACTAAAAGGTATTTATTTCTAGGAGGTTTTAAAATCATTTTCTCAAATGCAGGGTGGGGGGAAAAAACCATTTTAAACCCGCAGCTGGTTTTTACCTTTGTAAAAATCTAAAGTCACATATTTTGTCAATTGAGCCCTCAAATCCACATGTACATGTAACCGTATGAAGCACGGCCTTAATAAAATTTATTCTGCACCCCCTATAGCAAAAAGACAAGGAATATTGACAGGAATTAAAAGGCTCACAAGAGGCAACTAGCCAGGTGGGAGGCATGTTAGGGCTGCGGATCCTGGCATGCGTGTTTGTGCCTGATAGTAAAAAAGGGGGTTAGGCCTTGTTCGGGACATGTCTGGGCATGTCATACCCCGTGATTCTGGACAGGCGCAAGGCTCAAGGGGAGATTGTACAGGCAGGTCTGAACAGCTAGAGATTTAATTCGACCAGTCTTTTGAAGATGTCAACCTCTGGTTCCAAAGTGTTGTGATTCAGGGTCAGCCTGTGGGTTCGGCAGTTGGGTCGGACGATTCAGAGGAGGAGGAGGAGGGGTTTGGAGAGCCTGCAGAGGACTGTTCTGAGGCTTCGCAGAGCTCTCAGCCAGGCCCCTCCCATCTGGTTACTACGCAGACCCAGCTGTGTGAGCCTGACAGCGTGGATGAAGATGACCCACAGCTGGCCCTGTTCAGGGACGCCCGACGCAGGAGGCAGTCAATCAGGAGTAAACAGAGGAAAGCAATGGGGCACCTCGGAAGGAGGCAGAGAGAAGCCACGCCTTGAACTGTTTAAAAGGGGAATGTGTGGGAGGGCTGGTTTGCTGAAGGCAACCGTTTGAATAGCTCCTCTTTTAGTGGTTCGTATTTTGTTTTGCTCAGTTTGCTCTGTTTTGGATCTGTTTTGTGTAAATAAATTTGGTGGGCTTACTTCCAGCCTTTTGCCTTTTGTAAAGGGGTTGTCCCTGCCTTTTCTGCAGGGCCGGTAGTAGGCTGGAACAGAACACAAAGCTGATTTTAAAACAACTGCAAAAGCGAGCGTCACACGGGCTGACACAAGGCCCCAGCCGGAAGAATGTGACAAAATCTGTTGCAGGGGTTATGATGAAGACATTTTTTTATTTAGGCCCGTTTTGCCCGGCTGTAGCATGATGTGTTGTAATTTTATCGATGAGGTGCAGAGTACTTACCGTACAGCCTGTGAAATGATGAATGATGCTACATTATCTCCCTGCAATTGTAAGTAAAATATGTTTTTATTTATGTTAATGTAAATGCTGCTGGCGCTGATATCACACTAGCAGGATGTGCTTTATATTTTGCAGACTCCAAATTAATAACGCCTAGACTGCAAACACTTCAAGACATCCCGATTTTATATTCCTGTGGTAATCGCTGCAGTCACAAAGCTTCTGCAGATTTTTCTCATCTAGACTATAACTGGGGTTCTGAGCTATCCCAGAGACCATGCTACCAGCCCTGTGAGTTAAAGAGCTGCAATTTGTGTAAAGACTGGCTTGCTTGCTACTGTGGACATGAATTGGAGGGTGCAGGCAGGTCACCATATTGTAAAATAGCCTGTTATGGGGGTTTATCTTCTGATTCTGATAGTGGAGATGAGGGGTATTTTTCTGATGGTGGAGCCATGCCCCACTCTGAACTCTGTATAACCAATAAAAGACTGAGTTAATGTCAATGCTTGACCATTTGTCAGTTTTCTTTCAGTATAATGATGCATGAAAAGTTTCTAAGCCGTATTTATTATACACCAGGATGTGTAGGTAGTTATGGAGGTGTGAATAGCCTTTTTCAGGAAGCTAGAAAACATGATAAAAACCTCACCATGAAACAAGTCAAGACGTGGCTGTCAGGGCAAGACGCTTATACGCTTCATAAGCCTGCAAGAATTAATTTTCCTAGAAATAAAACAGTAGTGTCTGGCTTAGATCATCAATGGCAGGCTGATCTCATAGATGTCTCCAAGTTTTCTAAGGAGAACCATGGAAAAAAGTACATCTTAACAGTTATCGATGTGTTATCTAAATACTGTATGCCTGGGCCTCCCCTTTATCTGATAAAACAGGGAGGGAAGTTACAGCTGCCTTCCAGAATATCTTTGAAACAGGACGCGCACCCCGAAAAATACAGACAGATGCAGGTAAAGAGTTCTTGAATATCCCGCTGAAGAAACTTTTAGCACGTTATGGCATTCATCATTTTGTCACTCATAGTGAAACTAAAGCAGACGTTATAGAGAGGTTTAATAGAACCCTAAAAAACAAACTCTGGAGATATTTCACAGCTAGAAATACAGATCGGTATGTAGACATTTTTGCAGATACTCTTCAGGCGTACAATAGCACTTACCATTGTAGCATCGGGACTGCTCCTAATACCGTAAATTTGTCTAATGAAAGGGATGTGTGGATGAGGCTTTATGGGGTAGCTTTAAAAAGTAAAAGAAAGAAAAAAATGTCTTAAGGTGGGGGATCATGTCAGAGTATCCAGACTGAGGGGTAAGTTTGAAAAGGGCTATCAGCAAACCTTTACAGATGAGATATTCATCATCAAAGAACTGAAGACAAGGGGTGAAAGAGTTGTGTATAGATTAAATGATTATACAGGTGACCCTGTTGTTGTTGTTAGCTGCGAAGTTGTGTCCGACCCATCGCGACCCTATGGACAACTTTCCTCCAGGCCTTCCTGTCCTCTACCATCTTCTGGAGTCCATTTAAGCTCACGCCTACTGCTTCAGTGACTCCATCCAGCCACCTCATTCTCTGTCATCCCCTTCTTCTATTGCCCTCAATCTTTCCCAGCATTAGGCTCTTCTCCAGTGAGTCCTTCCTTCTCATTAGGTGGCCAAAGTATTTGAGTTTTAGCTTCAGGATCTGGCCTTCTAAAGAGCAGTCAGGGTTGATCTCTTCTAGGACTGACCGGTTTGATCGCCTTGCAGTCCAAGGGACTCGCAGGAGTCTTCTCCAGCACCATAGTTCAAAGGCCTCAATTCTTTGGCGCTCAACCTTTTTTATGGTCCAACTTTCACTGCCATACATTGCAACTGGGAAGACCATAGCCTTGACTATACGCACTTTTGTTGACAGGGTGATGTCTCTGCTTTTTAGTGTGCTGTCTAGATTTGCCATGGATTTCCTCCCGAGGAGCAAGCGTCTTTTAATTTCTTGGCTACAGTCCCCATCTGCAGTGATCTTGAAGCCCAGGAAAATAAAATCTGTCACTACCTCCATTTCTTCCCCATCTATTTGCCAGGAATTGAGAGGGCCAGATGCCATGATCTTGGTTTTCTTAATGTTTAGTTTCAACCCAACTTTTGCACTCTCCTTCTTCAGCCGCAACAAGAGGCTCTGCCATTAGAGTGGTGCCACTTTCTGCCATTAGAGTGGTGATCCACACAATCAAAGGCTTTAGCATAGTCAATGAAGCAGAAGTAGATGTTTTTCTGGAACTCTCTAGCTTTCTCCATGATCCAGCGTATGTTGGCAATTTGATCTCTAGTTCCTCTGCCTCTTCAAAATCCTGCCTGTACTTCTGGTAGTTCATGATCCACATACTGCTGGAGTCTAGCTTGTAGGATTTTAAGCATAACTTTACTAGCGTGAGAAATGAGTGCAATGGTGCGATAGTTTGAACATTCTTTGGCACTGCCTTTCTTTGGAATTGGAATGTAAACTGATCTTTTCCAATCCTGTGGCCACTGTTGAGTTTTCCAAATTTGCTGGCAAATTGAGCGTAGCACTTTTACTGCATCTTTTTTTAAGATTTTGAATAGCTCAGCTGGAATACTGTCACCTCCACTAGCTTTGTTGTTGCTCAGCTTTTCTAAGGCCCACTTCACTTCACATTCTAGGATGTCTGGCTTGAGGTCAGTGACCACCTCACTGTGATTATCAGTAACGTTAAGCTCATTCTTGTATAGTTCTTCTGTGTAATTTTGCCACCTCTTCTTAATCTTAATAGAGCCTTGGTGGAGCAGTGGGGCTAATGCCTCCTTAAGTAACACCAGCTGCCTGCAATTAGTGCAGGTTCGAGTCCCACCAGGCTCAAGGTTGACTCAGCCTTCCATCCTTCCGAGGTAGGTAAAATGAGGACCCAGATTGTTGGGGGCAACAAGCTGACTTTGTAATAATGCCGCTTGGGGTGTGTGTGAAAGCCCTAATAAGCAGGCATATACATAGAATGAAGGCTACTGCTAAGCTTGTAAACCGCCCTGAGTCTTCGGAGAAGGGCGGGATATAAATGGAATTAAATTAAATAAAAATAATCTCTTCTGCCTCTGTTAGGTCCCTGCCATTTTGGTCCTTTATCATGCCCATTTTTGCATGAAACGTTCCCTTCATCTCTCCAATTTTCTTGAAAAGATCTCTGGTCCTCCCTATTATATTGTTTTCTTCTATTTCTTTGCACTGTTCATTTAAGAAGGCATTCTTATCTCTTCTAGCTATTCTCTGGAATTCTGCATTCAATTGGGCATATCTTTCTTTTTCTCCCTTGCCTTTCGCTTCCCTCCTTTCCTCAGCTATTTGCAAAGCTTCCTCAGACAGCCATTTTGCTTTCTTGCATTTCTTTTTCTTTTGGATGGTTTTGGTTGATACCTCTTGTACAATGTTGCAAACCTCTGTCCATAGTTCTTCAGGCACTCTGTCTATCAGATCTAATTCCTTAAATCTATTTGTCACCTCTACTGTATATTCCACAGGGATATGATTTAATTCATACCTGAGTGGTCTAGTGCTTTTCCCTACTTTCTTCAGTTTAAGCCTAAACTTTGCAATGAGAAGCTCATGGTCTGAGCCACAGTCAGCTCCTGGTCTTGTTTTTACTGGCTGTATAGAGCTTCTCCATCTTTGGCTGCAGAGCACAGTCAATCTGATTTCTGTGTTGACCGTCTGGTGATGTCCATGTGTAGAGCCGTCTCTTGGGTTGTTGGAAAAGAGTATTTGTTATGACCATTGTATTCTTTTGACAAAATTCTATCACCCTGTGCCCTGCTTCATTTTGTACTCCAAGGCCAAACTTGTCTGTTATTCCGGTTATCTTTTGGCTTCCTACTTTAGCATTCCAATCCCCCATGATGATAAGGACATCATTTTTTGGTGTTAGTTCTATAAGGTGCTGTAGGGCTTCGTAGAACCGGTCAATTTCATCCTCTTCAGCACCGGTGGTTGGGGCATAGACTTGGACTACTGTGATATTGAATGGTTTGCCTTGGATTCGAACTGAGATCATTCTGTCATTTTGAGGATTGTATCCCAGTATTGCTTTTCCTACTCTTTTATTGACTATGAAGGCTACTCCATTTCTTCTGAGGGATTCTTGCCCGCAGTAGTATACCTGATGGTCATCTGAATTAAATTCACCCATTCCTGTCCATTTTAGTTCGCTGATTCCTAAGATGTCGATGTTCAGTCTTGTCATCTCTTGTTTGACCACGTCCAGCTTTCCTTGATTCATGGCTCTTACATTCCAGGTTCCTATGGAGAAAAAATCTTTACAGCATCGGACTTTCTTTTCACCACCAGACACATCCACAGTTTAGCGTCGTTTCAGCTTTGGCCCAGTCGCTTCATTCTTTCTGGCGCTACTAGTACTAGCCCTCTGCTCTTCCCCAGTAGCATATTGGACGCCTTCCGACCTGAGGGGCTCATCTTCCAACATCATATCATTTTGCCTTTTGGTACTGTCCATAGGGTTTTCATGGCAAAGATACTAGAGTGGGTTGCCATTTTCTTCTCCAGTGGATCACGTTTTGTCAGAACTCTCTGCTATGACCTTTCCGTCTTGGGTGGCCCTGCACGGCATAGCTCATAGCTTCATTGAATTACGCAAGCCACTTCGCCACGACAAGGCAGTAATCCATGAAGGGGGTGACCCTGTAAAGGGGGCTTTTTACTTTGAGGAGCTCCAAAAGGTTCTTGCTGACCAACAGTGCATATACAGGATAGAGAAAATTATTCAAAAAAGAGGGCGGGGGAGACACAGAGAGTTTCTAGTCAAATGGACTGGCTGGCCAGAGAAGCTCAACAGTTGGGTTAAGGAGTCTGAAGTACAACATCTTTGATATGGAGGAGTTTTACATCACCCTACCCAGCAATGCATCAGCAGCAATTTTCCCCCAAAACAAAAATTCTAATTTTACCATTCAATTAGCGAGATCGCTGGATCTTCCAGGATCGTGGGAAGTAGGGCTAGCAGAGATACAGTATCCGCATAGTTGGCACACATTAACTTCACCTGGATATTTTGAAATTGCTAACGAGAGAAAGAGATGGCATTTTTCTTTGAGAAGCGGGTACTATAACAGCATCCGACATCTGTTTGAAAATATGAACAAGCTTATATCAAACGTCAAGGACAGACCTAAGACAACCCTACATTATGATTCAGTGGGTCGAAAAATTAATCTTAAAGGAGATGGACTGCACACCATTCTAGTTAGCGGAGAACTTGGACATCTGTTAGGTATGTTCCCTGGATTCAGCACCTTATATGTTTACACAGACATTGTAGAGCTCCAGATAGTGGGCGACTTCTATGTGCCATTACTGCGCTGTGTGCCTGTGCGAGGGCAAGACAATGATTTCGTCACAATGACCTATGACCATCCACATTATGTACCGGTCAGCAAACATCACATCAATACCATTACCATAGAAATCAAAACCGATCAGAACAAAAATGTGCATTTTTATCACGGGAAGGTGATTGTCAAGCTTCATTTTAGGCCTCGGAAAAGTGAAGGATGGTTGTGATCAAGGAGCACGGGAACCCTCAAGACTACATGGCTTACTACAGGGCACAAGCTGGCGGCGGCCTTCCAGGCTTCCGAGGAGCCCCCATTATGTATGGGACAGGTTTAGGGGGTCTGTTCCGTGGGCTTTTTCGAAAAGCAATGCCTTGAGGCAAGGATTAGAAATCATTAAGCCGCATGTGAAATCTGCTGCCAAAAACATTGCCAGAGATGTTGCGGGTCATCTTGTATCCCGTGTTGTTGAGAGGGGGCAGGATGGATCAGGGATGATCATAACCAAGAAGAATTATGCATTGGGCCCATCTATTCCATTTAAAAAGAGAAGACTTGTGAAAAAGACCCGCCATACCAAGAGGAGACGTGCACAGAAGAGGAAGCCCTGTGACAAGGAAGACATATTCTAATACAATATGGCATTTATTCATTCTGCTTCAGAGGAATGTGTTAAATCAGAACTGGATCTTTTTCAACTGGCACCTACACAGACCAGTATTGAAAACAGTACCTATGTCGAGATCCCACCTTTATCAGCACTGACACCCAATGCTCCCCTGGAATTTTTTATCACGGGGCATGGTGAACATTACACAGATTTAAACAACACCCTGCTGTATGTGAGTTGCAAGATTGTAAAGGCTGACGGTTCGGATATTGATGACGGGGCTAGGGTGGCCCTGACCAACTACCCCATAGCATCACTATTTAATCAGCTGGATGTTACCTTGGGAGATCGGCTCATTACACAGAGCCATCATTGCTATTCTTACCAGGCCATGATTGAACTGATTCTGAACTTTGGTGGTGATGCGCTGGGTACTCAATTTACAGCTGGCGGTTTTTACAAAGATGACTTGGACCTCATGGAGAGTACTCTACTGACAGCCGCTGGGAACTCTGGTTTCAAAGCGAGAGCAAGACACACGGCTGGTAGTCATAAATGGGACCTGAATCAAAAGTTGGAATTAAGATTGCCGGAAGAAATATCAACAACCTAAGATACGCAGATGATACCACTCTAATGGCAGAAAGTGAAGAACTAAAGAGCCTCTTGTTGCGGGTGAAGAAGGAGAGTGCAAAACTTGGGTTGAAACTTAACATTAAGAAAACCAAGATCATGGCATCTGGCCCTCTCAATTCCTGGCAAATAGATGGGGAAGAAATGGAAGTAGTGACAGATTTTATTTTCCTGGGCTCCAAGATCACTGCAGATGGGGACTGTAGCCAAGAAATTAAAAGACGCTTGCTCCTGGGGAGGAAAGCCATGGCAAATCTAGACAGCACACTAAAAAGCAGAGACATCACCCTGTCAACAAAAGTGCGTATAGTCAAGGCTATGGTCTTCCCAGTTGCAATGTATGGCAGTGAAAGTTGGACCATAAGAAAGGCTGAGCGCCAAAAAATTGAGGCCTTTGAACTATGGTGCTGGAGAAGACTCCTGCGAGTCCCTTGGACTGCAAGGCGATCAAACCGGTCAGTCCTAGAGGAGATCAATCCTGACTGCTCTTTAGAAGGCCAGATCCTGAAGCTAAAACTCAAATACTTTGGCCACCTAATGAGAAGGAAGGACTCACTGGAGAAGAGCCTAATGCTGGGAAAGATCGAGGGCAATAGAAGAAGGGGACGACAGAGAATGAGGTGGCTGGATGGAGTCACTGAAGCAGTAGGCGTGAGCTTAAATGGTCTCCAGAAGATGGTAGAGGACAGGAAGGCCTGGAGGAATGTTGTCCATAGGGTCGCGATGGGTCGGACACGACTTCGCAGCTAACAAAGGGCCTCTGCATAGCGATCTGTTTTTTCAAGACAGACTGCTAATTAACGGTGTTGATGTGAAAGTCAAACTCACAAGAAGCAGAAATGAATTTTGCGTGATGAAGGATGGCAATGAGAATTACAAAGTGCAACTCTTGGCAGCTTCTCTCTTTGTAAAACGTGTAAAAGTAGCCCCAGGAGTGCGACTTGGTCATGCAGAAGCTTTGCTCTCCTCTAATGCAAAATACCCCATTGATCAAGTGGGGATGAAGGTTTACAGCATTTCTGCAGGTAGCCTTGTGTGTAATCAGGAAAATCTATTTCTGGGTCAGCTACCTAAACAATTAGTGATTGGGTTTGTGGACAATGCATCTTTTAGTGGGGATTATGAAAGAAACTCGTTCAATTTTCAACACTGCAATGTCAATTTTTGCGCCTTGCATTGTGATGGCAAGCAGATTCCCGCAAAGCCTCTTCAGCCTGATTATGAGCACGGTCTTTTTGTGAGAGAGTACATGCAGATGGTGCAGGCCACAGGCAAAGGCATGAAAGACAGGCCGCTGTTAATCAGCAGGGAAGAGTTTAACCGAGGGTATACTTTGTATTGTTTTGACTTGAGTCCTGATCAGGGGTGCTCTGAGCACTATTCTTTGATCAGGAACGGTAACCACAGTGCCGAAATTAGATTTGCACAACCCCTCCCCAACACCGTCAACATGATTCTCTATGCAATCTTTGAAAACCTTATTGAAATAAGTCACACAAGGAATGTGCTTTTTGATTATACTGTATGTGAGTATGGACACACTGCAACTCCGCCATTTGTTCTCTGGAAATAAAACCTTTCTAGGGGTCTACCCTTGTGACCTGCTACCCCAGAGACAAATCTCCAAAAGACCTTTTGGATTAATTGTAAATACCCACCCTCACACTCTCCCTGGTGAACACTGCTGGCCCTCTACTTCCCATCTCCCAGATATGGCGATTTTTTTTATTCTTATGGAAGACCGCCGGATAGCCCTGACTTTCCTGGCTCCATAGTGATGTTTTTAGAGTAGACTATGAAAACATTTTAAAGGTGTACTCCAATATCAATATTAAAAATGATCAAATGGTAAAACTGTTTGTAAAAACTATAAAGGTGGGAAGGGGACTTGGAACCTGTAACCGTCACCAGTGCATGCAGACATGCCTGCCTTACTGTAAAATAAAGAAAAAGACTTAAACGTTTTTACTTGTTTCACTGTGTTTTTATTCATTTTACAAATTGAGCCAGTCACCAAACCTGAACCTACTTCTAGGGTTTAATGTCCAAGGGCTAGAAGGGGCACTGGTAAACAGAGGCTTCTGAGCCCCAAAAGGGGCTGTCATAACAGAGTCGGGGCTAGTAGCAGTTTCATTCTTGACAACCAGAGAATCTTTCAACTTTTCTATTTGCTCTTTAACAGCTGTTGACCCCAACACTGAGGTCAGAACATTCACCTCAGCCATAGCATTCATAAAGTCATCCCAGCCTTTAGGTTTCCGCTTCTCAGTAGGGGCACGGTGCTGCGAGGCTCCTTTCACCAAGTCTAAAATATTAGTACCAGGAATATTTATTTATTTTATTTATTTTATTTTAATTCCATTTATATCCCGCCCTTCTCCGAAGACTCAGGGCGGCTTACAAGCTTAGCAGAATAGGGACCCCTTTGTATAAAAAGGTACCGCGATCATCCCAGGTTGAGACATCCTGATGCTGTTTCATTTTGTTCAGCAAAAGTTCTGCATTTTTCCTGTAACAGGTGCTCACACTGCTTAGGATCTCGGCCATCGTTGTGTCCTGTGGAGATGGCTGTGGCGGCTGTTCTGGTAATGTTGGAAGTGTCCCAGGTTCTTCTGGTGGGTAAATGAGATTCAGTCTGTCCTTTTCAGACTCATTTTGCCTGGTTAGTCTTAGATACCTCTGCAATGCAGAACTGTAGAGCTTAATCTTGTCATCCTCACACAAATCAGCTCTCTGAAGAATGGCACGCATCTCAGCATCCAACCGGTTACTGGCTGTAGCCCTCATAGTAGGGGGCCTGCCCTGTAGTTGCTCCATCTGATGACGCGATACCAGATACATTTTCTCAGCATGATCCATGGTTTATCCAGCTAACAGGCAAGTCAACAGTGGGATAGCTGCCCCTAGTAAGGGACTGATAAAACCACCCGACTGAAGTATGACCTGCTTCTTCTTTTTGAGTGAGACCTTTCTATCACTCAACGTTTTAATGACACCTTTCTTTCTCTTTAGAGACCGGAATTGTGAAGGTTTCAGAGGAAGGTTTCCTTTTAGGGTGTTCAAAGCTATTTCTGCTATTGCGCCCACCAGGTCATTATTAGCATTGCATAAGATGGCTTTTCTCTGTCTTGGTCCGGCCTTTACTAAGATTTTTAAAAGCCCCCAATTTCTACGTACCCTCTCTGACATCTTAAATGAACTAGTGCTAAGGTAACTGAGCTACTGCTTTTTACACTTCTTTTTCATTGTGTAAACAGCAGGCCAATCAGGTGGGAAGAGGCCTGTTCTCAACCTGTAGGATTCTGGAGTGGTGGATGCCAAATCTACCAAAAGGTACCCGTGTGGTTTGCGAGTGGCATCTTGGAATACTTCTAAAAAATACTTTGTGTTAGTGGGATACATCTGCCTGGCCAGTGTGACAATTTGCATCTGATCACGGGGGTTGCTGAATAAAACCAAATATTTGGAATTCAGAGCTATTGTTCTCATTTTCTTACCTTGAAGAAACAGGTTTTGTAGTATGAGAATAATGCTCAGGTTTCTGTGATGAACGTACTGTGTAAAAGCCTTCTCTATTTGATCGCTCTCACTGGCCGACGTCATGAGATCATCTATCACAGCTAGAGTAATTTTATTTGGCGGAAACAAATCATCATCTTCAAAAGAAGACGGAAGCCCCTCCATAAACTTAATATAAGGGAATTTATTAAGCAGTTCTTTGTACAGAGGTTGCCAACAGCTATAAAACCATACAATATTTTGAGGCAATTGAGACAACACGACATCACCATGTTCTAACATTTGTTTGATAAAAAAAGATTTGCCAGAATTGGACGGAGAAAGGGTGTACAAATTGTGCAATATTTTCCACCATCCTTAATAGCCATAAGGCACCGTATTTATTATACACTACTTTTAGAGTTTTACGGAGGACTCTCGTTTCTAGGGTCCACTGTTTCTTAACCCTAACAATCCCCAACTGTTCTACCTTGATCTCTTTTTTTCTCTCTGCACCAGACAGACAATAATCATCTACCAAATCTTTCAAGCTGTCAAAATTAACCTTATTACTATTACCGCAGTTTAGTGTGATTCCCTTCACCTTTAGCATCGCTTTACTGTTGGACAAAGCATAAGCATACGTTTTGGGACCGGCCGCAACAAACTCTGTTATCGTAGTGTTTGGAGGAATCTCACTTGTCAGCTGACCTAAATAATCACCCAAAGGAGGTGTCCACGCCCCCTCTCTACTTATAAAAATGACTGAATCGGTGTCATGGTACAGGCACCTATTGCCCAGCCCGTCCAGTAGCCTGTATAATTCCAGCCGCACATAAGCTGTTGTAAAGCTGGCAATGAATACATTAGTGCATGTGTTTTTGGTGGGGTGGTTCTTGGCTGTTTTCCATGTCACAACGGCTGTCTCTGTATCCACAAACTCACATGAGGAAACATCATAATAGGGTACAAAAAGTTATTTGAATAGTTCCTCAGGATTTGTTACCACGGATGTGGTCAGGTGATTGGTGCTCTGTCCAAACTTGCCCCATAGCGAGTTTAAGAAGAGTTTGGCAATCTGCCTTTTAGAAGGATTTACTTCAATGTGGTCACGTCGTAAGCGGACACCTTCCATCTTTTCATAATCCTGAATATATTGCTCTTTATCCTGTTCTGTTTTGCACAAGTCAGGGTAGCCACTGGTTTCCTGTTTTTGTCTGAGATGCGTGTTCATATAACCTGAAAATAGCCCATTTGATGTTCTTTCAAAAGGCCAGATCTCATAGATTTCAACAATTCTGTAACCTTTTTCTAAAGCTACATTCAATTCAACAGTACACCATGTCCTGGTCAGAGCTCTTTCCTCATCATTGTGTTTACAGGGGGTGGTTTGCAGTTTTTCTGTGCAGGTTGCGCACAAACTAAACATTAATTTGCCCCCTGATTTGTGGGGTAGGACAGGGAAATAGAGATTCCTTGGTGGATACACTTTGACTTTGGCTAACCCAAAATATTGCTTTATGTCCCCAAAGTTTTGGTAGATGATTTGTGGATGGCCGATTGGGTACTCCTTGGTCTTATTCACAAAAGGGTACAGACTGGTGAAATCGTAGTATAAGATTTGTTCACCAGGTTTGTAGCACAGACATGTGGCATTTGTTCTGCCACCAAAAAAAGCATCTCGAGGATTCAAAGGAGTTGGGAGCTTATTCTTAACTAGAAACTGCTTCAAAGAGGTGTCAGCCTCCACCAAGGCCCTCCATTTGTGTTCCCAAATGCAGCGCACAGCATAACCCTGGCTCCTGAGGTCCTCTTCTTTAATCCTAGTATGGTTGTGCAGGCTACCATATGTTGAATCAAGTAATTGTCGAGCCCCGCAGGCCCAACACTCAGTGGGGGGGTTGAGACTGGCTGGCACACCTTGCCCGCGGGACCCCTCCGTCCCAGCCGCAGACGTGCCGCCCGTCAAGCTCGGAACGCCTGCAGGCTCCCGGCTGCTCTGCGGTGCTGCGCCTGCACTGGACTGCTTCGGGAGTTCCCAGCTGTCCCTGGAGGCTGCGCCTGTGCCGGACTGCTTCAGTGGTTCCTGGCTGTCCCTGGAGGCCGCACCCGCGCTGACCCACCATGCGCGGCCCCGGCTGGCTGAGGAGGGCGTGTCTGCGCAGGACTCTCGTGCAGGCCCTCGCCCGACGCTGGAGGCCGCGCCAACGTGACCAGTGCTGGAAGCCGTGCTGACATGGGGGTGCCCTGCCCGCGAGGGAGCTGGAGCGCGGCTGCTGTTCCAGGCCTCCCACGTTGTGTGGCGGATGGAGCCCTGACTGGCGGGACGGGCCTGTTTGACCGGGAATGCGGAGGTACCGGGGACTGCGGGTGGTGGGATTCCAGAGGCCTGGGGTCGTGAAAGGAACGTCCTTGGGAGGGAGGTAGTCGCTGCGAATGGTGGAGGTGGGGTGCAGGACTGCTGTTTTGGGGTTTGGTGGGGTATGTACCTGGCGGGAGGGACATGCTGAGCCTCGAGCAAAGGCAGGAGCCAAAGGGAGCATTAGGGGAGGGGTGGAGTGTATATAGGGGAAAAAGCGGAAGTTGGCTTGTTTGGGCGGGGTGTGGGTGTGTGCGCCCGGCAACTATAAGAACAGCGTTGGATGCAGAGAGCACCCAACGCTGACTTTGCTCCTGCTTTGATGTGCTGTGTTCCTGAAATAAATGCATTTCTTTTGTGGGTCGTCTCCCATTCCTGTTGTGCATTCTTCCTGCTTTTCGCGGATGGGATTTGACAGTAAGTCAGCGTTCCTTATTTTCGTTGCTGTGTACCCTCCAGTAGGAGTTGGACATGGCAGAGGGGACACAAGGGGCTGCTCCAGAGGCTGCCATGGAAGAGGCGACCGGTGCTGCTGCAAAGCCCCTTGACGTGGTGGAGGTGGAGGAGGCCCAACCAACAGTGAGGCCTAAGGTGCGGACCCTCTCACCGGTGGCGTCTGTGGTTGAACCCCAGGAAACCGGTAGCTGGGATCATGGAGGGGAGTGGTGGCTGAGCCCTGCCCTGGGGCGCAGAGAGCCTGACCGGGGACAGGCGGCCCGGGCGAGCGGGGCACTGCTGGAATGGAGGGAGCGGCACCTGACGGATGACGACGGAGAAGACTGGAGCTACTCCACCGCCCCAGGCAGCCAAACCATGGACGTACTAAGGGACAGGTTCAGGGAGGTCGGCTGCCAAGAGCCCGCTCCTTGGATGGTCGCAGACCCCGAGCAAGACACGGGACGGTGGTCCTTCGTGGGGACCCAGTTGGTACGGTCAGGCCCGTCTCGTTTCCGGTTGGCCAGCCCGAGGTTCCAAGGTCCACCCAGCCTGAGCACATCCCAAATGAGGGCCCCTGAAGCACAACCCCCAGCGGCCACGGTGTGGAGTGGTCCGGAATCCTGGCCAGGAACGGACGGAGGTCCCAGCCAGCAAACAACACGACCAGCCGGGGGCACTAGGGCCCTGGGTACACAGGCGGGGCCCTGGGGGCCAGGAGTGGTGTGGGGCCCACCACCTCTGCCGATGATGTACAACGGCCACCCCGATCGCTTGGCGATGTTTCTAGGACAGGTGATAAACCATATGGACAGGTACACCCAGACCTACTCATCCCAGTGGGCGATTGTGGTGGCGGTGACGGCTTGTTTACAGGGGGAGGCCTCAGCCTGGGCTGCTGACCTTTATAGTGATCATGCCCGTGAGCTGGGGGACGTCGGACTCTTCCTGGAGGCCCTACGGGCCCACTTCGAGGACGTCTTGCGAGTACACTGCACCGAAGTCGATGTGCTGACCCTTCGCCAACGGGGTTGATCGGTGGTGGACTACGTCAGTGATTTCCGTAGGGTAGCCGGGAGACTGCACTCGTGGCCAGAGTGTCTTCTCGTGCACCACATGAAGGCTGGGCTCAACGGGGCTCTTCGTAGGGTGTGTGTGGTGCGCAGTGTTCCAGCCCGATTGCAGGAATGGTATCAGGTAGCTGTGGAGTTGGACATCGGGCTACAGGACATACGGGGAAGGCCCGAGACCGTGCCTGGACGCCTGCCGAGAGGGCAAGATCGGAGGAGCAGAAACCCGTGACGGCGTCGCCAAGACCCCCTTCTCAGGTGCCACGATCGATGTTCCGATGCTTCAGATGTGACCAGCCGGGTCATCGAGCAGCTGAGTGCCCGCTGCCACCGCCCTGGGCAGCCCCTTCTACTCCTCCAATGCGGGGGGCCACCCCCAAAAAGACCGTGGAGCGCTCACGGGCTGCACACCAGATGTCGAGCAAGGCGCCCAGGATGACAACCCCTCTTCGGGTGGAAGCACCGGCAGCTGTTCGGCCTACGCCTTACAACAGCCCCGAGGCATAAGAGCAGGAGGAGGACTCGATGGTAAGTGCTCCGGTGTGCCCTTTTGTGTTCCCGGTGCTACTAGTAAGCCCACAGATGGGACAGAAGAGGGTGTACAGGGCCCTAATTGATTCAGGGAGCACCCGATGCCTTATCAGCCAGGCGGTGGCGTCCGAAGTGGGTGTTGCACTGAAACGGCTGGCCACTCCCCTTCGGTTCCAACAGGTGGATGGGTCTCTCCTGGGTGGGGCGCCCATAACCCACATGACAGAACCAATCAGGTTAGAGATGGGGGAACATTGGGAGACCCTGAGGTTCGTCATAGTACCCTCCATGACAGAGGCGGTCATCCTAGGGCTCACATGGCTGGACAAATGGGGCCCTATGATCTGGTGGGAGGGGGGTTGCCAGCACCTCCATCTGGGGACAGGGCCCCAGCCCCCCTCAGAACACACCTTCATAGGACCAGGAAAGGTGGGGGAGCAGGAGAAGGCCTGTAGGATCGGACTCGGGCAGGAGGCCCAGGTGCCCCAGGAATACTCCGGCTTGATGGATGTATTCAATGAGCAAGAGTGCAATGTGTTGCCACCTCACCGGCCCACGGATTGCGCTATCGAACTGGAGCCAGGCGCCAGGCTGCCCAAACCCCGCATGTATGCCATGACGCCAAGGGAGATGCAGGAGCTCCGGAGATACATTGACAAAAACCTGGAGAGGGGTTTTCTTCAGCCTGCATGATCCAGGATGGCGACGCCTGTCCTGTTCCGTGAAAAGAAAGATGGGACCCTTCGTTTGTCTGTTGATTACCGGGGGTCAATGCGGTGTGTGTGGAACACCTGTACCTCCTCCCTTTGATGAAGGATTTGCTGGCACACCTGGCCAAGGGTCAGGTGTTTACAAAGCTGGACCTGAGGGAGGCATACTACCGGGTAAGGATCAAGGCTGGGGATGAGTGAAAAACAGTGTTCAACTGTCCCCTCGGTAGTTTTCAGTTCCGAGTGATGCCGTTCGGGTTGCAGGGAGCCCCCGCAGTGTTTATGCAGTTGATCAACCAGGTCCTGCATGAATTCTTGTACCACGGGGTCCTGGTCTACCTATACGACATCCTCATTTACACAACGACGTTGGAGGAACACGTCGTCCTGGTACGGCAGGTGTTGACCAAGCTAAGGGAGGCTGCGGGTTGGGTGGACGACTGCTCACCCTTTGCTTCTTCTCTTCCAGGAGGAGCCCTGGTAGGGGGGGCGGCGTGTCGAGCCCCGCAGGCCCGACACTCAGCGGGGGGTTTGAGACCACCTGGCACACCTTGCCCGCGGGACCCCTCCGTCCCAGCCGCGGACGCACCGCCCATCAAGCCCGGAACGCCTGCACGCTCCCGGCTGCTCTGTGGTGTTGCGCCTGTGCCGGACTGGTTCGGGAGTTCCTGGCTGTCCCTGGAGGCTGCGCCTGCGCTGGACTGCTTCGGGGGTTCCTGGCTGTCCCTGGAGGCCACACCTGCGCTGACCCATCATGCGCGGCCACGGCTGGCTGAGGAGGGCGCGTCTGCGCAGGACTATCGTGCAGGCCCTCGCCCGACACAGGAGCCCAAGGGAGCATTAGGGGAGGGGTGGAGTGTATATAGGGGAAAAAGCGGAAGTTGGCTTGTTTGGGCGGGATGTGGGTGTGTGCGCCGGGCGACTATAAGAACAGCGTTGGATGCAGAGAGCAGCCAACACTGACTTTGCTCCTGCTTTGATGTGCTGTGTTCCTGCAATAAATGCATTTCTTTTGTGGGTCATCTCCCGTTCCTGTTGTGCGTTCTTCTTGCTTTTCGCGGACGGGATTTGTGGATGGCTGATTGGCTACTCCTTGGTCTTATTCACAAAAGGGTACAGACTGGTGAAATCGTAGTATAAGATTTGTTCACCAGGTTTTGGTTTGTAGTACAGACAGGTGGCATTTGTTCTGCCACCAAAAAAAGCATCTCGAGGATTCAAAGGAGTTGGGAGCTTATTCTCAACTAGAAACTGCTTCAAAGAGGTGTCAGCCTCCACCAAAGCCCTCCATTCGTGTTCCCAAATGCAGCGCACAGCATAACCCCGGCTCCTGAGGTCCTCTTCTTTAATCCTAGTACGGTTGTGCAGGCTACCATATGTTGAATCAAGTAATTTGTTGAAGTCTTTTTCAGAGTAGCAGACAGGGCACCCATGAAAAAAACAACCGTAAAATTCAAAAGCTGTGGGAGTTCCATTTATGACAGCAAAACCATCTAAAAATATTTGCCTACTTGCTTTTCACCCCCCTTCAGAGCATGCTGAATACTGAGATTCTCAGTGCGCTCTATATGCATCAACCACTGAATCGCTGGAGATGAATACCTTTTCTGTGTCTTGTGATAGCTGTCCAAATGTGCTAACGCAATGGTATCGCTCTTCAAATACATGAACCGGTACTGTGCCATGCAGACAGATGCCAATGTGATATATTGGAAGGGGTCAATGCTTTGAATGTCTATCTCCTCAACAATATCCCCCCCACCCCTCTTGACAAACTCAAGCTCAGTCATTTCCATCACCTGTTCCCTAAATCGAATACAGGCCTCTCTTAATATATCTACATCTTGTCTGCAATAGTAAGCCAGAGCCTTCTTTAGTTTAAACACAGTACCTGTATTAGCAGCGTGCCATTTCATGAATTCTTCTCTCTCCCCAGGCATCATGGTTTCAGGGCTATAATACTTGGCTTCAGGGAGTGGTCCCACGTAGTCTTGATTGGCCATTGTATTGAACAAGTGGGGGAAATACCCTTTGCTTCCTTGAAACCCCATAGCTTTGGGTAATTTGCTTAATTTAAGGGGTAAAAATGAAAGACTATCAATAAACCGAATCTTATAATCTGGAAGGGTAATACACAGCAGTTTCCCCCCCTGACTTATAAGTTCAACCCTAACCTTTTCACTGATCAGCTGTCTCAGTACTAGGTACCCGTCATAACCTTTGGAGTTGTGAGCGATAAAAGCACATCCTTTAAAATTAAGATTTATAAACTCCTTTACAAACTGTTCCAGGCATCTAACACCATAACAATCCCAACTCACAACGTCTTTATCATACCACTCCTTCAACGTATCCCTGGCATAGACATAATTAGGTATATGGGTTCCTGTCTCTTGACAGCATTCAAAATCATAAATGATGTATCTTTCGCCCATTTGCGGTTGGACCAACGATTTTAGAAAGCATAAATGCCCATCCAAGCTTTCAACCTTCTCAGAGCACTGTCCGTACTTGATTTCCTTGCACTTTTCGTGGGGGGTAAAGATGTAAACCCCACACATTTCACAATATGCTTTATTCTTGCAGTCAACCTTCCCCTCCCTAGCGAGTTGTGTGTGTCTTTCAAGACACCCCTTAGACCGGCAAAGCACTTTGCATCTACGGCAGTGCGTCTTCTCTGCCTCCACCTCCTGACATTCTTGCTTGAGGCATGCTGTGCAGATATATTGGCAGCCGTGACTAAATTTGTGGTGGTAGGGTGTGTGGCAGAATTTACAGAAATAGCGGTCACCCAGGAAGCCCTTGATATTTTTGATGCCATAGTAATGCTTGTCGTGTAACAATATAAACACTATTTTTTCTTGCTGTGGGCTACCTGTGACAAAAAACCTCCATCCGCCCTGCATATAAAACAAGATCTTTATAGTGACCCTTAAATCTTCTTCAAAGAGGTGTATCTGAGAAAAGTCAATCTTGTTTTCTGTGGAAACACCCAGCCTGCTGTGAAGTTTCCTGGCCCTGGTAATAATTTCTTGATTTCTATCATCCACACCAATCAGATAGAGCAAACAGCTGGCAAAACACAGAAATTCACCTACCACATTGAAATCTACTAGGTCTTGTCTTTTTTTCTTCAGCACACTGCTGAGCAGTACAGTGTTTAACTTCCTAAGCCCACCCCCCTCCCTTTTCTTCACAATAGTAATCACTAATAGTAAATTATGTTAGATGTTTAGTGCCAGCCATTGGCAGTTCCCCAAAAGGGTCATCAGATGGAGGCAAAGAGGCTTCTTTGCTTCCACTGATGAGCCAAGGGTCTCGGACCCACAGCCCCATTGGTGAGAGTGTTTTATGGTCAAGGAGGGGCCAAGACCCCCCATAAATACCTCTGCACGAGGGGCTGCTCTTTGTTCTCCATTTTCAGCTTCTAGTTCTATTCTCCAGTTCTATCTCTACTCCTAACCTCTATTTTAGTCATGTAATACTAGCTTGTTTTGTTTTATTTTATTTCTCTCTCACATGCAGGCATGAATGCTTTCATGCCAAGTATTCTTTTCTCTTTGATCTATCATGAATAAAACTAATATGATTGCATCTCTGCGTGATGCCTTTGCTTGGAAGCTCCTTTAACGATTCACTCGTGAGAACACCTTCACAAGTTGGTAGCAGAGAGGATGGTTTAAAGGAAAGCTTCCAAGCTTGCAGAAGATTTGAAACTGAAATGGATGGCCGCAGATCCCAGATCGTGACCAGGAGTCATCAATCAAAGATGCCTACATCCAAGACTTCAGTCCCTGAAGCAACCTCAGCTGCAGATGAAAACGTGGATGGCCTTCATTCCGTCAGAGGATCCAGCAGAGCGTCCAGGACCCCTTCACATGCCTCTCTACAACTGAACGCCACAGAGGAGAGCATACAAGGTTTGCAGACTGTCCAAGATTGCTCAGATGCTGCAGAGATGGACCTGGCTGAGACCAAACGCCGCGTGAGTAAACTGACTGCACAGGAACGTGAAGAGCTGCTTAAAGAGATCCTTGCAATTCAAGGGAAAGGGGGGGCAGCCCAGGGAGCAGCAGCCCAGGAAACAGCCCAGAAAGCCTCAGAACCCCTGGTGAGCATCTCCCAAGAGACCATGAGGCCCCCAAATATGGCGCCCGCCTCCCTCAGTGACCCCGGGACCCCAGGGCTTTTGGCGCGAACCCCCCCGCCCAGCTGTGAGCTACAGCTTCCTGGGGCAAGCGGAAACAAGATGGCTCCGCCCACATGGTCTGGAACAGGAAACAAGATGGCGGCCCCCTATAAGCCCACACGGTCTAACAAAGACTTGATTTGTTTAAGTCTGGAAGGCCAGCAGTCCCTGGCATCCAGCCAAAATTGCCAGCAATCCCTGGCATACAGCAGAAATGACATGCAATCCCTGGCTTCTAGCCACAGCAGCATGTTAATTCCTGAGTTCTCCCCACCACAAAGCCTAAAGTCCTATGATGGCGATGAGATCTCCCCAGCCGATACTAATACAAATACAAATGCAATTAAAACGGCCATCCAAGTCCTGACTACGGCCCTGGGGGCCAATCAGATGTCGGGGGTGCCCACCCCCCCCCAAGGCCTCCCATCCTCTCCCCAGGGCCCAACTGCCGGGGGAAATCCAGCCTGCAGCCTCCCAACAATCAACCCCCGCGGCCTCCCACCTTCTCTCCAGGTCTTCAGGACCAGCAATGGGCTCCTCAGGGCAATGATGAAAATCCATGCTGTTGCAATTCTCGGGAGGATCCATTACAGCAACCCCGAGCCGGCAAATCTGGGCTCCGCCCCCCCAATGCCTCATGGGAAGAAGGGAGAAACCCTGAACAACGCCCTCCCCCGGATCACATGGTCTCCGGGCACGCCCATCTGGAGTCAATAAATAACCAAGAAAGGATTCCCTCCTCGACCACTAGAGGGACCCCTTTCACTGAAGGATTCACTTCAGGAGTAAGCATTTTTCCGCTTCCTTTTACATCAATGGACGTGTCAGATTTTTTTGAATATGGGTCTGAGTTCCTAGCTACAGACCTTCCTAGAGATTTTAAAAAACTACAGCTGGGGGGGGAGAATTATAGCAGTTGGAGTAAAGATATACAGCTATATCTCTTAAAGAATGGGATTCTACAAATGGTTCGAAAACCACCCCCTCCCCCATGGGGACGTCAAGAAGAGCTGCGACACTTGCAGGCTTATTCTGCTCTACTCAGTTCCCTGGACAATAACTTGTTCCCTAGCATCCCAGCTGGTCTCAGAGCTGCTCAGGTCTGGGAACTGTTATTCAAATTATTCAACAGCGATACCATTGGTTCCATCACCAGATATACAACTGAGCTCTATACAACCAAACTGAAATTTGGTGCCAGCATGCCTGAACATCTTGCAAAATTAAAGGCACTCAGGGCAGAATTGATTTCCAGAGATTTTCCTGTGTCTGATGTGAGCATGCTCTCCATAATTTTTACTTCTCTAGACAGGAGTTGGAGCAATTTCATTGTTTCACTCGAAGCGGTCAGGAGGGAAGACATAAATCTGTCCTACCTCACAGGGAGACTGATCGAAGAAGATCAGAGAAGGAGAGATGCCGGAGAATACGCTAGAGTCACCACTCAGCAAGCCAGAAAGGGGCGCCACAACTCAGAGCAAATTAATGCTCTGCTTAAGTGTTTTATCTGTGGCTCTGAGGAGCACCTCAAGAAAGACTGCCCCCATCAACATCAAGCCCCTAAACGTGGTCCCAATCAAGTAAGGGGCAAGGGGCAAGGAAGGGGGCGTGGCAGGGGCAAGGGAAATTCTCTGCATACTTGTTCCCTCACCCCCACAACAAAGGCTGATAGCTCCACTGACTTATGGTTACTGGACTCTGGAGCTTCTTCTCACATTACTAATATGAGTCAAGGTTTTAAAAGGTTAAAGAAAATTAACTCATCTGTCAAGGTTGCAAACGGTGATACTGCTTTAGTTGTTGGGGAGGGTTTTGTTTCTGTACCTGGGCTTGGCAAAGTTGAGGGTGTCTTGCACGCTCCCTCCATAGCCAACAACCTTTTGAGCATCACCAAATTGTGTGACGATGACAAAGTGGAAGTCTTATTTCGCAAGGGGGGAGGTCATGTCACCCGGGACCAGAGGGTCATTGGAAATATTACCATAATAAATGGCTTACCATATTTTTCTCCCAAGCCACCACAGCCTGCCCCAAGGCTTTCCAAGGGCAGTGTGGGCAAGGAGCCTGAATCTCAGCAGGCACCTGCAGCACCACTCAAAGCAACCAGAGCCAAGAGAGTGTCAATGGGGAAGCCAATTCACAATAAGTGCGTCCACCTCATGCACAGAAGGCTAGGACATGCAAGCTTCCCTGTAGTTAAAAAGATGGGAGAATTTGCTGAGGGAGTCCAGCTCAAGGACTGTGACGTGTTTCTGGACTGTGCCATTTGCAAGAAAACAAAGAGGAAGGCTGCTCCTATATCAAAGGTGTCATTACGCAAGACTCAATATCCATACCAACTAGTACATGTTGACCTAGTTGGGCCTTTTACACCTTCCCTAGGAAAGAAAAGATATTTTCTCACTGCCGTTGATGATTTTTCACGTTACGGTCACGTATATACCCTCACAGAAAAATCTGAAGCCTTTGATGCCATAAAGTCACTGTACAACTTCGTAGAGACCCAGTACAAGACCAAGATCGCACAATTGCAGAGCGATCGCGGGGCTGAGTTCATGTCTCAGAAGTTCCAGGACTGGGTAAGGCGTAAGGGCATCCGCCATTTTCTAACTGCACCGTTCACCCCGTCGCAAAATGGTGTAGCTGAGAAAAGGAATGGAATCCTGCAAACCATGATGCGTAGTCTGATTGCAGACGCGGGTGTCGCAGAATCATACTGGGGGGAGGCAATTCATTATGCCAATTACACTTTAAACCGCACCTGGAGCAGTGTTGTGAACCAGACCCCATATTTCCTGGTTCACGGTAGGAAACCAAATCTGGCACATTTGCGCGTGTTTGGCTCCTATGCATGGGTACACGTCCCCAAGCAGCTGCGGAAGAAGGGGAGATCTGTTTCCCAGAGACTAAGGTTCTTGGGCTATGCTCCTGGCTCCAAGGCCTATCGTTTCCTGGGAGAAGGGGGCAGGCCTGTGACTTCCCAATCTGCCTCTTTCGAAGAGGACTCCAATTGGACTCAGATCCACTCAAATGATCTGGGCCCATATGCCAACCGACCCAGCAGAGGCACATCGACAACGACATCACCTGAGACGACCACATACCCTGCCACCGACGAAAGTGAGGAACAAGACGAAGATGCGTCCAGCCCCATGGAAGAAGACACGCCGTCTTCACCCCCAGCGACACCTCAGAGACCCGCGGAAGAAAAGAGCGGTGAGTGGCAGAAGGTAAGGAGGTCAAAGCGGTCCAACAAAGGGGTCCCGCCAAAGAGAATTGACATTGGCCACATCGCGTCTGTCAACAGCGTTGTGGTCACCCCAAAATCCTTCTCTGACATCCAGGAGCTGCCCATCGAAGAGCAGGAGAAATGGCAGCTCGCGATGGAGAAGGAAATGCAGAGCTTAAAACAACTTAAGGTCTTCACCCCCCAGCAACCACCAAAGGAAAGGAAAGTCATTGGCACAAGGTGGGTTTACAAGGCCAAACCACTTGCCAATGGTCTCTACCTGTACAAGGCCCGTTTGGTAGCCCAGGGCTTCGCTCAGCGTTATATGGAGGACTACTCGGAGACTTACTCTCCAACCGTCCGGGCAGAGAGTGTCAAGGCCGCCCTCGTGACTGCAGCCGCTCTGGGAGAAGAAGTCTTCCAATTTGACATCCAGACGGCTTACCTCCACGCCAACTTGGACCGGCAGATCTATGTGAGGGCCCCACCTGGCTACCAGCAAGAAGGGGGAAATACATGGTTGCTCCACAAAGGGTTATATGGTCTTAAGCAGTCAGGGAAATTATGGTATGACTGTCTTAGAAAGAGTTTAGAACGAGTTGGTTTCCATACATCTCATGCAGATCAATGTGTTTTCACACGCAATTCCAAGGGAACCACAGAACGGGTGTTAGTTTATGTGGACGACCTATTATATGTAGGGCCTAACAAGGAAAGGTGTGATGAATTTGCCAAGGCCCTGGAAGAAAAGTTTACTCTGAAGTCTTTGGGGCGGGTTGACAAGTACTTGGGTGTGCATATTTTGGCCACTAAAGGGGGGTTCGCTCTATCACAAAAAGAAAAGATAGAGGAATTACTGGCCAAATGCAAAATGACAGAATCTAATCCTACGCATAGCCCAATGCAAAGCGACTTTTACAACCACACCCATAAGGACGGTCCTGAGTTCACAGATAACACGCTTTACAGATCTGTGATTGGCTCCTTGCTATACATCAGCAATTGGAGCAGACCTGACATAGCTTTAGCTGTGAATCTATTGTCCAGGCATGTGGAACACCCAAAGGAATTCCACTGGACTGCTGTTAAAAGGGTGCTTAGATACCTAAAGGGCACAGCTGATGCCCTCCTTATGCTAGAACCAGAAAAGGGGAAGACGGCCCAGCTCTCCGCTTACTCAGACGCAGACTGGGCTGGAGACACCAAAACTAGACGGAGCACTTCTGGTTTCCTCATATTGCTAAATGGCTGCCCAATACATTGGCATGTTAGGCAGCAAAAATTTATTTCTTGCTCCACGGCCGAGGCTGAATATGCCAGCCTGTCAGACACGGCCAATGATTTGACTTGGTTCAATGAACTGATAACAAGCATCTGGGCATCTCCCCCTCTGCCCATCCAAATTCTAGAGGACAACACTGCCGCAATTGCAATCTCGGAGGCTTATGCAGTAGGCTCCAGATCTCGCCATATAGACATACGCTATAAAAATGTCAGGCAGCTTACCAAAAAGGGTTTTATACATGTTGAGCACTGTAACACAGCTGACCAGATAGCTGATCTGTTCACCAAACCTGTTCCCATTGACCGGCACAACCTTCTGTGTAAGCGTTTGTGTTTGGCCTTCTGAATGTTTTCATGCATGTCTATGACACCTGCTCACCCCTTACATACATTCACTGGTCCCTGTCATTGGCTGGCAAGAAGGGGAATTGTTAGATGTTTAGTGCCAGCCATTGGCAGTTCCCCAAAAGGGTCATCAGATGGAGGCAAAGAGGCTTCTTTGCTTCCACTGATGAGCCAAGGGTCTCGGACCCACAGCCCCATTGGTGAGAGTGTTTTATGGTCAAGGAGGGGCCAAGACCCCCCATAAATACCTCTGCACGAGGGGCTGCTCTTTGTTCTCCATTTTCAGCTTCTAGTTCTATTCTCCAGTTCTATCTCTACTCCTAACCTCTATTTTAGTCATGTAATACTAGCTTGTTTTGTTTTATTTTATTTCTCTCTCACATGCAGGCATGAATGCTTTCATGCCAAGTATTCTTTTCTCTTTGATCTATCATGAATAAAACTAATATGATTGCATCTCTGTGTGATGCCTTTGCTTGGAAGCTCCTTTAACGATTCACTTGTGAGAACACCTCACAAATTACCCCCCCCCCCAATATCTCTGCCTTGCTTTGAAGCAGATTTTCAACACTGGTCAGAAAATCATCAGCATTTAAATCATTCACACGCCTCCTAAGAGAAAAGAGAGGATGATTTAGCCCGTCTGCATTCAACCGAAGTTGAACAAAATCATTTGGACCTATGTCCCTGGCAACATTATTCAAAAGAGTCTGTACTGCATTATGAATAGCCTCTACAGCATCTACAAAAGACTGGATCTGGTCAAGATGAGCAAATCTATATCGTTGATAGTGTTCCACAGCCCTGAAATTTTGAATAGGCTTCTCCTATGCCTGCACCATATCCAGATAAACATTGTTCATATTCTGAGAGTTTGCAGAGTTAGGGGCTTGTAACGGAGGCATAGAATGACATAACTCCTCTTCTGGTTGAGATACAGGCATAGATTCACAACTATCGCTGCCTGCTGGGGATGCGGGAAGTCCACCTCCATGCATTTTTGCTTTTTTGCAGGCTGGCTCTGGTGAAACAAACAAATAAAAGGCTATCACCAACATTCCTAATAATGTAATACCACCTCTCCTCCCTTTAGTTTCTAAAAAATAATACTAATGGTTTTGCAGTTGGATAAAATGCTAGATATTATACCTCCTAACAGCATTCGTGCTGCGTAGCTTGTGGAAGGCTTTTGGCTGTCACACTGGATTCCTTGGGACTCTTTTGGAATTGTGAAATCTGCAAATGGCTGGTCATCCTCCCATTCTGAAGAAAAAGAAAAAACCCCAACGTTCAGAATTGCTGCAGAAATGTTTATAAGAATCTAAATGCATGAAAGTATGAAAGACAAATACCTTCATATACCCTCAAACATTCTGAGTCTGTCAATTCATTCTAGTGAAAGAAAACAAGAATCAGACAAGCAAGCAGACAAGAACGTTACAAACTCCATTTTGCATCAAAGTGTTTCAAAAATCAGGCATAAACTACTTACATTAGCAGGATTCATTCTGAAAAGGCTCAAAAGTGTTTGTGCTGTGTAGCTTGTGGAAGGTTTCTGGCTGTCACATCGGATTCCTTGGGCCTCTTTTGGAATTGTGAAATCCGCAAATGGCTGGTCATCCTCCCATTCTGAAGGAAAAGAAAAAAACCCAACATTCAGAATTGCTGCAGAAATATTTATAAGAATGTAAATGCATGAAAGTATGAAAGACAAATACCTTCATATACCCTCAAACATTCTGAGTCTGTCAATTCATTCTAGTGAAAGAAAACAAGAATCAGACAAGCAAGCAGACAAGAATGTTACAAACTCCATTTTGCATCAAAGTGTTTCAAAAATTAGGCATAAACTACTTACATTAGCAGGATTCATTCTGAAAAGGTTCTTCTTAGCAGATCAAATGGCTCTGAAGGTATGGGTATGACAGAAGCCAGCAGACGTGACTGTCCTAGTAAGGGACATGCTTTTATACAGGCTGTTGATGTCACAAATTAATCCCATCAGAGTTAGTGAGTTCTTCTCACCTTTTGCAAAACTGCCCCTCCCCTTACCTCATCAGGAAAACCTGATTGGATAATATCACATGAGCTTTGATTAAATTGTATGTCTGTGTTTAACACCTAACAAGGTTAAACAGAGGGCCACCAAAAGAAAAACATAATACATCTTTCATGTGATTTGTAAAGCACATTTTATTATAAATTTCATAGCGTTAACAGTTTCTTGTAATCAATTTCTGTTACATTCTGACATATGAACCTCTTCAGAGACAATGGCAATTCGGCTTCAATCTTTGACATTAATGACAGCGGATTACGCATAAGCGCTATACGATGTATAAATTTCTTGAGCTCACCAAGGGAATCCCTGGTGAAATATAAGCTATTCACTTTGTCAGAAACACTGATGATGACCCAGAGAACATGAGGCATAGAAAGTCTAAAGCATAAGCTGCTAATAAGCTCTGTTTCACTGGTTCCATCCGCATGGTCTTCATCTGATTGTAGACACCCCATTAAACAATGGTGTAATATTTTAATGATACACACTTTCAGAATCTGAGGCATGCTGACATTTTGAGATTCCACCGTTTCTAAAACAGGAAATAAGGTAGAATCAGTCTAGCTGTTTCAACTAATCAAAATACTGTCTTCTTAATTTTTATATTTACTTACCATTTGATGTTTTGCAGAATCTGCAACAACAAGGCTTTATAAGTTTGTTGTCTTCAATGAAGCCATATAGCTCTGGTCCTTTTCTTATTCTACGCCCACGCTTGGGAGGTTTGGGGGTCAAATTTACATCAAACAAATCTCGATCAGTATTTGCCATCTTCAAAAGTCTGGTGGAATTAAATCTCTAGCTGTTCAGACCTGCCTGTACAATCTCCCCTGTGCTTCCAATGACACGTCCTTGAGCCTTGCGCCTGTCCAGAATCATGGGGTATGACATGCCCAGACATGTCCCAAACAAGGCCTAACCCCCTTTTTTATTATCAGGCACAAACACACATGCCAGGATCCGCAGCCCTAACATGCCCAAACAAGTCTACCTCCCACCTGGCTAGTTGCCTCTTGCGAGCCTTTTAATTCCTGTTAATATTCCTTGTCTTTTTGCTGTAGGGGGTGCAGAATAAATGTTATTAAGGCCGTGCTTCGTGCGGTTACATGTACATGTGGATTTGAGGGCTCAATTGACAAAATATGTGACTTTAGATTTTTACAAAGGTAAAAACCAGCTGCGGGTTTTAAATGGTTTTTTTTCCCCACCCTGCATTCGAGAAAATGATTTTAAAACCTCCTAGAAATAAATACCTTTTAGAAAAAGGGGGTTAAATGCAATGCCTGGCCCCCCTTTTTTTTTATTCAAAAAGTTTTACAATACATTTTGACTTTAATCCCCCCCTCCCCCACCCCTATCCAACCCTCCCTATCCCTCTCCCCCACTCCCTCCTCCCCCCCCCCCGACTTCCCAGAGCTAAATACAGGGCATAAAATCGAAAAACAAACATAAACACCCCTATGTTATCAACAATAAACTATAAATTCTATCTCTCTCTAGCTCATATAAAATGAGTACAAACAATATTAATATTACAAATAAAGTAGAAAAGAAAAAGAGGAAAACAGAAAAAGAGCTTTACTCAAAATAAATTTTCTTAATCCCAGTCCTTATTCATATTAATTTCAAAAAAAAAAAGAAAAGAAAAAAAAACTTTCACCTGCTATTTGCATTCTCCCACCTTTCTCTAATTTCCAAACAAATTCTCAGTTACGCGCCAAAAGCGCCTATCTCTGTTAATCTTAATAATCTCCGACCAAACTAAACTATGATCAAAAATAGTTCTTGCATGTATCACGCCAAATGTCTCGCAGTTCCAAATCATCCTTAAGTTCAAATAAAAGTTCAAATAAAAAGAGTATATGTAAAAAAAAAGATTTAGGCAATCTCTAAGACAACTTGTTGTTAATTAGGAGCTTACATACCCATTCTTAGTTCAACACATACTTTAAGTCCATAACCCTAATATACTTTTCTAGCAAGCAAATAACATCAATCTTAAATTGTGTGAAATATTAAAAAAAAAAACTTTCTTTCTCCTCTATAATAATTTTACTCCATTGACATTCTAATCTAAAAATTTAATCAGCAATCTTAACGCCCCAAAACTTTTGGAGCACCTCTGTCATGACCCCCAAAACTTCTTTAGACCGCTCTCCTCCCACATCTTCACTGTAAGCACACTTTGAAGATTCCATAACTTTCTGCTGGTCTTGCTCTTGCTCTCGTCTCGCTCTTCTTAGGGCGGCGCGCGTCATCTTCTGGCCTCCTGCAGCAACCGATGAGACTGTGACTTGATCCCCTCCAACACCATTGTCCTCTGTCTGTCTATCTGCAACATCTTGAAGCTTTCCCACACCGTATCCTTTTGCAGCTTCCAAAGATGATAGGGGGGTTGCTTTTAACACATTACTATAAAAATCACGTGCCTGAGCCACAGTAACCAAACGATGTCTTTTACCTTCGTGCGTCGCCACCAATCCAACTGGAATCTCCCATCTAAACTTAATATCACGTTTCTTAAGTTCCTGTACTAGAAATGCAAAATCTTTCCTTCTCCTTAGGATCTTCGGAGGGATCTCTTTTAAAACCAAAACTTCTTGCTCAGCCACTACCAAATTAGTATCATAAGCAGCTTGAATGACTTCATCTCTAATTACTCTCTTTGTAAAATAGACCACCACATCTCTGGGTAACTTCCTCTGTCTTGCAATCCATGAATTTACACGAAAAACTTTGTCCATATTTCCCTCAATTTCAGATGCTGACTGGCCCAGTACCCCTTCCAGAGCCTCAGAAATCAGCTGCTTTAAATCTTCTTTACCATTCTCCTTTAAACCCCTAATTCTAATAGCATACTGCATCTGATTATACTGAACAAGGCTCAATTCATCGTCCATTTTATCCCTTATATTTTCATTTTCTAATACCTTTGCTTCTAATATAGAGTTCTTTTGACTGAGATCCTCCACTTTTATATCCAGCTGTAGCACACATTCAGCTACGGATTCAACCATAGACAAGATGTCCACCCTCATTGCTCTCAGCTTATCTTCCATCGTCTTCTCCAATTTCTCCATTTTCTCCTCCATTTTCTCCTCCAGCTTTTTCAACTTTTCATCCATCATATCAGACATCAATTGTGCATGCTTTCCAAGAGCGTCTTGTAAATCCTTAAGCGTCAATACCGGGGGAGATGCAGGAGGAAGCAAAGCTTGCAATGAGGTCTCTTGCACCAGGGAAGACCCCGCATTCCGAAGAGCTTTAGAAGTTTTAGCCGCCATCTTCCCCCACTTTCACTTATTACGCACTTTCACTTTAAAGCTATAAAATCCATTGAGCTAGAGAGTAAAAATAAAGAGTCCACTTTACCTTGACCTCCTGTACCGCTCTGCCTGCATCTTGATAATCAAAAGTATTTCCTTTTGGCAGGGGTGGTTGCTAACGCCTGGCTCTGCTCCAAAAATCCCAGAGCAGAGGCGCTGCGCAGCTCGGAGCAACCCAGGCTTCGGGGGGGGGGGCTCATCCTTCAGCCGCCCAAGCTCTCATCTCAGGCGGCCCCGGAGAGCTCAACCCCTACCTGGGGCCTCACCCCCTCCTCTTCTCCCGAGGAGGGGGCTTCAAATCCATCTAAACAGCTGATCGGCGCTGTTTACGATGGAAAAACACAGCTGCGGAGCGGGCAGCCCGAAAACGGCTGTCTTTCAGCATCGCGTCGCCACCGGAACCAATGCCTGGCCCCCTTTTAGGGCCTCCTTTTTTCCCTGCTTTTGAGGCACTGATTTTTAAAACTCCACAAAAATTAAAAGCATCATTAGGCTAGAATGATTAGAAATAAAAAGCAATAATAATAATAATAATAATAATAATAATAATAATAATAATAATAATAATAATAATAATAATAATAATAATAATGTTGGAAGGGACCTTGGAGGTCATCTAGTCCAACCCCCTGCTCAGGCAGGAAACCTTATACCATTTCAGGCAAATGGCTGTCCAGTCTCTTCTTAAAAACCTCCAGTGTTGGAGCATTCACCACCTCTGGAGGCAGGTTGTTCCACTGGTTAATTGTTCTAACTGTCAGGAAGTTTCTCCTTATTTCTAGGTTGCTTCTCTCCTTGACTAGTTTTCATCCGTTGCTTCTTGTCCTGCTTTCAGGTGCTTTGGAGAATAGCTTGACTCCCTCTTCTTTGTGGTAGCCCCTGAGATATTGGAACACTGCTATCATGTCACCCCTCACCCTTCTCTTCATTAGACTACACATTTTTTTTAATTACATTTATATCCCGCCCTTCTCCGAAGACTCAGGGCGGCTTACAAGCTTATAATATACCTATGCATTTGATTTTTCCTGCCTAAATGTAGAACCTTACTTTTTTCACCATTGAATTTCATTTTGTTAGATAGTGCCCAGTGTTCGAGTCTGTCCAGATCCTTCTGTATCTTAAGCCTATCTTCTGGAGTATTGGCTATTCCTGCCAGCTTGGTGTCATCTGCAAATTTGATGAGTTCCCCATCTATCCCCTCATTCAAATCATTAATGAAGATATTGAAGAGCACTGGGCCCAGAACAGAGCCCTGGGGCACCCCACTACACACTTCCTTCCATGTAGATGCGGTTCCATTGAGGACCACACGCTGAGTACGGCCTGTCAGCCAGCTACGAATCCATCTGGTGGTAATGCTATCTAACCCACATTTTTCTATCTTATCAAGTAGTAGGTTGTGATCTACTTTATCAAATGCCTTACTGAAGTCCATGTAAATTATATCTACAGCATTCCTCTGGTCCACTAGTTTTGTCACTTGGTCAAAGAATGTAATAAGATTTGTCTGGCATGATCTGTTTTTGACAAACCCATGTTGACTTTTAGTGATGACTTTGTTTGCATCAAGGTGTTCGCTGATTTGTTGTTTGATTATCTTTTCCAGAATCTTCCCAGGTATTGAGGTCAGGCTGATACGTCTGTAGTTTCCTGGATCTATTTTTTTCCCTTTTTTGAAGATGGGAACTACATCAGCTCTCTTCCAGTCCTCTGGTAGTTCCCCAGTGCTCCAGGATCTTTGAAAAATATAGTTCAGTGGTTCTGAGATCACGTCTGCCAGTTCCTTGAGAACCTTGGGGTGTAATCCATCTGGTCCTGGTGATTTGAACTCGTCTAGGCTGGACAGGTGCTCACTTACCATTTTCTTGCCTATCTTAACTTGCGTTTCTATTCTGTTTTTTATGGCACTGGTTTGGGTAGGTTGGACTGTTTTTTCCCTTTGTGTAAAGACAGATGCAAAAAACGAATTAAATAGTTATGCTTTCTCCCTATTGCTTGTCACCTTCTTGCCACTTTCCCCCACTAATGGACCAATCATTTCCTTAACTTTTTTCTTGTTTTTTATATGTTGAAAGAAGCATTTTTTGTTATTTTTGACTTTGGTCGCAAGCCTTAGTTCATTTTGAGCCTTAGCTTTCCTCACTTCATCTTTGCAGACACGGGCTATTTGCTGATATTCTGACTTAGTTATGTGCCCCTCTTTCCAATTCTTATACTTGTCCTTTTTATCTTTCAATTTATCAGAGAGTTCTTTATGCAGCCATGCTGGTTTCTTTTGAGAGCTGTTATTTTTCTTCTTTGTTGGTATTGTACTAGACTGGGCCTTTATTATCTCACTTTTCAAAATTTCCCAAGCTTCTTGAGTTGTTTTCCCCTTTAGGATTCGCATCCATGGAATTCTTCCCATGGTCTCTCTAAGTTTATTGAAATTAGCTCTTTTAAAGTCCAAGGCTCTAGTATGGCTGTGTTCTATTGCTTTTGCCTCCAGAATGTTGAATTCCAATATTGCATTATTTCCCATCTCCCCAAAGTAGGGGTTGTATTCCAAATGCACAGGCCTCTGTTAATTATTTACTTTATTTAGCTTATTCTGTTTGTTTTGAATGTCCATAGAATTAGTCTAGGGTTAAGCTAATCACGTACCCAGAGGCTTGACTGCCTTGACATTGATGGGCTTAGGTTTAAGACGCCTTATCTGAAAATAGGGTTGCTAGGGTTACTCTTGCTTATCCTGATGGGCTTAGGGCTACACATCACTTCTGCTCGCCTTATCTGAAAATAGGGTGGATACTTCCGCATAGGGCCATGATCTGCTGACCTAATCAACACCACGTGGGTTTGTTTACTTTGATGACGTCACTGATAAAAAGTGCTGATAATTTTCATTAAATTTTCATTAAAAATGTATACACTATAACTACTGGCCATGTCCAGCTTTCCGTGATTCATGGATCTTACATTCCAGGTTCCTATGGAGAAAAAATCTTTACAGCATCAGACTTTCCTTTCACCACCAGATACATCCACAGCTGAGCGTCCTTTCGGCTTTAGCCCAGTCGCTTCATTCTTTCTGGTGCTACTAGTACTAGCCCTCTGCTCTTCCCCAGTAGCATATTGGATGCCTTCCGACCTGAGGGGCTCATCTTCCAGCATCATATCTTTTTTCCTTTTGGTACTGTCCATGGGGTTTTCATGGCAAAGATACTGGAGTGGGTTGCCATTTCCTTCTCCAGTGGATCACATTTTGTCAGAACTCTCTGCTATGACCTGTTCGTCTTGGGTGGCCCTGCACGGCATAGCTCATAGCTTCATTGAATTACACAAGCCCCTTCACCACGACAAGGCAGTAATCCATGAAGGGGATGGTAGCAATATATGCACCAAATGATAAACAAGAACAATTTTACCAAAAATTATATTTAAAAAATATTAGAATTGGACTATCAAAATCTTTGTATAATGGGAGACTTCAATGCAATAACAGATGGAACTTTGGACTATAAAAGCACTAAACAAGGGAAGAAAGGAAGAAATATATTACCTAAAGCGTTTTTAAAAATGGCAGAAGGGGTAGGGAGGGATAGGTAGGGGAGGGGGAGGGGGGGATTGTTAAAGATAAAATGTATTTTAAAACTTTTCAATAAAAAAAATGGCAGAAGAACTCTGTATCCAAGATCTATGGAGAGAAAAAAATATCCAAACAAACTACAATATACATTTTACTCAAATAAACATAAATCATGGTCTAAAATTGATATGATATGGACAACCTTGAAACATAGCACAATGATACAAGAAATTGAGATAGAAACTAATATCTTGACAGATCATAATCCAATAAAGATGACTTGGAGAGGAGCCAAGAAAAAATTAAGATGGTCCTTGAACAAATCAATATTGAAAGAAAAAGAATTCATACAACTAGTGACAAAGGAAATGGACTTTTTTTCAAAATAAACAAGAAAGAAGAGACATCGCTTCAAAATGTGTGGGACACAGCTAAAGCATATTTCAAAGGGTTGGCTATAACTTATACTGCTAACTTATATCGTTATTAAATGTAGATTATAAAATTTTCGCCTCAATAATAGCAGAAAGACTAAAGAAATTTCTGACTGAATTTATTCATACAGACCAAAATGGCTTTCTACCTAAAAGACAGATAAAAAATAATTTAAGAATGATTCTAGATTTTTTAGAGTACTATGAAATTCATCCAGGGAAACAGATGGGTTTAATATTTCTTGATGCACAGAAAGCGTTCGACAACGTAAACTGGCAATTTATGTTTCAGCAACTAGAGGAAATGGATTTTGGAGAAAACTTTATAAATGTAATTAAAACAATTTATTATAAACAAACAGCCAAAATAATTGTAAATGCAGACTTTACAGAAAACTTTGACATCAAAAAAGGCACAAGACAGGGATGCCCACTGTCTCCATTATTATTTATACTAGCACTGGAAGTATTGAATAGAAACATCACACAACATATAGAAATTAAAGGACTGGAGATAAAAGGTGAAAAATACAAACTACAAGCATTTGCAGATGACTTGGTTTTTATATTGTAAGAACCGCTTGAAACAAGCACTAAACTTATGGAGAAAATAGAAGAATTTGGAGAAGTGGCAGGGTTGAAAATAAACAGAGAAAAGACTAAAGTGCTAACTAAAAATCTAACAAAAAAACCAACTAGCAAAAAAACCCAAATCTTCAAATAGTTAAAAAAGTTAAATATTTGGGAATTTATTTAACAGCAAGATGTGAAACAATAAAAGAAAGACAATTATGTAAGATTGCTAAAACAAAATTGGATTTGGAAAAGTGGTGAAAATGTACAACTTTCAATGCTGGGGAGAATAGCAACAGTGAAAATGAATATCTTACGGAAAATACTTTTTCTATTCCAAACGATACCGGTAAGACTGGGAAAAGCCTTTTTGATGAACTAAATACAACAATATTGAAATTTAAGCTGGAATCAGACTGAAAATGTTACAAGGAGTGAAAGAAAGTGGAGGATTTGGACTGCCGGACTGGATGTTATACTACCAAGCAACTATATTAACATGGCTTAAAGAGTGGATAATACTCAGAGATAAAACACTATTATACCTAGAGGGGCATGACCTACAACTTGGTTGGCATGCCTTTCTGTGGTATGGGAAGAATAAAATTCATAGATACTTTCAAAACCACTTTATAAGACATGCACTTCTTTTAGAATGGGAAAAAATAAAAGCGAAAATTTATATCAAGATACCTGGATGGCTTTCAACAATGGAAACATTTGCCTACCCAAATTTAATTAATTACGACAAAGTTGTGGCCTATAAAGTTATTTTGGACAATGAAGGGAAATTGAAAGACAGACAAGATTTGCAACAACAAGGTATTGATTTAGCATGGTGGCCATACTTGCAAATCCAAATGAGATATGAAAAAGATGCTAAAACAATGGGATTCTATAAAGAACAGACAGAATTCGACCAGATTCTGCTAAAAACAGATGAAAAACTGATTAAGAAACTTTACAAATATACTGCTCAAAAAAATAAAGGGAACAGAAAATAAGACATCCTACTATTAAATACAGTACATTGTGTTGTTTAAGTGTTCCCTTTATTTTTTTGAGCAGTATATTTGTTAAGCTTAAAGATAGAAGAGGAACAAGTAAAAGAAACAATGATAACATGGGCAAAGAACTTTGGACACAATATAGAATTAGAAAATTGGCAAAGGTAATAATAATAATAATAATAATAATAATAATAATAATAATAATAATAATAATAATAATAATAATAATAATAATAATAATAATAATAATAATAATAATAATAATAATAATCCCCAGTGAGGCACTACCTTGATGTGGTGGTGGGGCTTGTGTACTCTGAGGAAGATGAGAGCTATGCCAGAGGTTCAATCATAATGGACAGGTCTCATCAGAGGAGTCAAACAAAGAGTGTCTCTCCCATAAAAAATATGGTGAGATGTAAATTTCAGAATGCCATACCAGCTCGGATGTTGCCTGGGTTAACAAGGTCCACGCTAGATGTTGGAGTTCCTGGATATCTGGTGAAAAATGGGTTACAGGACTCAGGACTGTTGGCTGAGCAACTAGGGCCAGCAGCTGCAGAACTACTGGAAGTAAAGGTGTTTACCTGTCACAAATACACAGTGATTGAAATCTGTTATTACAGATCAAGTCCAACAAGAAGAGGATATCTAAAACAAATGCACCAGTTCTGGAAAGAACAACATTCAGAATCAGAAATAACAGAACAGAGACTAGCAGATCAATGCCAATTTATAATACGAAATAAAGTATTCACAGAAACAGAATTAGACGAACTGCAAAGGTTTACCCATGGCAAAGAAATCAAAGCCTTGCCAAAAGTAATTCAGAATGTAGAGGCAAGCCAGGGGGAGTTGGCAGTGAAGGAATCCAGCAGAGATATACAACTGTTCTCATTTGGAAACCAGGCACCTCTTCCTCAGGAAGAACAAAACCCTCTAACTAAAGAAATAAAAGAATTGAAACAAAGAATAACTGAGCATCTAGAACAGCACAAAAACAACAGAATAAGGCTGCCTGCACTGAAGCTTGTTCGAAAGAAACAGCTAGCACAAGCATTAAAAGATGCAAATACTGCAATATCAAGTATAAGTGCCAATTCATTGCAAGAAACAAACCAACTAATGTACAGCACAGCTGCAGTTATAACTGAATACCTGGAAAGCAAAATCAACAAAGAAGAAAATGAAACAAACAGTGCACCACAAAAATGGAAGGTTAGACTAGAAAATAAGATCAGCAAGTTAAGATCACATGCAAGCAAGCTAGAACAGATGAAAGAAAAGAAGCTGAAGAACAAGAAGACCAAAGAATACCTAATCAAGAAATACCATTGAGAAACAAGGAAGATCAAGGAAGCACTGGAAATAATAAAGCAGCAAATAACAGCTGTACCCAGGAAAATCAGTAGATACGAAGCTTGAATTGCAAATTATAGGCAGAACCTCCAATTTCAATCGAATCAGAAATGTTTCTACCAATTCATCAATGGAGAAACTTCAATGAATCTGTCAGTACCTGACAAGGAAGAAACAGTGCAGTTCTGGAAGCAGATATGGGATAACCCAAGGAAACACAACAAGGATGCGGCTTGGTTAAAAGAGGTGGATGCAATTAAAACAGAAGTTGAAATGAAAGAACTAGTAATAACAATAAAAATGGTAGAAAAAAGAGCAAGGAAGATCAAAAATTGGTCAGCACCAGGTGAAGATGAACTGCATGGGTTTTGGTTGAAACATCTAACTGTTATATACCCATCATTGCCAAGGAGTTCAACAATATACTACAAGCAGGAGAAATTGAAAAGTGGCTAACAACTGGGAAAACCTACCTAATAATGAAAAATCCAGCAAAAGGGGCAACACCAGGCAACTACAGGCCAATTACCTGCTTACCAACAACTTTCAAATTGCTAACTGGTGTGGTAGCTGATGCAGTACAACAGCATCTAGTTGAAAACAATCTCTTTCCACCCGAGCAGAAAGGAAACCACCCCAATAGCAGAGGAACAAAAGATCAACTCCTAATAGACAAAATGATCTTGGAAAACTGCAAGAAAAGGAAGACCAACCTGAATGTGGCATGGATTGATTACAAAAAGTCATTTGACTCTCTGCCACATGACTGGATAATCAAGTGCCTAGAAATAACAGGAGTCAGTAGAAACATCAGAAAATTTGTGCAAAGATCGATGGCACAATGGAAGACACAGTTGCAGGTCAATGGTGAAAGACTGGGAGAGGTTAATATCAAGAGAGGGATATTTCAAGGAGATTCATTATCATCACTACTATTTGTTATTGCACTGTTTCCTCTGTCAACAATACTGAATAACTCAGGACATGGCTATCAAACATCAAAAATATCTGCCAGACTATCCCACCTCTTTTACATGGATGATCTGAAGCTGTATGGAAAAACATCATCTGAAATAGAATCGCTGCTGAACGCTGTCCATATATATAGCCAAGATATTGCTGTTGTGATTCAGGGTCAGCCTGTGGGTTCGGCATTTGGGTCGGATGATTCAGAGGAGGAGGGGGGTGTTGGAGAGGTTGCTGAGGGGGTTGGAGAGCTTGCTGATGAGAGCCCTCAGCCAGGCCCCTCCCACCTGGTCACGACGCAGACCCAGCTGTGTGAGCCTGACAGCGTGGATGAAGATGACCCACAGCTGGCCCTGTTCAAGGACGCCCGACGCAGGAGGCAGTCAATCAGGAGTAAACAGAGGAAGGCAATGGGGCACCTCGGAAGGAGGCAGAGAGAAGCCACGCCCTGAACTGTATAAAAGGGGAATGCGTGGGAGGGCTGGTTTGCTGAAGGCAACCGTTTGAATAGTTCCTGTTTCATGGTTCGTGTTTGCTCTCTTTGCTCTCTTTGCTCTGTTTATGTTTTTATGTTAATAAATTTGGCAGGCTTAGTTACAGCCTCTTGCCTTCTTGTAAAAGGGGTTGTCCCTGCCTTATCTGCAGGGCCGGTAGCAGGCTGGTACAGAACAGTTGCAATGGAATTTGGCTTGGACAAATGTGCCACACTTACTCTCAAACAAGGAAAAATAGTGAAAACTGAAGCAACCAAGATGTCCCACGAAAATAACATTAAGAGTCTGGATGAGGAAGATTACTATAAATATTTGGGTATCCTTCAAGCTGACAACATCAAGCACACTGAAGTCAAGAAAAAGATTAGAGGTGAATACATCAAGAGAGTGAAGAAGATCTTAAAGTCCAAACTCAATGGAGGAAATACCGTGAAGGCAATCAACACGTGGGCAATTCCAGTCATTAGATACACAGCTGGAATAGTGGACTGGACTCAAGCAGAACTAAAAGCAATGGATAGGAAGACCAGAAAAATAATGACAATGAATCATGCCCTTCATCCACGCAGTTGTCATGGTTCCGATTAATGAGACAGTTCAAACAAAATTCAGGCATTTTTTATCTAAAAAGTCTTAAAAATGAAACGCAGCATCGGCACTCATGGATGGATGCCAGAATCTGAAATTTCCTCCCCTAAGCCCATCGTATCATACACAATTCCCACTCTTATTTACACGTCATAAATCACATTATCCAATTAGTTTTACATATGAAGTTTCACTTCCCTTTCTGTGCGCGGCTATTTCTTATCTTCTCAAAATAGCCGTTTCACATTTCCCTCCCTTCTGTGATTCAAAGCGAAGCAGTTTAAACAAAAGGCTGCCTCTTATATTGTTAGTGAAAAACATGTCAATGTTTGCAGCATTGACATCCGCCCCCCCTTACAAAAAGAACTGATCCTGTAATGTAAACAAACACAAGTTAGGAGCTGGCTTTTGGTTTGTTGGGGTGTTTCTCATAAAACTTTTTGATAAGTCTGTCAGCTTTCACATCGCTAGATTTCACCCAAATGGCTTCAGACAATGGGTATCCCTTCCATTGCACTAGGTACTGCAATTTTCCGTTAAAGTTTCTAGAGTCAAGAATACGTTTCACTTCATAATGGGTCTGACCCGCTACTATGAGGGGTCCAGGTGCTTTCTTAGGGGGAGGTCTTAAAGTGGAGGCTCGAATAGGTTTCAGTAAACTACAATGGAAAACCGGGTGAATTTTTCCCCAAAGTTTTAATTTTACTGTGACCGGGTTGATGCTTTTCACAATGGGGAAAGGCCCCAAGAATTTTGGTCCCAATTTCTTGCTGGGTAATTTGAGATGTAAATATTTAGTTGACAGATAAACCTTCTCCCTCACTTGGAATGTTATTTGGGGAGCCCTCTTTTTATCAGCCTGTTTTTATAAGTCTCAGAAGTCTTTTTTAATGCCATTTTCGTGTTTCTCCAAACCTCTTCCCACCCCCTCACCCATTGATCAAGTGTCTGGGAAGCGGAGGGCACCTGAGGGTAGTCAGGCATTGGGCTGAACTCTTTTCCTGTGGCTACTCTGAAAGGCGTGTAGCCAGGGCTGCTGTGAACAGAATTGTTGTAGGCCACCTCGGCGAAAGGGAGGAGGTCAGTCCAGTTTGTCTGTTGGTAGGAAACATAGCATCTGAGGTATTGGTCCACCATTTTGTTAGTGGATTCTGCAGCCCCATTGGTAGCTGGATGAAAAGCAGATGATAAGCCTTGAGATGATCCAATTAATTTAAGGAAATTCCTCCAAAATTTCACTGTGAACTGCACTCCTCTATCTGAAATTATTCGCTTAGGGCGCCATGCAGTCGGTAGATATGTTTCAGGAATAATTTAGTCAGTCGTTGTACAGATGGGAGTCCTTTACAGGCGATAAAGTGAGCCTGCTTTGAAAACAGATCTATCACAGTCCAGATGACAGTATTTCCTCTACTGTTGGGTAGGTCTACAATAAAGTCCATAGCTATTTCTTCCCATGGTTGAGAAGGGTCTGCTACCAACTGCAGTAGCCCAGGGGTTTTCCCTGGAATTCTTTTCATGGTGGCACATACAGTACAACTCCTGACATAGTTTTCTACATCTCGTTTTAGCCCCGGCCACCAAAATTGCCGGCGGATGAGGTGTAGAGTTTTTAAATATCCGAAATGTCCAGCCTGTTTTACATCATGGCTGTGTCTGAGAGCATTGAGACAGAGAGTTTCAGGTAGATACAATTTCCCCCCCCCCATGTATGCCAAACCATCCCTGCATGTTAGGGAGGTTTGATTATCTTTGAACCATTGATCGGTAAGGAGCTCTCGTTTTATCTTCTTCGCTCCTGGGTCATCAGGATTAGGGGTTCTGCAATGTGTGAGTTGTGCTGCAGATTGTAAACTGGGGATAACTGTCTCGTAGACCTCTTTGCATTTGCTTTTGTACTGTGGCAGTTGGGATAGCGCATCAGCTAGGAGGTTTTTTCTTCCCGGTATGTACTTTAAAGTAAAATTAAAATGGTTAAAGTACTGTGCCCATCACATTTGCTTTGGGGACAATTTGCAGGGAGTTTTTAGTGCCTCTAAATTTTTCTGATCTGTCCATACTTCAAAAGGCACCTTGTTGTTGTTAGCTGCGAAGTCGTGTCCGACTCATCGCGACACTATGGACAACGTTCCTCCAGGCCTTTTTGTCCTCTACCATCTTCTGGAGTCCATTTAAGCTCACGCCTACAGCTTCAGTGACTCCATCCAGCCACCTCATTCTCTGTCGTCCCCTTCTTCTATTGCCCTCAATCTTTCCCAGCATTAGGCTCTTCTCCAGTGAGTCCTTCCTTCTCATTAGGTGGCCAAAGTATTTGAGTTTTAGCTTCAGGATCTGGCCTTCTAAAGAGCAGTCAGGATTGATCTCCTCTAGGACTGACCGGTTTGATCGCCTTGCAGTCCAAGGGACTCGCAGGAGTCTTCTCCAGCACCATAGTTCAAAGGCCTCAATTCTTTGGCGCTCAGCCTTTTTTATGGTCCAACTTTCACTGCCATACATTGCAACTGAGAAGACCATAGCCTTGACTGTACACACTTTTGTTGACAGGGTGATGTCTCTGCTTTTTAGTGTGCTGTCTAGATTTGCCATGGATTTCCTCCCGAGGAGCAAGCGTCTATTAATTTCTTGGCTACAGTCCCCATCTGCAGTGATCTTGGAGCCCAGGAAAATAAAATCTGTCACTACCTCCATTTCTTCCCCATCTATTTGCCAGGAATTGAGAGGGCCGGATGCCATGATCTTGGTTTTCTTAATGTTAAGTTTCAATCCAAGTTTTGCACTCTCCTTCTTCAGCCGCAACAAGAGGCTCTTTAGTTCTTCTTCACTTTCTGCCATTAGAGTGGTATCATCTGCATATCTTAGGTTGTTGATATTTCTTCCAGCAATCTTAATTCCAACTTTTGATTCATCTAGCCCTGCCTTTCTCATGATGTGCTTTGCATATAAGTTAAAGTTAGACTACTGCAATGCTCTCTACATGGAGCTGCCCTTGAGGACCACTCGGAGGCTTCAACTGGTGCAGAATGCAGCCGCGCGAGTTGTGTTGGGGGTCTCCCGATACTCCCATGTTACACCTCTGCTCTGTGAGCTGCACTGGCTTCTAGTTGCCCTCCGGGTGAGATTCAAGGTGCTGGTGATGACCTATAAAGCCCTACATGGCATGGGTCTGGAGTACCTAAGGGAGCACCTGCGGCTGGCGTCAACTTCCCTCTGCCCAGTGCGCTTCCACAGAGAGGGCCTCCTCAGGGTGCCACCGGTCAGAGAATGCCGACTGATGGCCCCCAGGGGGAGGGCGTTCTCTGTGGGCGTGCCAGACCTTTGGAACCGTTTACCGGTTGAGCTCCGGATGGCTCCTGACCTTCGCTCCTTCCGACGTGATCTAAAAACTTATTTATTTGAACAAGCCAGCCTGGTCTGATGGGTTTGGGGTTTTAATTACTGTTTTTAATTAATTTATTGTATTCGGGCACAATGGTTTAATTTGTTTTTAATTTTTGTATTTTGTACTTTTGGTATTTATTGCCCTGTACACCGCCCTGAGTCCTTCGGGAGAAGGGCGGTTTATAAATTAAATTAAATAAATAAATAAATAGGCAGGGCAACAGTATACAGCCTTGCCGGACTCCTTTCCCAATTTTGAACCAATCAGTGGTTCCGTGTCCAGTTCTCACTGTTGCTTCTTGGCCCACATATAGGTTTCTCAAGAGACAAATAAGATGGTCTGGTATGCCCATCTCTTTAAGAACTTGCCACAGTTTGTTATGATCCACACAATCAAAGGCTTTAGCATAGTCAATGAAGCAGAAGTAGATGTTTTTCTGGAACTCTCTAGCTTTCTCCATGATCCAGCGTATGTTGGCAATTTGATCTCTAGTTCCTCTGCCTCTTCGAAATCCTGCCGGTACTTCTGGTAGTTCTCGGTCCACATACTGCTGGAGTCTAGCTTGTAGGATTTTAAGCATAACTTTACTAGCATGAGAAATGAGTGCAATGGTGCGGTAGTTTGAACATGCTTTGGCACTGCCTTTCTTTGGAATTGGAATGTAAACTGATCTTTTCCAATCCTGTGGCCACTGTTGAGTTTTCCAAATTTGCTGGCAAATTGAGTGTAGCACTTTTACTGCATCGTCTTTTAAGATTTTGAATAGCTCAGCTGGAATACTGTCACCTCTACTAGCTTTGTTGTTGCTCAGCTTTTCTAAGGCCCACTTCACTGAATTAAATTCACCCATTCCTGTCCATTTTAGTTTGCTGATACCTAAAATGTCGATGTTCAGTCTTGTCATCTCTTGTTTGACCACGTCCAGCTTTCCTTGATTCATGGATCTTACATTCCAGGTTCCTATGGAGAAAAAATCTTTACAGCATCGGACATTCCTTTCACCACCAGACACATCCACAGCTGAGCGTCCTTTCGGCTTTGGCCCAGTCGCTTCATTCTTTCTGGCGCTACTAGTACTAGTCCTCTGCTATTCCCCAGTAGCATATTGGACGCGTTCCGACCTGAGGGCTCATCTTCCAGAGTCATAACGTATTGCCTTTTGGTACTGTCCATAGGGTTTTCATGGCAAAGATACTGGAGTGGGTTGCCATTTCCTTCTCTAGTGGATCACATTTTGTCAGAACTCTCTGCTATTACCTTTCCGTCTTGGGTGGCCCTGCACAGCATAGCTCATAGCTTCATTGAATTACGCAAGCCTCTTCACCACGAAAAGGCAGTAATCCATGAAGGGGAAAAGGCACCTTGCTCCCTTCTAAATAGTGTTGCCAGTTTAATAGCCCCCACCTAATTGCAAAGGCCTCCTTCTCCCAGACTGTCTATCTCCTCTTGCCTTCAGTGAATTTCTTAGAGGTGTAGGCACAAGGTTGCAGGACTCCACTTTTATTCTTTTGCAGTAATACAGCTCCGACTGCCACGTCGCTGGCATTTGCTTGAATTACGAAGGGCTCCCCTGGGCAGGGGTGCTTTAGGACTGGTTCAGCCGCAAATAGACTTTTTAAATTCTCAAAAGCTTTCTGACAACTCATAGTCCATGCTAGTGGTTGGCCAGGTTGTGGTTTTCCCCCTCCCTTGCCTGTTTTGAGTAGTTCTGTAAGGGGTAGAGCAATCTCGTCAAAAGAGGGAATGAATTGATGGTAGAAGTTGGCAAACCCTAGGAAGCTCTGGAGCTGTTTGCGAGTCTTTGGGGGCTGCCATTCAATTATAGCTTTCACTTTGACTGGGTCCATCTTGATCGGGTTTGGTGAAATTCACATTTCAACAATTTGACATAAAGTTTGGCATTCAATAGTTTCTTTAACACTTCTCTGACCAGTCTTATGTGGTCAGTCTTATTCGTACTGTATATCAGAATGTCATCAATATACACCAGAACCCCTTTGTTTAAATGATCATGTAGGACCTCATTAAACAACTGCATAAATACGGCTGGGGGCCCCTGCAGTCCAAATGGCATGACTTTGAATGGTTAGCTTCCCAAGGGGAAGTTGAACACCATTTTCCACTAATCCCCCTCCTTTATTCTCACCCGGTAATATGCTTCTCTAAGGTCTAACTTAGTGAAGACACTCCCCTTTGCCAGGTGGGTTAGTAAGTCTTTCAGGAGGGGGAGAGGGTATTTATTTTCCACACTCACTGTGTTCAGGCCCTTATAGTCTACGCAGAGATGAAAAGACCCATCTTTTTTTTCTTTGAACAACACAGGGGTTCCCACAGTAGACTTGGCCCGTTCAATGAATCCCCTCGCTAGGTTTGTATCATAGCGTACATTCTTGGTCGTGGAAGTTTGGCCCCCGGCAACAGTTCAATGGAACAATCATTGGGCCGGTGATGAGGCAAGGTATCGCATTCTTTCTCACTAAATGCCTCCGCTAGGTCCTGGTACTCGCTGGGGATGAACAGCTCGCCTGGTGGCCTTGAGGTAACCATGTGCGCTCACTCATTGGGTGGGCTAAAATTCCCTGTAACATCTGTTGAATCAGTGAGGAGATCGGGCCCTATGGGTAGTCTCACAGTTCTCATTCCTTTCTCCCACCAGATAAACGGTTTCCATTTGTTCAACCAGGCTAATCCTAAGATCACAGTCCCAGTAATTTTTGGGGCCACCAGGAAGCGAATAAATTCCCAGTGCTCAACTATTTCTAAGCAAAGGGGCTCCATTAATTGCATAACTAAAGTCCCTCCCATCGAGGAGCCATCAGCTTGCTCGAACCTCACAGGTTTGGAGAGAAGTTTTGATCGTATGCCCAGTTTCATGGCAAATGGCAAGCTAATGATGCATCGGGAGCATCCAAAATCAACTAGCACCTTTAAATATGCCTGCGTACCCAACTTAGGGATTATGAGCTTGGCAGGTAATAAAAAAGGTGGGACATGTTGACTCACGTCGTCGCTGTCGAAAGAGGGCAGAACTGGAGTGGATCCAGTCTGAGTTCCGGCATCTTCCCATGTGGGGGATGTGACCTGGACAACAGGTTCCTGTGTCATCCGGTTGGATTTCTCTCCCATTAGCCACTGTGCAGGTCTCTTTCTCACAGCTGGTCCTGGTCTGTTCTGCTGTTCGGGGAAGGGGACTGGGCATTTCGCTGCTTGATGTCCCTGCTGTCCGCACCAGAAACACTTAATTGCCAGGTCTACAGGTGACTTGGGTCTTTCAGCGTTCACAGTATTTGGAGATCTTCGTGGGGGTGATTGCCATTCAGGTTGTTCTGACCTCGGCTCGGCTTCAGGTAGGAGAGGCTTCTTATAGCGGGCGAGCTGAACATCTAATTTCACCACTGCCTGGTACCATTCATGCAGCTGGTCAGGCACAGCTTGGTAGATACATGCCTGAGAAAGGTAGTCACCTAACCCTTCTCTAAAAAGATGAATTATGGATTGCTCAGGCCATCTCTCTATCCAACTGGCCATCTTTCGAAACTCCCACACATACAGTTGCAAGAAAAAGTATGTGAACCCTTTGGGATTACGTGGAGTTTTGCATGAATTGGCCATAAAATGCGCTCTAAACGTCATGTAAGTCACAACAATAGAAAAACACAGTCTGCTTAAAATAATACTACACAAACATTAGCTGTTGTCATGTTTTAATTGAACATAAGATGGAAACATTCACAGTGCAGGGTGGAAAAAGTATGTGAACCCCTAGCCTAATGACCTCTCCAAGAGCTAATTGGAGCCAGGAGTGAGCCAACCTTGACTCCAATCAGTGTGATGATATTGGATGTGTTGCTGACAGCTGTTCTGCCCTTTAAAAACACATACCTGTTTCGGGTTTACTGGTGTCAAGAAGCACTGTCTGATGTGAACCTCGCAGAACCTGATGTGCCTCGCAGAAAAGAGCTCTCAGAAGACCTACGATCAAGAATTGTTGACTTGCATGAAGCTGGAAAGGGTTACAAAAGTATCTCCAAAAGCCTTGATGTTCATGTGTCCACAGTAAGACAGACTGTCTACAAATGGAGAAAGTTTAGCACTGTTGCTACTCTCCCTAGGCGTGGTCGTCCTGTAAAAATGACTGCAAGAGCACAGTGCATAACGCTTAATAAGGTAAAGAAGAATCCTAGAGTGTCAGCTAAAGACCTACAGAAATCTCTGGCACATGCTAACATTTTTGTTGACACATCTACAATAAGGAAAACATTAAACAAGAATGGAGTACATGGGAGGACACCACGGAGGAAGCCATTGCTGTCCCCCCAAAAAAATTGCAGCACATTTGAAGTTTGCAAAAGAGCACCTGGATGTTCCACAGCACTACTGGCAAAATATACTGTGGACAGATGAAACCAAAATTGAGTTGTTTGGGAAAAACACACAACACTATGTGTGGAGAAAAAAAGGCACAGCACACCAACATCAAAACCTCATCCCCACTGTAAAACATGGCAGAGGGAGCATCATGGTTTGGGGCTGCTTTGCTGCCTCAGGGCCTGGACGGATTGTTGTCATTGATGGGAAAATGAATTCCAGAGTTTATCAGGACATTTTGCAGGAAAACGTACGACCATCTGTCCGCCAACTGAAGCTCTGCAGAGGATGGGTGATGCAACAGGACAATGACCCAAAGCATACAAGTAATTCAACAAAACAATGGCTTCAACAGAACAGAATACGCCTTCTGGAGTGGCCCAGTCAGAGTCCTGACCTCAACCCGATTGAAATGCTGTGGCATGACCTTAAGAGAGCGATTCACACCAGACATCCCAAGAATATTGCTACACTGAAACAGTTTTGTGAAGAGGAGTGGTCCAAAATTACTCCAGATCGTTGTGCAGGTCTGATCTGCAACTACAGGAAACGATTGGTTGAGGTTATTGCTGCCAAAGGAAACCAGTTATTAAGTCCAAAGGTTCACATACTTTTTCCACCCTGCACTGTGAATGTTTCCATCTTATGTTCAATTAAAACATGACAACAGCTAATGTTTGTGGAGTATTATTTTAAGCAGACTGTGTTTTTCTATTGTTGTGAATTACATGACGTTTAGAGCACATTTTATGGCCAATTCATGCAAAACTCCACGTAATCCCAAAGGGTTCACATACTTTTTCTTGCAACTGTACTCCAGGGCAGGCTGACCAGCTTGTTTTATCTTATGGATTTGCTCTTCTGCTTTGAGGGCAATGGATGGGTCCTCAAATCTTTCCTTCAGCCCTAGGAGGAAAAGGAGGGGGTCCTCCAAGTCAGGGGCTTGCTCATTATATAAATTGTTCAACCATTTGGATGCTTCTCCCTCTAGGCTGGATGCAACCACATCGACCATAGAACCTGGGTCCGGGTAGAGATGGGCCCAGCGATTCAAGTGAGAGCCGACGTGGTTGAGGAAGAAAATCAGTTTCTCTGGGTCCCCATCGAAGGTTGCTCTGACGGGTGGGCTCATCATTGATTGCTGAGGCCCCCATTGCTGCTGGCGCCACCCTGGTTGTCAGTTAAATGGTTGCTGGGGCCCCTACTGCTGTTGTTGTGTCTCCAGTTGCTGCTGGGCCCATCCTGGTTGCTGATTTAACAGCTTCCAGGGCCCCCACTGCTGCTGGCCCCACTGGTCCTGCTGTATGTTCAGGGGTTGCACGTTCGGGCCCTGCTGCTGCCACCATTGCTGTTGTCCTCCCACCAGCTTCTGATCTCCAGGCTTCTGCATCACCACCAGCTGTTGCAACACCTCTGTTAGCTGTGGCAAGCTCAGAGGGTGTTGGCTTTTCACTTGTGGGGGTTCCCCAACCTCCCATTGCTGCAGAGTCCCCAAGCTGTGGTCCTCTGTCTCTGTGGGTCTGGAGTGCTTGGCAGGGGATTCCTGGGGCTGGCAGGCTGTCTGGTCTGCAGACAGGATTTTCCACTCACCCAAATTCTCAGGGGCAGATGGTCTGGCATTTCTCCACCATTCTGCTTCTGGCGCCTCTGGCAACACAGTCTCAAGGCCTCTGTAGTCTCCACTGGAGTGGTTCCAGCCTGACGACCAGATAGGCTCACTTAGCTCATCTTCCCACAGCAAGCTATTACTCCCTCTTCAGAAGATTTGCCAGCAGCCAGGCTTTCTCTTTCCATCCTGAGGATTCTTCCCTGAATCTTTCACTTCCGTTTTTGTGCGTGGCTATTTCTTACCTTCTCAAAATAGCTGTTTGACTTTTCCCTCCCTTCTGTGATTCAAAGCGAAGCAGTTTAAACAAAAGGCTGCCTCTTATATTGTCAGTGCAAAAACATGTCAATGTTTGCAGCATTGACAGCAGTGACATTGACAGACTCTATCTACCAAGGAAAATAGGTGGATGTGGAATGCTGCAAGTACATCAGATGGTTGAAGAAGACAAAATGGCTTTGGAAGAATATCTGAAGGACAATGATGAAGATGCACTGACATTAGTATATCAGGAAGGCTTATTGACTACTGGAGAGACCAAACTGGCCTACAAGAAAGACCAAATGAAGAACAGAATAGAGGCATGGGAAGACAAAGCACTACATGGCCAGTACATTAAAAAAAAGCTGGGAAAGCAGATAATAACAAGACCTGGCAACGGCTAAGAGCAGGAAAGTTGAAGAAAGAGACTGAGGGACTAATTCTGGCTGCACAAGACCAAGCCTTAAGGACAAATGCATACAAAGTCAAAATTGAGAAGACAGCAACAGACAGTAAGTGCTGCCTATGCAAAGAAGCTGAAGAAACAGTGGACCACCTGGTAAGCTGCTGCAAGAAGATTGCACAGACTGACTACAAGCAGCGGCATGACAAAGTAGCAACAATGGTGCATTGGCAGATCTGCAAGAAATATCATTTGCCTGTAAGCAAGAACTGGTGGGATCATAAAATAGAGAAAGTCATAGAAAATGATAAAGTTAAACTGCTCTGGGACTCCAGAATTCAAATAGACAAGCACCTACAACATAACACCCCGGACTTAACAATTGTCGATAAGAAAGACAAAAAAGTCTGGATAGTGGATGTGGCAGTGCCTGGAGACAGCAGAATAGATGAGAAAGAACTGGAGAAGATAACAAAATACAAAGACCTACAAATAGAAATAGAAAGACTGTGGCAAAGGCAAGCAAGGGTAGTACCAATAGTAATAGGTGCCTTGGGTGCAATCCCAAAACAACTGGAGCACCACTTGAACACCACTGGCATTGACAAATTTGCCATTACTCAATTGCAAAAGGCAGCCTTACTAGGAACTGCTTCCATCCTGCGACGATATGTTTAATACCATCAAACATCCACATCTGCCTATCCCAGGTCCTTGGTAAGGACTCGATAGGTAGACAAAAATGCCAAATCCAGTCTGAACATCTGGCTGACTGTGCGATGAATAATAATAATAATAATAATAATAATAATAATAATAATAATAATAATAATAATAATAATAATAATAATAATAATAATAATCCCATGGCTGGGCATGGACGGCTATCGGGTGCGCTCCCTATGGTTATGGGATTACTGGTCTTCGGATTGGTAGTGGCTTAGCCACTGTGAACCAACCCAGGCACCTCCCATCACCAATGATGAGAAGAAATAAAAAAAAATTCCATACCGGATCGGTCGTTGCCCGGGTCAACAAGGACCACGTCAGATGCTATGGCTCCTGGACATCTGTTGAAAAATGGGCTACAGGGCTCAATTTTTACTGCTGGGGAACCAGAGCGTACAACTGTAAAGCAACTGGAACAAAAGTGCAAAACCTGGACAACCGAAGAAAATCGAGAAATCATGCAATGCTACTACCAGGCAGAACCAACAGCCAGGGGTTTTCAAAAAAGAATGATGCAACTGTGGAAGGAAAATCACCCAGAAAGTGATGTAACCGAACGACGATTAATGGATCAAAGACATTTCATCATCCGTAATAAAGTTTTTACAGATGTGGAAATTCAACATCTAGGAACATTGGCTAAAAAGAAAACAAGCAATGATGATTAACAGGCTGAAGAAATTGTTCCAATACCTGAACAAACTGACCAACAAACTGACCAACCAGCGGAAGAAGCCACCACACAGGATGAAGACTCCCCTGTGCAACAACTTGAAAGTGTAGAGCTAAGTAATCTAGCGAAAATGCTGAAAGAAAAGATTGAAAACCACATCAAAGAAAACACAGAAAGAAAAAGACTACCTGCCATCGGTGAAGTGCATAGCAAACGAGTAAAAGATTTACTAAATGTTGTGAACAACATTTTAACTTCCATCCCATCCAGCACACTATATGAAACAAACCAACTAATGTATAGTACAGCCGCCGTTATAGCTGCAGAATTGGGTTATAAAATGCCAAAAAAGAAACCCACTGGAACACCAAAGTGGAAAATTCGACTTGAAAATAAAACAAAAAACCTATGAGGAGATGTCAGCAAATTGAAATACTTGAAAGAAGGAAAACTAAAGAACGAAAAGCTGAAAAATAGTTTATACAAAAAATACAACTTGGTGGAAAAAACAATAACGGAAGTCATGGAAAACCTAAAACAGCATGTAATAGCAACAGCAAAGAAAATTAAAAGATATGAAGGACGAATAAAACAATATCGTGAAAACGTCCAGTTCAGAAGAAACCAGCACCTCTTCTATCGGTCACTTACCGAAAATAAAGTCCAAACTACTGTTCTACCATGTAAAGAAAAAACCTTAAACTTTTGGAAAGAACTGTGGGAAAACCTAGTGGAACATAATAAAACTGCCCCCTGGATCAGAGATATCCAAAAACAAGCAACACAAAACAAAATGGAAAATATTGTAATAACCACCAATATGGTTGGAAAACAAGTAAAGAAGGTCAAGAACTGGAGTGCACCTGGCCTGGACGAGCTGCATGGATACTGGTTGAAACACCTCACCAGCCTCCATCACCACATGGCCACTCAGTCTGATGAAATGCTTCAAAATGCCACAAGTGACGAATGGTTAACAGCTGGTCAAACATACTTGATAATGAAAGACCCTGAAAAGAGCACAGAACCAAGCAACTACCACCCAATTACTTGCCTGCCAACAATGTTCAAACTTTTTACAAGAATATTGGCAAATTCAGTATTCAACCATCTGATGGAAAACAATTTGTATCCCGCAGAACAAAAAGGAAATTATAAAAAATCAAGAGGAACAAAAGATCAGTTGCTCATTGACAAAATGGTACTTAAAAATGTAAAACGACGAAAAACAAATTTAAATATGGCGTGGATTGATTACAAGAAAGCATTTGACTCATTACCCCACAGTTGGATTAATGCATGTTTGGAAAACTTTGGAATCAGCAAAAACATCTGTACATTTTTGAAAGCAAATATGCAAAAATGGAAAACAGTTCTAACAGCAAATGGGGAGAACATTGGTGAAATCAACATCAGATGAAGAATCTTTCAAGGGGACTCACTTTCACCACTACTGTTCAACATCGCATTAATTCCATTGACAATAATATTACGAAACACAAAACTGGGATACCACATCTCAAGCCAGCATGGCAAGATAAACCATCTACTATACATGGATGACTTAAAACTGTATGCGAAAAGCCACACTGAACTTGAATCAATACTCAACACAGTTCAACTGTTTAGCAGCGACATCAGAATGGACTTTGGACTTGGAAAATGTGCTATATTATGCATGCAGCAAGGAAAAATGGGAAAAATAGAAGGAATAGAACTGGGAAATGGAAGTATTATGAAAGCAGTAGCAAAGGATGATGGTTACAAATACCTAGGCATATTGGAAGCAGATAACATCTTGAATGGAAAAGTCAAAGAGTCAACACAAAAGGAATACATCAGGAGAGTCTGTAAAATACTAAAAACAAAGCTGAATGCTGGAAATATAATTAAAGCCATTAATACACGGGCAGTCCCAGTGATACGCTACCCAGCTGGAATTATCAACTGGACTTTGGCTGAATTGGAACACCTAGACAGGAAAACGCGTAAACTTTTGAATATGCACAACGCTCTACATCCACGAAGTGACATCGACAGGTTGTACCTGCCAAGAAGAATAGGGGGCAGAGGGCTACTGCAAATCCACCAAACTGTAGAAGAACAAAAATGAAGTTTGAATGACTATGTGAATCAAAGTACAGAAAAATTGCTGCAGGCTTTCCATAAGCAAGTGAGCGGGGCAGGAGCGTGGGATGAGTGTGTGCAAGTACAGCTGAGCTGCACTCAGAAATGCTGATCCCACAGTCCTGCCTCGCTCGATTGCAGAAAGCAAACGGAAAGCAAGAAGTAAACTGGGCAACAGCGTGGGATCGGTGTTTATGAGCACAGCTCAGCTGTACTTGCACACGCCGATCCCACGCTCCTGCCCCACTCACGGAAAATATGCTGCTTGCTAAGTGAAGCCCCAGGATCAGCACTGGGCTACAGCTGTATCAGCTGAATGAATGAACCTTTATTGTCAAAGTACAACCATGTATACATTGAGATTGGCTGAGCCTCCCTTCGTGCCTCCACCCCCAACTTACAGTGACACAAACCCTCCATCTTATTATACCATGTGAGCTAATTGTACAACACACCGGCCTCGCAAGTCAATCATACATAAAGTTTATAAAATTATATCCCATTCAAAAGCCTAACAGCCCATGGATAAAAGCTGTTCTTCAGCCTGTTGGTACGGCTGGCTATACTCCTATATCTCCTACCCGATGGTAGGAGAGTAAAGAGATACCGTTCAGGGTGTGAGTCATCCCTGAGAATTTTCCTCACTCTTCCAAGGCAGTGAGCCCTGGCGATGTCATCCAGTGGTGTCAGGGGGACAGCCCACAATGTCTTGTGCTGTGTTCACCACCCTCTGTGATGCTTTCCTATCCGTGGCTGTCAGACCAGCATAGCAAACCACAATACAGTACGAGAGGACGCTCTCTATAATAGACTGGTAAAAGAGGGTCATTAGCCGTTGTTCTACCTTGTTCTTCCGCAAGACCCTGAGAAAGTGAAGTCTCTGTTGGGCCTTTCTGGCCACCTGGGTTGTATTAACTTTCCAGGTAAGATCTTCGCAGAGGTAGACTCCCAGAAATTTAAAGGAGGAAACTCTCTGCACACAGTCCTCCCCAATGTAAAGTGGGGCAGGTTCCTCCTTTTTCCTTTGGAAGTCCAGCACCATCTCTTTCATCTTGCCGATGTTCAGGTGCAAGTTGTTGCAACACCATATAGATAGTTTTTGTACCTCCACCCTGTATGTTGTCTCATCCCCACCTGTAATAAAACCCACTATGGTGGTATCATCTGCGAACTTAATTATTGCAGTAGATGGGTCAGATGATACACAGTCATATGTGTACAATGAGTACAGGTAGAGGCTAAGCACGCAGCTCTGTGGCGAACCGGTGCAAAGCTTCAGGGGGGTGGATAAAGCAGACCCGACCCTCACTGTTTGTAACCAGTCCCTGAGAAAGTCTTGAATCCAATCACAGATGGAGGGGGAAAATTTGAAGTCAGTCAGCTTTTCGATGAGAGTGCTCGGCAAAATGGTGTTGAAAGCTGAGCTATAATCAACAAAAAGCATCCTGACATAGCTTCCAGGTTTCTCAAGATGACTTGCTACAGAGTGTAAAGCAGTAGCTATGGCATCGTCTGTCAACCTATTCCCCCTGTAGGCAAATTGTCTGTGTCTGAAAAGTCGTGGGAACATAGGGTAGAAAAAGTTGAGAATGAGAGGGTGAAGATCTTGTGGGACTTCCAAATACAGATAGATCGCCATTTAAAACACAACACGCCAGATATCGCAGTCATAGAGAACCGAAGCATACAGTTGATTGATATCGCTGTACCAGGAGATGCCAGAGTGAAAGAAAAAAAACTGAAAAAAATTACGAAATACCGTGACCTGGCCATCGAAACTGCGCAATTATGGATGAAACATGTAACAGTGACACCCATTGTCATTGGGCCACTGGGAACTATGTCCAAAAACTTTGCAAAATACATTAAGAAATTGCAGCTTCCTGCAATAACTCCAGCAAAGCTACAAAAAACTGCGCTACTCGGAACATCTTACATTTTAAGGAGATACCTGGTTGATACCTAGGATGCTGGCAGCAACCCATGTCAACCATTAGTGCCAGTCAATTTGAGTGTTCAGTTGACTGAGTTTCATGTTTTATGAATAAAAGTTTTATATAATAATAATAATAATAATAATAATAATAATAATAATAACAACAACAACAACAACAACAACAACAACAACAACAACAATAATAATAATAATAATAATAATAATAATAATAATAATAATAATAATAATAATAATAATAATAATAATAATAATAATAATAATAATAATAATAATAATATTTGGAAGGGACCTTAGAGGTCATCTAGTCCAAAACCCCTGCTCAGGCAGGAAACCCTATACCATTTCAGACAAATGGCTGTCCAGTCTCTTCCTAAAAACTTACAGTGTTGGTGAATTCACTGCTTCTGGAGGTAGGTTGTTCCACTGGTCAATTGTTCTAACTGTCAGGAAGTTTCCCCTTAGTTCTAGGTTGCTTCTCTCCTTGATTAGTTTCCATCCGTTGCTTCTTGTCCTGCCTTCAGGCGCTTTGGAGAATAGCTTGACTCCCTCTTCTTTGTGGCAGCCCCTGAAATATTGGAACACTGCTATCATGTCACCCCTCGCCCTTTACCTCTTTGTTAAACTAGACATACCCAATTCCAGCAACTGTTCCTTATATGTTGTAGCCTCCAGTCCCCTAATCATCTTTGTTGCTCTTCTCTGTACTCTTTCCAGAGTCTCAACATCTTTTTTTACATTATGGTGACCAAAACTGGATGCAGTATTCCAAGTGTGGCCTTACCAAGGCATTGTAAAGTGGTATTAATACTTCATGTGATCTTGATTCTATCCCTCTGTTAATTCAGCCTAGCACTGTGTTGGCTTTTTTGGCAGCTGCAGCACACTGTTGGCTCATATTTAAGTGATTGTCCACTAGGACTCCAAGATCCCTCTCACAGTTACTACTATTGAGCAAGGTACCACCTAACTATACCTGTAGATTTGGATTTTCTTGCTTAAATGTAGAACCTTACTTTTTTCACCATTGAATTTCATTTTGTTAGATAGCACCCAGTGTTCAGGTCTGTCCAGATCCTCCTGTATCTTAAGCCTATCTTCTGGAGTATTGGCTATTCCTGCCAGCTTGTTGTTGTCTGCAAATTTGATGAGTTCCCCATCTATCCCCTCATCCAAATCGTTGATGAAGATGTTGAAGAGCACTGGGCCCAGAACAGATCCCTGGGGCACTTTGCTGGCAATGGGGAAAATTGTGATACATTGCGCGACATCACGTGACATCGCAAGTTTGACATGCCTGACATAACCTGTGTGGTGCCTGAGTTCCCCTATTTTCTTACCACCTGTTTGGTTAGTGTACTTTGTGTGGCACTCGCTGTTAAAAGCTTGATTTTGCTTGACAGCAAGGTTGATATTCTTGTCCACACACACATCTATGTTACATGCACTGATAACCCTATAATGTTTAGATTGCCGGGGACAGAGATGTTCTGTATCAATTAACTCACTGTCCCCGTTGTTTTGTTTAAGTATTCCTCCAGAAAATCTGTTAATTTATTGCCAAGTAACTCAGTCCCTTTCTTGGATGGATGCAAACCATCTAATGTCAGGTCCCACCCCAATCCACTTCTTAGGAAAGAAGAACTCTTGGAGACAGAATTGTCCAAAAAGGAACTTTTACTAAAAGATGATTGTCAGTGGAAAATCTAGACAGGATCTGAAAACTGTGTTACAGATTGATACTTTTAAAGTGTCCCCGAGTGAAACCCCCTCCCCTCAGTCCATTTGGTCAGTCCCGGATCAATTAAGGTTCAGGTGTCAAAACCTTCCAAGGGAAGAGGGATCTTCCATGCCTTTACGACATTTCCTTCCTCCCTTTCAGATTCTAAGCAGAGATACAAACCAGATCTCTCCCCCCTCCCTTTCTTTGTTCTTCTCAGTTCAAAGGTTCTTCCCCTGGTCTGATGACGCCTCCAGGCAGGCTGAATAAACACCCTTGCAACAAATGGATAAGGATGGCCAATTAACATCTTCTCTTCTCCTCCTTGGGAATGGCAGAATCCAGTGAGGGATGTAAGATTTTAGAACATACAGATAGGGATTTATGAATGGGATATAAATGGATTCTGACACTTTTGTACATTTTTTCCATTGGACCAGATACACTTGTTTGAAGCTACACTTCAAACAAGTGTTGGAAATGCAAACAAAAGCCAGGTACCTATTACCATATCTGGTGGGCATGCCTTAAAGCTAAAAGATTTTGGTCAAAAATACACTTAGGGTTGGAGAAAATAACTAAAAAACAAATAGACTTTAAGCCAGAATTATTTTTGTTATGAGAAAAACTGTATATATTTAATTTTACATGTACTAACTGCAGCAAGAATTGTATTTGCCCAATATTGGAAAAATGAAAATTTACCAACTAAAGAAGAATTAATTAAGATAATTTTAGAGTGTGCAGAAATGGATAGACTGACTTTAATTGTGATGATTATGGCTTACAGCTCATGAAAACCCCAAATCCACAATCTCAGAAAATTAGAATATTGTGAAAAGGTGCAATATTCTAGGCTCAAAGTGTCCCACTCTAATCAGCTAATTAAGCCATAACACCTGCAAAGGGTTCCTGAGCGTTTAAATGGTCTCTCAGTCAGGTTCAGTAGGAATCACAATCATGGGGAAGACTTATGACCTGACAGTTGTGCAGAAAACCATGATTGACACCCTCCATAAGGAGGGAAAGCCTCAAAAGGTAATTGCAAAAGAAGTTGGATGTTCCCAAAGTGCTGTATCAAAGCACATTAATAGAAAGTTATGTGGAAGAAAAAGGTGCACAAGCAGCAGGGATGACCGCAGCCTGGAGAGGATTGTCAGGAAAAGGCCATTCAAAAGTGTTGGGGACTTTCACAAGGAGTGGACTGAGGCTGGAGTCAGTGCATCAAGAGCCACCACACACAGACGGATCCTGGACATGGGCTTCAAATGTTGTATTCCGGGTGGAAAGGCTCCGTCGATGGCGGCCGTTTCAGCCGTCAGCCCCACTGTTTTCTGTTGGAGCCTCTAAAAACAGCGACGATCAGCTGTTTGGTGGCTCGGAAACCCGCTCCTCAGGAGAAGAGGGGGGTGAGCGCTTAGGTAGGGGTAGAGCTCCCCTAGACCACCAGAGTTTAAACTCTGGTGGTTGAAGGGTGTGAGCCCCCCCGAAGCCTGAGTTTGCTCCGGACTCCGGGACGCCTCTGCTCCAAGGCTTTGGAGCAGAGCAGGACGCTGCAACCATCCCTGCTATCGATAATTAATTGTGGATTACTTGAATGCAGGCAGAGCTGTGCAGGAGAATGCTGTAATAGCAAGTATTTGAACTTTAACTCTGAATACTTTGAGAGAAAAAGCTGCAAGCAGTGTGGAAAGTGAAAGTGCATAATAGAAATTAACTGGGTGTTAAAATGGCTTCTAAACCAACTAAAGTTCCTAGAAGTGCTGGTGCTTTGCCAGTTCAGCATTCTTCATTACAGGCTTTGATGCCTCCTCCTGTGGCACCCGCACCAGCATTAACAATAAAAGATTTGCAAGATGCTTTACAAGATGCTTTAAAAACACAATCCCAACAAATAGCTGAACTTATTGAGGAGAAGAATACTGAAATAAGAGCAGACATTTTGGCTGCATTTCAAGGGCTTGCAGTTTGTATTGAGCATTTGGATGAGCGCGTGGAAGAGCTCAGTCAAAACAATATGAGATTAGATGCTAAAATGTTGGATGCTGAAAATGTGATGGAAAAGACTGATGATGATGTAGTTATGATACAATACAAGGACATGGAATTTGCTGTGAGGATCAGAGGTTTGAAAGAAGATCCTAAGGAGGATTTGAAAGAATTACTGGCACAGGCCCTTGAACCAGTTTTGGAGCGTCCAGCAAAAGATATTATGGGGGATATAGACAAAATATTTCATGTTAACTCTTGGATTGCAAGACAAATTAAGTTGCCTAGAGATGTGGTGGTTTATTTTACAAAGAGATCAATTAGAAATGTGGTTATTCAAGCCTTCTATAACAACAGATTTACAGTTGCTGAGCAAGAAGTTTTAATTCTGAAAGAGATTCCTCCAAGAATTTTAAGGAAAAGAAAAGAATTTACTTTCTTGGCAGATGAATTAAGGAAATGGCAGATTCAGTTTAGATGGGAGATTCCAGCAGGCATGGCGGTGATGTATGCAGGCACGAGATATCGTCTTAATACAGTTTTGCAGGCACGAGATTTTTATTCTAATATCTTGAAGGCAGGCTCTCCGCCATCTTCAGAATTTAAAGGAAGGAATGGTGAAGGAGAGTGACAGTCACGAATGGAGAGTATACAAGGAGCTGAAGGAGCAACTCTGCAGAAGGATAAAGAATCCCAGCAAATTACTGGAGTGGATCAGACCCAGGTGTTAACAGAAGAGGTTAGAGAACAAAGAATGACACAGGCTGCAATTAGACGAATGAGACAAGAACAAGAACAACAGAAAGCTACAATTATATCTCAAAAACCTACTTACAGTGAAGCAGTGGGAGGAGCGAAACCGAAGAGAGTGCAGGTGGTTTTGGAAGAGGCGCTCCAAAAGCTTCAGGTCGCAAAAGATGGCGACAAAGTTTCTAACTTGGAATGTTAACGGATTAAACTCTCCGCACAAGAGAAAGAAAGTATTTCAGTGTTTAAAACAATTTAGAAATGATGTTATTTGTCTGCAGGAAATGCATATTCGAGCAGCTGATCAAAAATATTTGAAAAATTTTAGGCTGGGTACACAGTTTATTGCGTCTGCTCCAGACAAGAAAAATGGAGTAGTTATTTATGTTAAGAATAACTTAACAGCTAATTTAATTGAAACAGATAAACAAGGAAGATATATTATATTTGAACTATTAATAGAAGGCAAGAAAATACTTTTGGTTGGATTATACGCTCCTAATCAACAGCAAGGAGAATTTTATAAACTATTACATAGCAAGATAACTCAATGGGATTATAAATCCTGTATTTTTATGGGAGACTGGAATGGTGTTTTGGATGTACAAAAGGACAAAAAAGGTCTTTTTAGAAGTATACCAAGTCATGCTAGATTGCCTAAATCTTTTTTTGAGATGAAAGACGATTTGGAACTGAGAGATGTTTGGAGAGAAAGAAATTTGCAAGAAAAAGACTTTACCTTTTTTTCTGATAGGCATCAATCTTTTTCCTGGATTGATTTTGTATTAATTACTAATGATTTTTTTTCTAGGATTAAGAAGATTAAGATATGTCCAAGAACTATATCAGATCATAGTCCAGTATGGTTGGAAATAGAAAAAGACAATGGAGACAAGCGGTCTTGGAGACTAAATGAAAATTTGTTTAGATATCAAGAAAATGTGGAAGAGTGTAAAAAACAGATGAAAGAATTTTTTAATATGAATATGTACAAGGGTACTTCTATTGAAATGGTTTGGGATGCAAGTAAAGCTTATATGAGAGGAGTGTTAATATATTTGAATAATAAACATAGACATAAATTGTAACATAGGCGAAAAGAATTAGAGGAGGAAATTAAGAGGAAAGAGAAGGCTTTAATTTTGAATCCATCTGATGGGAAGATTAAAGAGGTAATTACTTTATTAAGAGGTCAGTTTGATATATTGATGGCAGATCAAGTGGCAACCAATTTACGGTATGCTAAACATAATACTTTTTGTAATGCTAATAAGCCGGGTAGGTGGTTAGCTTACTTGTTAAGGAAGAAACAAAGGTCACGTAATATAGATAGAATAGATTACAAAGGTAAAGTGGTGTTTCAGCAGAATCTTATTAAAAATGCCTTTGTTGATTTTTATTCTAAGTTGTATGTTAGAGACAAGATTCAAGATGTAGATATAGATAGATATTTACGAGAAGTTAATATCCCTGTTCTTACACAAGAGCAAAGGGAAGGGATGAATCAATTGATAAATGATAAAGAAATTATTTTAGCAATTAAGCAATTAAAGGTGGGGAAAGCACCAGGAACAGATGGTTTGATTTACAGTCAGAAATGGTGGAACCTTTAAGAGAATTGTTTAGGACAATTCAATTGGGAGAAGTGCCTCCATCGTGGAAAACAGCCTTTATATCGCTGATTCCGAAGGAAGATCAAGATATTACCCAAGCCAAAAATTATAGGCCAATATCGCTTTTGAATACTGATTACAAGATATTCGCAAAAATTTTAGCAAATAGATTAATGAAGGTAATGCAGCAAATGATTCATAGTGACCAAACTGGATTTATAAGTGGTAGACAAATGAAGAATAATGTGAGACATATTGTAGATCTATTGGAATTTTTGGATAGAAATAACCAGGTTTCTGCAGCGCTGATCTTTTTGGATGCTGAAAAAGCCTTTGATCAATTGGATTGGCAATTTTTATTTAAGGTATTGGAGAAAATGGAGTTTGGGGAAACTTTTTTACAACCTATTAGGGCAATATATCAGAAGCAAACAGCTCAAATAATAGTTAATGGTAGTTTGACAGAAATATGTAATATTGAAAAGGGTACAGGACAGGGGTGTCCGTTGTCACCTTTGCTATTTGTTTTAACATTGGAAATATTATTGATTAAAATACGAGATTCAAATAAAATTAAGGGAATTAAAATAAGAGATCAAGATTATAGATTGAGAGCATTTGCGGACGACCTGGTTATTACAGTTAGTCAACCGACTTATTCAGTTGTAGAATTGATGGAGATAATAACGCCATATGGGAAAGTTTCTGGATTTAAGATAAACACGCAAAAAACTAAAATATTGTCTAAAAATATGACTATAGAACAAAAGGTTTTCTTAGAAGAGTTAACAGGATTTGAAATAGTTAAAAAGATTAAATGCTTGGGGGTATATCTTTCGGCTTCAAATGTAAAATTATATAAAAATAATTCTGAACTGTTATGGTTAAAAATACAAAAAGAGCTAGATGGTTGGAAAAAATTACAATTATCCTTACTGGGAAGAATTGCAGCAGTAAAAATGAATGTTTTGCCAAAAATTTTATTTTTGTTTCAAATGATACCTATACTTAAAAAGGATTCAAATTTGGAGGAATGGCAGAAAGGTATTAATAAATTTGTTTGGGCAGGGAAAAAACCACGAGTTAAATTTAAGATAATGCAAGACATACGTGAAAGAGGTGGTCTTAAAATGCCTAATCTTAAATTATATTATGAGGCTGCTGCTTTATCATCAATTAGTGATTGGTTTAATTAGCACAAAGGAGATTATTAAATCTCGAGGGTTATGATTTGTTATTTGGTTGGCATGCATATTTATTGTATGATAAGAAGGTGGATAATGTTTTTAAGATACATATTGTTGTGTCCATAGTTATGGGAGTGGTTTCCCTTCGGCGGGAAAACCTAGTGCAATCATTGGTTATTACTTCCCGGCGGGAGATTCTGAGCCGGGGATTGGTTATGTTTGAAAGGAACCTAGTATATAAGGTAGAGTTCAACGGCTGCTAGCCAGTTGACCCATGTGAATTCAATAAACGTTCTCTTGTTCTACCTCGCTGTCTCCGCTCGTCATTCCAGACTTAACAGTGGCGACGAAGGTGGGATTGACGGCAGAACAGCGAAGGAGCCGCGGAAGCCAGCAGAGCGAAAAGCGGGAAAAATTTGAATCGCAGTCAACCGAGCAGCAATCTAACTGAACTCACAGGATGGCGCAAGTTGGTTCCCTGAAGGAGTTCAACCCAAATTACCCTGAAGACTGGGAAGAATACGTCGGTCAAGTCGAGGGGTTCATGCTGGTCAACGGGATAACGGAGGACCGGAAGAAGGCGGCGGCTCTCCTAACCATCAGCGGCACCCCGGTTTACCGGGTGGCCGTCGGCCTGTGCCAGCCCCTGCCGGTCTCCAGCGTATCGTACGCCGACCTGTTGGCCAAGCTAAAGGTCCATTTCACCCCAAAAAGGTCGGAACTGTTCTGGCGGAGGATATTTGAAAAGCGGAACCAACGACCGGGTGAATCAATTACTCAGTTTGTGGCAGCAGTCCGAGAAGCAGCCCTGCGCTGCAAGTACGACAACCTTGAAATCAGAATAAGGGACCGAGTCGTTTTGGGCCTACGCGACGAACACTTGCAGAACCGAATAATCGCGAAGCCCACCGGGACACTGCAAGATGTATTAGACGAGTTACTCACTTACGAGTCTACCGGCAGGTGCGACCCCCCCTACAACAGCATGGCGGCCTCGGCTGAAATCAACCTCGAGAGCCATGTGGACGGTGGGGAGGTGGACTACCAGTGGGAAGCTGACGTTGCCGAAATTGCCCGACGGTTCGGAAAAATGGCGCCGAGACCACCACGCACCGACGGACCCGACCAGGGTAGAAGACAGCAACCCCCTGCGTTTCAACGACCCCAGAGGGACAACCCAACCAGGCCTCGCAACCCAGAAACGAGGTGTGGAAGCTGCGGCGGAAATCACCTCCGATCAACGTGCAGGTTCAGAAATGCCAAATGCCGAGGGTGCGGTAAAACGGGCCACATCCAGGCCATCTGCCGAAGCCGACCGCGCGACAACCGTCTCCACGAGCTCGACGCATGGGCCTCAGGTGAGGTAACCCCCGAATGGAGTGGCGGAGAGATCCCTAGACCTAAGGCACGCACTTCCAACCCGGGGGCAGGGGTGGGGGTCAATCACGTGGGAACCCCTAGATTAAATTACACCCCTAGAATTAATCACATTTTGAGGCCTAAATTAAAAATAGAAGTCCAACTGCAAGGCATTCCTTGCAAGATGGAAGTGGACTCTGGGGCCTCAGTATCTATAATTTCAAGGGACACCCTTAGGTACGTAGAAAACAGAAGCGGCCGTAGAATTCCCCTTAAATCCACTAAATTACAGTTAGCTGATTTTCAGAAAACTCCTATAGAATTAGTGGGCGAGGCTACCATTAAAGTTAAATACAAAGGGTTTAGCGGATTATTAACTGTCCTAGTCACTGAGGGCCAGAGAACCAGCCTTGTAGGCCTTAACTGGTTCTCGGCCCTGGGCATCTGGGTTGGGGGAATTAACACTATACAAAGTAAAACCCTAAAGTCTGTCTGCGATAACTTCGCAGACGTGTTCGATGGGTCATTGGGTAGGTACAAGGGACCCCCCATTAGCTTTAATTTAGACCCCGCGGTCAGGCCCATTAGGCTTAAGGCCCGGAGGGTGCCTTTCGCCCTTAAACAGAAAATCGAGGCCGAACTAGATAAGCTAGTAGGCCAGGGCGTTCTAGAACCCGTAGAGGGAGGCCTTTGGGAGACACCGATCGTTACACCCCTTAAGCCGAACGGGGATGTGAGGATCTGTGCCGACTATAAGGCCACCCTGAACTTAGCCATGAAAAAACATGCTTACCCGGTCCCGACGGTGAAGCAGGTCCTCGCGACGATCCAGGACGGCGCCATTTTCGCCAAGCTTGACTTGGCGCAGGCGTATTTGCAACTTACTGTGTCTAAGGAAGCCGCCGAGGCTCAAACGATAGTTACCCACAAGGGGGCGTTCCGCGTTCACAGACTTCAGTTCGGGATAGCAGCAGCTCCAGGCATCTTCCAGGAGGTGATGGAGAGGACCTTGAAGGGCATTCCAGGTGTATGCCCTTACTTCGATGATGTCCTAATCGCTGGAAAAACTGAGGACATCCTAGCTGAGAGGCTGGAACAGGTATTGGGGAAGTTTGGAGAGGCAGGGCTAAAATTAAAAAAGGATAAGTGCTGCATAGGTGTAAAATCAACTGAATTTTTAGGATTTAGAATTGATGCACTGGGCATTCACCCTACAGAAGGGAAGATTAGGGCAATTAAATTAGCTCCTGAACCCAAGAACAAGGCGGAATTACAAGCTTTCCTTGGCTTAATTAATTTTTATCACACATTCCTGCCTCACAAAGCAGCTATTGCTGAACCCCTTCATAGACTTTTAGATAGGAAGACCCCCTGGCTGTGGCAGGAAAAACACAGGACTAGTTTTCAAACACTTAAGGACATCTTGTCCAGCAACTCCACAGTCACTCACTTTATTGAAAACAAACCTATTTTCTTAGCGTGTGACGCTTCTCCTTATGGAGTGGGAGCAGTCATAAGCCACATGGATGAGCAGGGTCAACAGAGGCCTATAGCATATTATTCCAGGACCTTAACTAAGGCAGAACGGAATTATGCACAGATTGACCGGGAAGCATTGGCCATCGTGGCTGGCGTAAAAAAGTTCCACGATTACCTGTATGGTAGGGACTTTACCATTTACACTGACCATAAACCCCTGCTAGGGTTATTCACTACTGATAAACAGACACCACAAATTATGTCACCCAGGATGCTCAGATGGTCAATTTTCCTTTCTGCATACACATTCTCAATTAAACACAGACCGGGCAAAGAGATGGGGCATGCTGATGCTCTTAGCAGGTTACCTCTAGCTGATACTGGCACGGACCCCGCACCGGTGGGGCAAATCATGTCTCTACAAGAACTCTCTGAGTGCCCCCTGACAGCCAGGGACATTGCAGCAGCTACCAAAAAAGACCACATACTTAGCAGAATAGCAGCGTGGGTACAAGGTGGGTGGCCTAGCAAAAACCCTGACCCTAAGTTCACACCGTACTTTAGAAGGAAGGACGAATTGTCATCACACTTAGGATGTATCTTGTGGGGTAGCAGGGTTGTTATTCCAGAGAGTCATAGGAACACAGTGATGGGGGAATTACACGAAGGGCACCCCGGAATTGTTCGTATGAAAGCCCTAGCAAGGAGCCACTTATGGTGGCCAGGGTTGGACACAGCAATAGAGGACAGAGTAGCTGGGTGCTATCAGTGTCAGCGATCCAGACCAGAGCAAGCACACACGACGGTACACAAGTGGGAAGTGGCCAGGAACCCGTGGTCTAGAATCCATATTGACTTCGCTGGCCCATTCCAGGGCCTCACATTCCTAGTTGTGGTGGATAGCTACTCCCGGTGGTTGGAGGTCGTGCCTGTTAAGTCCATGACTTCTGCCAAAACCATACAGGTCTTACGGGGACTCTTTGCCACTCATGGGTTACCTGACGTAATTGTTTCTGACAATGGGCCCCAATTCACATCTAATGAATTTCAGGACTTCCTCAAGGCCAACTGGATTAGGCACGCGACATCAGCACCCTTCCACCCCTCCTCCAACGGATTGGCTGAACGAAACGTCAGAACAACCAAGGACGCCCTCAGATGAATCATCCAAGGCGACTGGCATCAGAGACTGGCTCAGTTCCTTTTGGCCCAACATACTACACCGTGCACGGCCACAGGGAAGAGCCCAGCTGAAATGAGGTGGGGCAGACGTTTGATAACAAAATTGGACAGACTACACCCTGACAGGCTACCAGCGGAACCTGAACCGGTCACTCCGACCCGGTCTCTGAACATTGGGGACACTGTGTGGGCTAGAAATTATGGACAGGGGGACAAATGGTCACAAGGAGTAGTCATTGACAAAACCGGACCTTTATCTTATTTAATTGAGGGGGAAGGGAATCAGCTGATCAGGAGACACATCGATCAGTTAAGGAAAAGGGCCCCTGAATGCGTACAGGCTAACAAAGAGAGGAAAACCACTACATCTGACACTGTTTTCCCCCCTGCCCGGGTTAACACAGCACCTGGGGGTGAAGGGAGGGGAATACAATTCAAGACAGTGGAAGCAAACCCCCAGAATTGTAATGCAGAGATAGAACTAGCTTCCCCAGACAGCCCACCAGGGTCCTCCAGTCAGTCCAATGAACAACAACAACCCACTAGGGAAATACCACCAGAGCCAGTACCACACACAACAGAGTCTGAGGCGTTAGCAAATGGCGGAACTGAAGACACCCCAGCAGTTAGTATGGCCAGCAGATACCCAGCCAGGAGTCATAAGCCTCCTAGCTATCTGAAAGACTATGTCAAATAGTAAATTTCATTCCAGGGGGGAAGGGGTGTTGTGTCCATAGTTATGGGAGTGGTTTCCCTTCGGCGGGAAAACCTAGTGCAATCATTGGTTGTTACTTCCCGGCGGGAGATTCTGAGCTGGGGATTGGTTATGTTTGAAAGGAACCTAGTATATAAGGTAGAGTTCAACGGCTGCTAGCCAGTTGACCCATGTGAATTCAATAAACGTTCTCTTGTTCTACCTCGCTGTCTCCGCTCGTCATTCCGGACTTAACACATATATTAAGGTATGCTCTGTTGCGAGTATGGAAAAAATATAGACATAAGTTAAATTATAAAATACCAATCTGGGCAATACCTAAACATGCAATAGAAAATATAAATGTTGGATTTAAACATGATGTGATTACATACAAAGAAATTTTAAGGATGGAAAAGAATGTATGGCAATTAAAGCCATATAATATTTTAAAAGAAGAAAAGATTGTACAAACTTGGTTTCAGTATGGGCAGTTATTAGCAAGATGGAAAGAAGATCAGAAAGTTGGTATTTCGATAACTGATGGAAATTTGGTAAAACAAATTAGAGATCAAGGCCAAGCACATATAAGAAGGATATATAATGCACTGATAGAAATTGACTCAGAAATGGAACTTGTTAAAGATTGTATGATAAAGTGGGCTCAGAACTTTCAGGAGGTTATAACAATGGATACTTGGGAAAAGATTTGGGTCAGAAATGTAAAATTCACACAGGCTCAAAATTTAAGAGAGAATTTTTATAAAATGTTTTATAGGTGGCATTTAGACCCTAAAAAATTAGCAAGTATGTATCCGAATTGCCAGCCTAAATGTTGGAGGTATGGTTGTGAGGATGCAACGTATTATCATATATGGTGGACTTGTAAAAAAGTTAAAGCTTTTTGGATTAAAATTTGGTGGAACATGCAGAAGATATTTAAGAAAAAGATAAGGTTTTCTCCACAGTTGTTTTTGTTGGGTATTATTACAGATTTTACGGTCATAGATACTAAATTGATGCTGAATTTAATTACGGCAGCAAGACTTTTAGTTGCGCAATATTGGAAGAAGGAGGAACTGCCTACTATAGAAGAGTGGACTTTGAAAGTTTCCAACTTGGCGGAAATGGCAAAGATTTCAGCATATTTGAAAGAACAATCGCAACAGAGATATATTGTGGAATGGACAAGATGGATTGAATATATTCAGAATAAATATGGGACTAAAAAGTTTCATTTAGCATTTGAATAAGTATTAGTTTTATATGATGTATTATTAGTTACTTGTTATTTCTTAGTATGTTTAAGGTGAGTTAAAGTGCGATAGAATTTAATGTTTTATTTTAGCTTGTTAGCATATTTTAGTTTAAGCTTGTAAAGTTTATACCCTGTATTCAGCTCTGGGAAGTCGGGGGGGGGGGGAAGGGGAGGGTAAGGGAGGGTAACGGGTAGGGGAGGGGGAGGGAGGGAGTTCTTTCTTTTTAAAAATGTACTGTAAAACTTTTCAATTAAAAAAAACACAGACCTGGTCTGTTGCTCAGTGGTCCAAAGTCCTCTTTTCTGATGAGAGCAACTTTTGCATCTCATTTGGAAACCAAGGACCCAGAGTCTGGAGGAAGAATGGAGAGGCGCACACTGCAAGATGCTTGAAGTCCAGTGTGAAGTTTCCACAGTCTGTGTTGATTTGGGGAGCCATGTCATCTGCTGGTGTTGGTCCACTGTGCTTCATTAAGTCCAGGGTCAATGCAGCTGTCTACCAGAAGATTTTGGAGCACTTCATGCTTCCTTCCGCAGATGAGCTTTATGGGGATGCTGACTTCATTTTCCAGCAGGACTTGGCACCTGCCCACACTGCCAAAAGCACCAAAACCTGGTTCAATGATCGTGGGATTACTGTGCTTGATTGGCCAGCAAACTCGCCTGACCTGAACCCCATAGAGAATCTATGGGGCATTGCCAAGAGAAAGATGAGAGACATGAGACTGAACAATGCAGAAGAGCTGAAGGCTGCTATTGAAGCATCCTGGTCTTCCATAACACCTCAGCAGTGCCACAGGCTGATAGCTTCCATGCCATGCCGCATTGAGGCAGTAATTGCTGCAAAAGGGGCCCAAACCAAGTACTGAGTACGTATGCATGCTTATACTTTTCAGAGGTCCGATATTGTTCTATGTACACTCCTTGTTTTATTGATTGCATGTAATATTCTAATTTTCTGAGATTGTGGATTTGGGGTTTTCATGAGCTGTATGCCATAATCATCACAATTATGACAAATCACGGCTTGAACTATCTTGCTTTGCATGTAATGAGTCTATCTCATATATTAGTTTTCCCTTTTAAGTTGCATTACTGAAATAAATGAACTTTTGCACGATATTCTAATTTTTTGAGTTTCACCTGTATACTAGTAAGAAGACTATTGAGTGATTAATTAACATATTGTTTATGATAATTATTATTCATTGTTTTTTTAAATACATGAACTCAGACAACATGCTGTTTGCTAAATATTAAGAATGTTATTTTAAAAAATCCTAACCCTAACCCCAACCCTAACCCCAACCCCACCCCATTCCTAATCCTATAAAAATTAATAAAATATATATAACCTGGATGATTAATTGTTTTCCAGAGTCGGGGTGCTTGAGGATTGGTTCCTCTGCAAATAGTCTTTTTTGCTGTTCGAACGCTGCTTGGCACTCTATGGTCCATTTCAAAGGTTGACCAGGGTGAGGCCTCTCTCCTCCCTTACCCGTTTTCAGCAGTTCTTCTATTGTGGCAAAGGAAGGAATGAACTGCTGGTAAAAGTTTGCGAAACCAAAAAAACTTTGTAGCTGCTTGCGAGTTGTTGGAGGCTGCCATTCCAATATACCTTTGACTTTAGCAGGGTCCATTTCCACTCCCTTATTAGAAATATGGTACCCTAAATAGTCAAGGCAGAACTGGTGGAATTCACATTTAGATAGTTTAGCATAGAGGTTTGCCTTTAAGAGCCTCTTTAGCACCTCCCAGACCAATTTCACATGCTTCTCCATGGTTTCTGTGTAGATGAGGATGTCATCAAGGTAGACTAACACACCCATGTAGAGGTGATCATGCAGCATGTGATTGATCAGCTGCATGAATATGGCAGGAGCTCCTTCAAGGCCAAAGGGCATCACTTTAAACTGGAAAATTCCTAGGGGGCAATTAAAAGCCATCTTCCACTCGTCCCCTTCCCTGATTCTTACTCAATAATAAGCCTCTCTTAAATCCAGCTTGGTAAAGATTTTCCCCCTTGTGAGGTGGGCTAACATGTCCTTCATCAAAGGGAGGGGGTACATATTCTCCATGCTAACCACGTTCAATCCTTTAAAATCCACGGATAACCTCAAAACCCCATCTTTCTTCTCCTTAAATAGCACTCGGGTGGCCACTCGTGATTTGGCTGGTTTGATGAAATCCCTAGCCAGGTTCTTGTCTTTGTACTCTCTCAATTCATTAATTTCTCTGGGTGTCATGGAATACTTTGGAAGTTTAGCCCCTGACAGTATTTCAATCGCACAATTGGTAGTTTGGTGGTGGTGGTGGTGGTAGAAAGTATGTCACAGTCCTCTTCGCTAAAAGCTATTGCTACTTCCCAGTATTCCATCAGAATGAGTTGGATGCTGGGTGTTTGGTCCATGGTGGCTCTCAGCAATTCAATCAATTCCCCCCCTCCCTCAGCGTCTGTTATCCTCTTGATCTGGCTGGTCTCGGAAGGTGGGAGGGGCCCTGTCACTAGCCTCAAGGTCCTCACCCCATTCTCCCAGCAAATGGTGGGGCGCCACTTATCAAGCCAGGCTAGTCCCAGAATTACCGTCTCAGTCATTTTTGGGATGACCACAAAACGGATGATATCCCAATGTTCTCCCATCTCTAGACAGATGGGTTCAGTTACATGTGTCACAGGGGAACCCCCCATTAAAGAGCCATCTGCCTGATTGAATCTCATTGCTATAGGCAACAGCTTGGCCCGGATTCATAGCTTTAGTACAGTTGGGAGACTGATCAAGCACCTTGTGCAACCATAGTCTATTAGGACGTTCAAGTCAGTCTGCACCCCAGTCTTTGGCACTATAATTTTGGCAGCAATAGTGTTGTGACTCAGGGCCAGCCTGTGGGTCCGACAGCCGGCTCTGATGTATCGGATGACTCTGAGGGGGAGGAGGGAAACGAACCGGCTGATGATGGTTTGGAGGAGGGAAACGAACCGGCTGATGATGGTTTGGAGGCTTTGCAGAGTCCTCAGCCGGGGACCTCTTCTCAGCTGCGTGAGCCCGAGAGTGCGGAGGATGATGACCCACAGCTGGCCCTGTTCAAGGACGCCCGACGCAGGAGGCAGTCAAGCAGGAACAAACAAAGAAAGGCTGCAGGACTCCTCGGGAGGAGGCACAGGGAGACCACGCCCTGAGCTCTCTATAAAAGGAGTGTTTGGGGAGGGGCTGGTTGCTGAAAGCAACTTTTCCGCTTGAGAAGACAAGCTCTAGTGTTTTTGTTAACTGCGTAATTAAATCTTGGCAGAAGCCTTTTAGCCTTGGACGCTTTCCAGTCTCTTCTTTTTGAATAGGGGTTGCGAGAAGAGGGCTGGTTCAGAACAAATAGTGAAAGGTGGGATGGGCCGACTTACCATTTCATCCTCACCATTGTTGCTGTCATAGCTGGTAGCTGGTAGCTGGTAGCTGCAGGTGCTCAGCCGGAGCTCCCTCTCCCCCTTGGGTAGGAGGGGGAAGCTCGACAGCTTGGTCATGGTACATCCAATTTGATCTCTCATCCCTTACATGGCGTCTTTTTTGGCTTGGTGATGGTTGCCGGTGCACTTCTACCCTTGGGTGCAGGAGCCAGGCAATTGGTGGCCCGATGGCCCTGTTGCCCACATCTGAAGCACTTGATGGGAGCTCTGGTGGGCACTTGGGTGACATTGGTTGCTGGAAGGGCTGATGGCCATCGCCCAAATAGATGCTTTTCCTGGCCGGGTTGTGGCTTCGATTCAGTGGCACTGGGCTTTCGGCAGCAGGCCAGCTTGATGTCTAGAGTCACAGCCATGCAATACCACTCACGGAGCTGATCAGGAATTCCCTGGTAGGTGCAGGCTTGGAATAAATCACGGTCTAGCCCCTCCTTGAAATACTGGATCAGAGATCGTTCTGGCCACTGTCTGATCTGGCCAGCAATTGTCCAGAATTGCTGAATGTACTCTTTTGCTGGATGCCCCCTCTGTTTTAGGCTGTGAATCTCTATCTCAGCTTGTAGGGCTTGGGACTCATCTTCAAACCAAGCTCTCAGCTGGTCCATGAAGAGGTTTGTGTCTCACAGCTCTGGTGCTTGCTCATCGTGGAGGCTGGTCACCCATTCAGCTGCTTCCCCTTCTAGGTTCACTGCTACCGCATCCGCCATCATGGAATTGTCAGTGTATGCAGGAGTGTAGCGATTCAGGTGAGCCCAAACCTGATTCAAGAAGAAAGGTAACTTCTCTGGATCTCCATCAAATGTGGGCTTGATGGGAAGCAGATACACTGGCTGCTGACCCCAGTATTGGGGGCACAAAGCAGGTCACTGATACTAAGGCTGTGGCCATGCCAGTCTTTGGAATCCCCTCAACTGGGGTCCAGGTCTTGAGGGTCTCTGATCTTGCATGGGACTTCACCTGGGTACCAGGCTTGATGTCGAGGTTGGTCTGGGTCATGGCAAAGTGGTACAGGCTTGGACTCCAATGAGGAACAAGGAGTGTGAGTGACCTCCGGGCTTCCTACCCAGCCAAAACCATGTATAGGGCGACTGGGGCCACCTCCTTTATGTCAAGGTGATTGAACGTTTCCCTCAGCTTCTCAACCAAGTGGCTATGGATTGTTGTCAGGTATCTCCATTCTCCAGATTCGTCTCATCCTGCTGGCCTCTTCACCTTCCACGGCGCAGGTGACAGAAAACTGTGGGACGAGATCAGCAGAAATTCGGCTTCAGCAGCCTTGGGAGTGCTCCTGCGTTGGGGGCTTGCCTCAACCTGATCGAGGTTCCTGAGGGCTAGAGCTCCTTCTTGCTGCCCCAAATTCTCAGGCTGGGTCACCTGGGTCTTCGGCCAAGCCCCTGCCGCCAGTACTCCACTCCACTCCTAGTGATATTAGATCACTAGTGTGGGAATGGCCAGAATTTGGCTTCCCAAGAATTTGGTTTCTCACCCTTCTGCTTTTCCAACCCCCCTTAACTGGCCTTCACTTGAGTTACAGTGAGAGCAAACTCTCCTGGCTCATGGGCAGGCTGGCATGTGGGAGGTTTGGGAAACGCTATGATAAAGCCTTCACATATATCTTTTAGTACCTTGTTTTTGTATGATCTCAGAGGCACCTGAGAAATTCTTTCTGTGTATCCAATTATCTATGTATGCTATGTTGTATGAGAGGGATGGAGTTTTTTGTAATGTTGGAGGTGAATAAAAGTTCAGCGGGCAGTGCTCACGGGGGTACATTTTCTGGAGACGAGGCTGCCTGGCTGGTTCAAAGCTCTCTATCGACTCAGGTCTGAATTCCTGTCCCTTTGCCCGAATTTCTTTCCCCTTCATCTGGTGACCCCGACGTGAGGCCTGTGCCTGACGTGATGCCTGTGAGGGGTGTGATGCATGTGAGGCTGTGAGGCAAACTGTAACTTCTGGCTTACTTCTGCTCGGCAGGAGCTAAACGAACGTGTTCAACTAATTCATTCCGTTTAAGGAGTCAAAGAAGTCAGTTCAACAATTCATTCCATTTAAGGAGTCAACGGGGTAAGTATGGGGACTTCTCTTTCAACAGGACAGGAAAAACAGGTATCTGACCTTTGCAATTTGTTGACAAGGACTAAGAAAACAGTTAAAGTCTATAAAGAGGATGTAGAAGAGCTGGTTAAGATTATTGGTAAATTATACCCTTGGTATCCTGCAGATGGATCTCTTAATCCCTATGATTGGCAAGAAATTGGGAAAGATTTGCATCAGGCTGCAACCACTCCAGTATCAGTACTACACACTTGGCAACTCTGCTGTAAAGCTATTACTGAGTGGTCCAATCCTCTCTTGTACCCTCCAAAATTAATAACTCCTGAGGCACCAATCTTGTACCCTCCAAAATTAATACTTCCTGAGGCACCAATTCTGTACCCCCCAGACCCTCAGCCACCACTGTGTTATCATAATTCTTCACGGCAGTGGAACTCTGAGAGTCAGCAAAAATTGGATCTTCTACAGCCTAAAACACAGACTGCTTTTCAGCAAATGGTGCAGTCTGCATTGGCCTCTGGAAATTCAGAGGACGTCCAGGAGGCATTGCCATTAATGGCTGTCTGCCCCGTGTTCCAAAACGCTCAAAATCAGCAAGTCCATGAGTCTGTCTCATCTGCAGTTCACAAAGAGCTGAAAAGAAGTGTTACAGAAAATGGGTTGCAAAGCAGTTTCACCTGAGGGTTTTTCCCTGAGAATGCTCAAAATGAAGCTGCTGCTGACGTTCTGATGAAACAATTGGCATGTGAAAATACTAATCAGAACTGCAAAACTGCCCTGAAAGCAATTGATTCCAAACCTGAGACTACCATTGCTCCAATGATTAATTTGTGTCAGAACATTGAAACTGAATCTCCTAAGACAGAACTTTTAGCTACAGCTCTTGCAGCTGTAGTTCATCCAGCCAAAGACAAAAAATGCTTTGCTTACCATTTTATGGATGATAACTTTCTTGCTGGAAAGCCTTTACCTGTTATCTGCTTACTAACCTTACAGGAAATCTTGGCTAAATCGGGACTTGTCATTGCCCCTGAGAAGGTTCAAATAAAACCTCCCTTTCTATATTTAGGTCATCGGATGCTTCAATTTTCTTTTTCTCCTTTTGTTCCAACTCTGTGCATTTCATCTCATTTTACTCTGGTACAATTGCAAAACTTTTTAGGAGATCTTAATTGGGCTAGACCATTTTTAGGGTTAACTACTGCTTTGTTGCGGCCACTTTTTATTGCATTGCAAGGTCATTTAACCCCTGATGCGCAGATTCCAGTCTCCACGGCGATGCAACATTGCCTTCATCAAATCAATTCTGCCTTTTGCAGTTATGGTTAACAGAGCTTTTCTTTTAGGATCGTCAGCAGCCCTCTTCCATACTCCTTTACAGCCAACTGCTATCTTATTTTTTCCTGAAACGCTTAAATCTATATGCATTGTAGAATGGTTGTTAACTGGCTTTGATCCTTTAGTCATTTTTTTGCCTAGCACCAAGGATCAGCATGATTTCTTTATGCAAATGTCTAATGCTTATGTGATTGCTTTTGTAGATTATGTGGGAGCTGTGTTGTTTAACCCTCCCAAGGACCAACGTTTGATTTTATTACAGGAATTGCCTTTTGTTTTTCAATCTGCACAGGTTTCTACCTCTCTTCCTAATGCTATTACTTTATTTACAGATGGATTTCATACCCGTGAGGTGGTTGTTTGGCAAATTAATGGAAAATGGCAAACTAAGTTCACAGCTTCTCAAACCTCAGCTCAGCGTGCTAAACTTGCTACAGTGATTTTAGCCTTTAAATTACATGATTCAATTCCTTTTAATCTTGTTGTGGACAATCTTTTTAACCATATTGTATTTGTTTATGTATCCCCACTTTTGGGCCGTAACTTGCTTTCTCTATTCTTTACTTTTCAAACTTTCCTGCGTGATACTATTCCTGATGGCAACCATAGAGCAGATGCAGTTCTCCACTCTTTTAAGGTGGTTTACCCTTTGACTAACCATTCCTATTTTCACCAGAATGCTAAATCTCTTCGTGCTACCTTTAACATTCCACTTTCTCAGGCTGGTGATATTATCTCAGCCTGTCCTTCTTGCTCCTTCTCCCCCCTCTCTTTTCCCTTTGATGCTGTTAATCCAAGAGGGACTGAGGCCGATGCTGTCTGGCAGATGGATGTTACTCACATTCCGCAATTTTCTCCAGCTTCCTATCTTCACGTTTGCATAGGTACTTATTCTGGCTATGTGTGGGTTACCCCCCTTCGCAGCAAAACTGCCTCTCCTGTTATTCAGCACCTTCTCGCTGCCATGGCTGTCATGGGACGACCACTTGTCTTAAAGACTGACAACACTCCTGCGTATACTTCTAATGCTTTTTCTCAATTTTGCAGCACTTGGGATATTTCTCTCCGACATGGCATTCCATACAATAGCTCAGGCCAAGCTATAGTGGAACGTGCACAAGGTACATTTCAAGCCTTGTTGTTTAAACATTTAAAAGAAAGGGGAATTACTCCCTCAGATCTTAAGTCCTTGGTTCCAGTATTGTTGTTTACTTTGAATCATTTAACGATCACTAATCAAGCTTATACTCCTGCAGAGAGATATTTTAGGAAGGAGCTTCCCCTGGAGCGACCACAAGTGCTATATAAGGAGCTGCCTAAGCCAACCTGGAAGGGACCAGCTCAATTGATTACTTGGGGAAGGGGTTTTGCATCTGTTCTTACTCCTACAGGACCGGTGTGGGTGCCTGCCAGGTGTGTGAAGCCATTCCGAGCCAAACATGAGCTGGCACCAGAGGCTGAGCAGTCCGCTCCCAGAGTTCAATCCAGCCCTGACATTGAACCCGAACCCGGTGGGTGAAACACCACGAAGGCGTAAAAGACCTTCGCGGCCAGCAGGAACTCAGCCACCAGTAACTTTTCAATGTTAAAAACACTCAGTGCAGATGTCTTTCATGACCTTACTACTGCACAGCTAGAGCCGACCCCAGAACTATTCCTGTCGGCCATTATCGCTCAACTTAACACCAATTCAGCACTTGGACTGTTGCTGTGTTTTTTGGTTTTTTTAAATTATTTCTTCAGCTGTAGGAATTCATGAAGATTTAGCAAATAGAGGACAATTTAATTTGTGACTACAACTGGCCAATATTTCTGGTCAGAATAATTTTTACTTAAAAATGTCTGCTTCTGCTCATGAAGTTACTAGCTCTTGCATTGTTCCTGTCTGCTCCAGCTACTACTATTCAAAATTATACTCTTTTTGCCAATTTTAATATATCTACCACCTATATACAATGTATTCTTGGGGCTCTCCAACTTATAGACTTAGAAAAAATGTTTTTTCTATGGCTACCAGATTTAGCTTCGCTTTAACATTTATTTGTTTATGGTATTTTAACTATAGTTATATTGATTAGTTTGTGTTACTGTATCCAATGTATTCCCTTTGCTAGCATTGTGCTGGTTCGCTTATTGTTAAACGATCCCACACCTCTATCTTCAACACCAAAGATTTACACGTTATGCAAGCTTATCTCAAACATTCTGCTTCTGTCATTAAACAAAAAACGGGGACATGTGGGAACGGCCAGAATTTGGCTTCCCAAGAATTTGGTTTCTCACCCTTCTGCTTTTCCAACCCCCTTAACTGGCCTTCACTTGAGTTACAGTGAGAGCAAACTCTCCTGGCTCATGGGCAGGCTGGCATGTGGGAGGTTTGGGAAACGCTATGATAAAGCCTTCACATATATCTTTTAGTACCTTGTTTTTGTATGATCTCAGAGGCACCTGAGAAATTCTCTCTGTGTATCCAATTATCTATGTATGCTATGTTGTATGAGAGGGATGGAGTTTTTTGTAATGTTGGAGGTGAATAAAAGTTCAGCGGTCAGTGCTCACGGGGGTTCATTTTCTGGAGACAAGGCTGCCTGGCTGGTTCAAAGCTCTCTATCGACTCAGGTCTGAATTCCTGTCCCTTCATCCGAATTTCTTTCCCCTTCAACTAGGATATGTTTCCAGTTCAGTCCGCATAGCTCTGATCTGGGGTTTTTGTCTTATTGGGGCATATAAGCATTTATTATCAACAGGGCACCATGACTGAATTGGGTTAACAATGGGTTAACATATGACTTGATTGGAGGGCGGGCCTTGATATGGCATGTAGTGTGGTGGAGACTAGGATGGCCAGGCTGTGTTTTACTCTTCCTTGCTTTGCTCCTGGCTCTGCTCTAGTTGTGAATGAATGAAATACATTTAATAGCAGGTCATCAACAGTCCATGTTTTCTGAAACAGTATGATGTCATGGTGAGAGAGGAAACCAGTAAAACAGGGATCTCTGGTGGATGCAAACCACCTAGCCACATTCCAGGTTAGAAGGGTGACTTCACATCACTTGCATGTGAAGCAGAGGCACTGCATGCCTGAGACTGGGTAGGTGATTTTTTGAGGGCATTAGTTTCATATTAGTTAATAACTAGGGTAGTTCCGGTTCTGTCTCCCTCGTGTGTGTGTGTGTCACCATCAGGTTCCTGCTCTCTCTTCTCTTCTGACTGTTTGACCATTGGAAGAATCAAGTGCTGCATGGGTGGTGAAATATGGATCACTGGCAAGCAGGTATCCCAGTTCTTTACCAGGAAGAGCATCCTTTGGCTTGTCCAGTGTAAGTAGACATGAGGGAGTTATTTTTCCTGAGACTCAGGTTCCCATGGCCCAGGGGAGACCCCTGAGTTTTGGAAGCAAATGAGGGCATGTCTCCAGATTGGGTTTCTGCATTGCTTGACTGACCTTTGTTACATTTGCAAGGCAGTTTCTTTTGGGAATTAGCTAGATTCCTTGACTATCGCTGGTGTAAAACTCCCAGAGGAGTCACTGTCAGTGTCACTTTCACTATTATTGGTGAGGAAGCTGTAGTGTGCTGACAGTTTTCTCCATGTCTTAGTCATAGGAGAGGAAGCAACATAAAATGGTTTAGAACAGTGGTGGGATTCAAATAATTTAACAACCAGTTCTCTGCTCAAAGAGCAACTTAAGAACACATGAAGGCACGGGCTTCCCTGAATGCTAAAAGTAAGGGGGGGCAGAGTAAGCCACCTGAGGAAGAGGCAGAGGTGTAAAACTGCTGCAGGGTGGTCAGTTTCACCCACCACCACCCAGGAACAAAACTTCTCAAACAACCCTGAGGAGCCTCGGTCACCAAGGTTGCACCCGCTTGTACGAAGCAGCAGCCTTTGTGGGCTGCCTCCATCCCAGCTGGGAAAGGGAGAAAGGGAGAAAGGTGGCTTACGGTAACTTCCTTCCATAATTGCCAAATATGCCTATAAGAGGAGACCCCTGTTTGCTGCTTTCATAGACCTTACAGCAGCATTTGATATGGTAAATAGAGACGTACTATGGAGTAAATTGACATCTCTTAAAATAGAACCCAGACTCCTGGCTTTGATTAAAGCCCTTTACACAAGTACCTGTTTGAGGGTGCAGTATGGGGTTAATGGGGCCCTGACTAACAGGATTCACACAAATAAAGGGATAAGGCAAGGGTGTATCCTGGCCCCATTATTATTTAGTTTATACATCAATGACTTGCCAGGGTTAATGAAAGATACCATGGTACACATGCCGATGATCTTAAATACTTACTGTAACAGCTTGCTTTATGCTGATGATATGATTTTATTATCATACTCACAAGTAGGATTACGTAGGCTATTAAGAAGATTCAGCTCTTATTGCCGGGATAACTCCCTAATCATTAGCAAATCTAAATCGAAAATAAGAAACCATCAGAGACATAAGTGGCAATTAGATGGTGAACCAATTGAGCAGGTTAATCCCTTTGTATATTTGGGAGTAACTTTTTCCAAGACTGGATCTTGGGCCTGCCATCATCAACGGAGTACATTTAGAGCAAAAGCCCGTTTGAATTTATTGCTCAAACTAAAGAACCATAGATACCCAGGGTCCCTAGCTCCATTACTCAAGGTTTATAAGGCTAAGGTTACCACAATGCTCTTGTATGGAGCAGAAATTTGGGGTCTTTAATCAACCACAGTCCTAGAACAAACACAGTCCCAGCACTTGAGATGTATTTTGGGTGTAGATCCAAGAACATCTGCTGCAGCAGTTAGAGCTGAATTGGGAATTCATACAATTCAGGCATTATCTAAAATTAGAGCTTATAACTACTGGTGCAAAGTTAATGAAATGGAGACTGATAGACTCCCCAAATTATGCCTACTAGAGCAAATAAAACTACAATCACAAATCTCCTGGATCACCAAACTAACAAATTTTGTAAGAAGCTGTGGCTTTCCTGTCTCTTGAGTAACAGGAGAACAATCTAAAAAAAGAGTTGCCCAAAGAATTAAGGATATAGAAGCACAAACTGATATAGCTATCCTTAGTAAGGTGGGTAACTTGAAATGGCTGAGTAAATACAAATGTACTTTTCAAGTGGACAGTTATTTGAAGTTACAACTCCCAAAACATCTTAGGGAGATATTTACGAGAGCGAGATTTGAACAGCTTGACACAATGGTCAGATATGCGAGATTTCATGCTATACCGTACAATGAGCGTCTCTGCATTTGCGGAGCGGCAGAGGTAGAGGACCTGGCTCACATCCTATTTGACTGTTGTCTGTATAAGAGGGTGAGAGACAGGTATCTTGGTCTATATACCAAACGAATGACCCATTGGGATCCCCATATCAAAATAACTTACCTTATGTCCGGTCAGAACTTGAAAATAACATTTAACGTAGCACAGTATTTAAACAAAATGATCCGGTTAAGATCTGCATATGTGGGACTGATTGGGGTAGATTGCAAGGGCGACTCCGAAATATAATGTTATCATATTTTATCTATATCTTAAATTATTGTACATTATTACAATTTCATTTTAGATTGTATTTTATTACTATTTCATCTTAAATTGTATTTTATTTTAATTCCATTTTAAATTGTATTTTATCAAATTCCATTTTGGATTGCTTTTTATTGAATTGAATTTATATACCGCCCTTTCCCGTAGGACTCAGGGCAGTTTACAGGGCATAAAAAAAGTCAATACAAAAATTAAAAACAATTAAAAAGATTAAACTAAATCCCTGAAAAAATATAAAACATATAAAACCCCAGTTAAAACCCCAATTAAAACTCAGCCTGGGCCGGAAAGCTCGAAGAGCCAGGTCTTCAGGTCTCAGTGAAATGATCGAAGGTCGGGGGCAGTCCTAAGCTCCACGGGCAGCTGGTTCCAAAGGGCAGGCGCACCACTGAGAAGGCCCTCCCCCTGGGTGTTATCCGCCGGCATTCTTTTACCGGCGGCACCCTGAGAAGGCCCTCCCTGTGGGAGCGCACAGGACGAAGGGAACTTGATGCCGGCAGCAGGTGTTCCCTCAGATATCCTGGACCCAAGCCATTTAGGGCTTTATAAGTCATCACCAGCACCTTGAATCTCACCCGGAGGGCAACTGGAAGCCAATGCAGCTCACGGAGCAGAGGTGTTACATGGGAGTAACGGGAAACCCCCATCACAACTCGCGCGGCTGCATTTTGCACCAGCTGAAGCCTCCGAGTGGTCCTCAAGGGCAGCCCCATGTAGAGAGCGTTGCAGTAGTCTAAACGGGAGGTCACGAGCGCATGCGTGACTGTGCGTAGGGCATCTCGGTCCAGGTAGGGTCGCAACTGGCGCACCAGGCGAACCTGGGCAAAAGCCCCCCTGGTCACGGCTCCTATATGGTCTTCAAAACTGAGCCGCGAATCCAGGAGGACACCCAAGTTGCGAGCCCTATCAACGGGGGGTGACGGTTTGTTGCTGGAAATTTGCACTTTGATATGGCCCAAAGGCTAATCAATAAAGTTGTTGTTGTTGTTAAATATCCGAAGTGTCCAGCCAGTTTTACATCATGGCTGTGTCTGAGGGCATTGGGACGAAGGGTTTCAGGTAGATACAATTTCCCCCCCATGTATGCCAAACCATTCCTGCATGTTAGGGAGGTTTGATTATCTTTGAACCATTGATCAGTAAGGAGCTCTCGTTTTACCTTCTTCACTCCCGGGTCATCAGGATTAGGGGTTCTGCGAGGTGTGAGTTGTGCTGCAGGTTGTGAACTGGGGATAATTGCCTCGTAGACCTCTTCGTGTTCACTTTTGTACTGTGACAGTCAGGATAGCGCATCAGCTAGGAAGTTTTTCCTTCCTGGTATGTACTTTAAAGCAGGTCTTTTCAACCGGTGGTACGCGTACCACTGGTGGTACGCAAGCACCTGGCTGGTGGTACGTGGCATCGCCTTCCTCCCCCCCACCTCCCTGCTCCGCCTCCCTCCCTCCGGTCCTTCCCAGCACTTGCTGCTGGAAAACAAGCTGCTTGGTGGCGGCTTGCCCTGCAGGAACACTACTGAGCACGTGCGAAGAGCGCAGGTGCAGAGCTAGGCCCTCCCCTCTCCAGGGACTCATTGTGCAGCAACCGGATTGAACTCTTCTCGTGCAGGATCCATGTCGTCCTTCCCCCCCTCTTTTTACTTCAGAAGAAAGGGGACAGAGCCATCCACTCCCTCGGCAGGTAGGCCCCCTCCTACTTTTCCCCCTTCTCTCTCTGTTGCAGCCTCTTCCATCTTCTTTTCCTCTCCCCCCCCCGTGAGCTTGCGATACCCTTCACAGCCCTGTACGGCCAGCCCCAAACTCTGCCGACGGGCTCCAGTGTTTTGGTGAAAATGCTGCATTTTTACTACTAGAGAAGCATTTGTTTTTTATTTCTAGGTGCTTATTGGTTACTCTGCCTTCAGTGGCCAAAAATAATTTGACCAACTTTGCGGATGTGGGGCAAGCCAGGGAAAGAGTGTGTGTGTGTCTGGGGGAGAAATCCCCATGCTGCTCACCGGCACGGCGACCGTCCTCTGCGCGCTCTTCTGTGCCCTGCTGTTCCTGGGCTTCAGCAGCAATGTGCAGTACTGTCTGGGCATCGGATGGCGCGCCAGCAGCCCCTGCGCAGGACCCACCTGATTGATCCACAGGGCACAGCCACGCCTTCCAGACTCCCTCCGAGCACACAAGGAGCTGGGCCAGTTGGTCCTGCTGGTGCTGAGGACCGCTCTTTTCACCACCTGCTCCCTGACACTGATTGTAAGTAGCTGGGGTGGGGGGGACAACTAATGGGAGAGGATGGACGAGAAGGGGAACTGTTTCTGGTTCGGCTTTGGTGTCCACTGAATGCCCTGTGGCTGCCATCAATGCCTTTTTTCCCCTGGGATGCAGGTTTATTTCCTGAAATAAATACGAGGGAAGAGGAAAGCGCTCCGAGGGGTGGGGGTGGGGAGCGAGCACCCGCTTTGCCTTCAGAATTTCCTGTTGGGTCTCGCTGTTTCCACGCAGGGCTGGGAAAGTTTGTTGGAAATCAGTAGCGCAACAGATGAACCTGCATCTGCGGGAGAGGGGAGAGAGCAGTGACACCCCCTTGATGTTTCGGTGGGGTGGAGTGTTTGGGCTGCTTCGGGACTTCCTTCGAGTCAGGATGGTATTGTCTTCAAAATTGGCCAAATTATTTTTGGCCACTGGAGACAGAGTAACCAACAAGCACCTAGAAATTTTTAAAAAACCAAAAAATGCAGCATTTTCAAAACACTGGAGCCCATCGGCAGAGGTCGGGGCCGGCCGTACCAAGTCTCCAGCTGATCGGCTGCCCTGGATGTGGCCTCCTGGGTGCACAGCATCGCGCCAACCCGCCGGGAGCTGTCTGAGATGCTGCGCGCCCAGGAGGCCGCATCCAGGGCAGCCGATCAGCTGGAGACTCAGTACGGCCGGCCTCAACCTACGCCGACGGGCTCCAGTCCACAGAAAGCTCCCGGTGGGAGAAAAGAAGGGACAAAGAGAGAAGGAAAAGGAGGGAGGAAGAAATGAGGAAACCCCAGATGCAGGGAAAGAGTGTGTGTGTGAGAGAGAGAGGGAGAGAGAGAGAGAGAGAGAGAGAGAGAGAGAGAGAGAGAAATCCCCGGCTGCAATTCCTGTGCAAGATTCCTGTGCTTTTTGGGTTGGGGAGAGAGGATTTCCAAGGTGCTTGAAGTCAAAGCAGAGCTCAATTGAAGCCCATTTTGCAAAGGGGAAAAGCAAGAACTGGAATCCCCCTTGAGGGGTGAGTTGTGCAAACTGTGGCAGCAAGAAAAGCAAGTAAAAGCCCTGCTTTTTGGGTTGGGGAGAGAGGATTCCCAACAAACGGTGCCCAAAGTCAGAGCGCAGCTCAATTGAAGCCCGTTTTGCAAAGGGGAAAAGCGAGAACTCTCTCTCTCTCTCTCTCTCTCTCTCTCTCTCTCTCTCTCTCTCTCTCTCTGTGTGTGTGTGTGTGTGTGTGTGTGTGAGAGAGAGAGAGAGAGAGAGAGAGAGAGAGAGAGAGAGAGAGATCCCTGGCTGCAATTCCTGTGCAAGATTTCCTGCTTGCAAAAGGAAGGGACAAAGAGGGAGGGAAGAAAGGAAGGAAGGGACAATGGGAGAAAGGGAGGGAAGGAGTGCACCCACCCGAGTCCCACCCCCCTCCACCAGAGACCCACAGATTCCCCCCCCCACAAGCACCCTGCAACCTGAGGGAGGGAGGTAGGGATAATGGAAGGGTGGGAGGGAAGGAGGAAGGGACAAAGAAGAAGGGAAGAAAGGAAGGAAAGAAGGAAGGCAGGGACAATGGGAGAGAGGAATGGCACCCACCCCAGTCCCACCCCCTCCACCAGAGACCCACAGATTCCCCCCCTCACAAGCACCCTGAAACCTGAGGGAGGGAGGGAGGGATAATGGAAGGGAGGGAGGGAAGGAGGAAGGGACAAAGAAGGAGGGAAGAAAGGAAGGAAAGAAGGAAGGCAGAGACAATGGGAGAGAGGAAGGGCACCCACCCCAGTCCCACCCCCTCCACCAGAGACCCATGGATTCCCCCCTGACAGGCACCCTGCAACCTGAGTGATGAGCTCCCCCCCCGGCCAGCCATTGACGTCCCTTGTCAAAAAGTTGCAAAAGGTGATCACATGAACCTGGGACATTGTGATTGTCATAAGTATGAATCAGTTGCCAAGCATCCAAATGTAAATCACATGACCCTGGGGGTGCTGCAACAGTTATAAGTGTGAAAAATGGTCATAAGTCACTTTTTTCAGTGCCGTCACAATTTCGAACAGTCACTAAGTGAATTGTAAGTTGAGGACTACCTGTATTTTATCATTTTTTCCTTTTTTTGGTCAAGTTTTTGACACCTTGCTGGGTGACTGGTGGTACTCGGATGTTGCCATATCCTAAAAGTTGTACAATGGGTGAAAAGGTTGAAAAGCCCTGCTTTAAAGTAAAGTTAAAATGGTTAAAGTACTGTGCACATCACACTTGCTTTGGGGAAAATTTGCGGGGAGTTTTTAGTGCCTCTAAATTTTTGTGATCTGTCCATACTTCAAAAGGCACCTTGCTCCCTTCTAAATAGTGTTGCCAGGTTAATAGCCCACACCTAATTGCGAAGGCCTCCTTCTCCCAGACTGTCCACCTATTTCGCCTTCCGTGAATTTCTTAGATGTGTAGGCACAAGGTTGTAGGACTCCACTTTTATTCTTTTGTAGTAACACAGCTCCGACTGCCACGTCGCTGGCATCTGCTTGAATTACAAAGGGCTCCCCGGGGCAGGGTTGCTTAGGACCGGTTCAGCCACAAATAGTCTTTTTAAATTCTCAAAAGCTTTCTGACAACTCATAGTCCATGCTAGTGGTTGACCAGGTCGCGGTTTCCTCCCTCCCTTACCTGTTTTGAGTAGTTCTGTAAGGGGTAGAGCAATCTCAGTAAAAGAGGGAATAAATTGATGGTAGAAGTTGGCAAACCCTAGGAAGCTCTGGAGCTGTTTGCTAGTCTTTGGGGGCTGCCATTTAATTATAGTTTTATCTTTGGCTGGGTCCATTTTGATGCCCTCGTTGGAAATTCTATCACCAAGATAATCTAATCGGGTTTGGTGAAATTCACATTTTGACAATTTGACATAAAGTTTGGCATTCAATAATTTAACACTTCTCTGACCAGTTTTATGTGATCAGTCATATTCGTACTGTATATCAGAATGTCATCAAGATACACCAGAACACCTTTATATACAGTAAATTTTCGTGTAGGACCTCATTAATCAACTGCATAAATACGGCTGGGCCCCCCTGCAGTCCAAATGGCATGACTTTGAATTGGTAGCTCCCCAAGGGGCAGTTGAAGGCTGTCTTCTACTCATCCCCCTCCTTTATTCTTACCCGGTAATATGCTTCTCTCAGGTCTAACTTGGTGAAGACGCTCCCCTTCGCCAGGTGTGTTAGTAAGTCTTTCAGGAGGGGGAGAGGGTATTTATTTTCTACACTCACAGTGTTTATTTATTTATTTATTTTATTTATTTATTAAATTTTTATACCACCCTTCTCCCGAAGGACTCAGGGCGGTGTACAGGGCAATAAATATCAAAATGTAAATACAAAAGTTAAAAAAGAGTTAAAAAGAATTAAATAATTATGCCCAATATAATACAATAATAAAAGTGTGTTAAAACTAAATCCAACCCCAAACCCATCAGACCAGGCCAGATTGTTCAAATAAATAAGTTTTTAAAACGCGCCGGAAGGAGCGAAGGTCGGGGGCCATCCGGAGCTCAACCGGCAAGCGGTTCCACAGGTCTGGCGCGCCCACAGAGAACGTCCTCCCCCTGGGGGCCACCAATCGACATTCTCTGATCGGAGGCACCCTGAGGAGGCCCACTCTGTGGGAGCGAACTGGACGGAGGGAAGTTGATGCCGGCAGCAGGTGCTGCCGTAGGTAATCCGGACCCATGCCATGTAGGGCTTTGTAGGTCATAACCAGCACCTTGAATCTCACCCGGAGGGCAACTAGAAGCCAATGCAGCTCGCGGAGCAGAGGTGTAGCATGGGAGTATCGGGAGACTCCCAACACAACTCGTGCGGCTGCATTCTGCACCAGTTGAAGCCTCTGAGTGGTCCTCAAGGGCAGCCCCATGTAGAGAGCGTTGCAGTAGTCCAAACGAGAGGTCACGAGCGCATGAGTGACTGTGCGCAAGGCATCCCGGTCTAGATAGGGCCGCAACTGGCGCACCAGGCGAACCTGGGCGAAGGCCCCCCTAGTCACAGCTCCTATATGATCTTCTAAGGAGAGCTGTGAATCTAGAAGGACCCCCAAGTTGCGAGCCCTATCTACGGGGGGTAATAGCTCACCCCCCATAGAAAGAGATGGAATATTCTGAATATCCTGAGATGCCGGCACGCACAGCCACTCAGTCTTGTCAGGGTTGAGTCGAAGCCTGTTCCTCCCCATCCAGATGGGAACCGCCTCCAGGCAACAGGACATCACGTCGAGGGCATCACTGGGGTGGTTTGGGGTTGAAATAAAAAGCTGGGTATCATCAGCATACTGATGATAACCAACTCCAAAACCACGAATGATCTCACCCAGAGGCTTCATGTAGATGTTGAACAGGAGAGGCGAGAGGACCGATCCCTGAGGAACTCCACAAACAAGGGGCCTCAAGGTCGACCTCTGCCCTCCTGCCAACACCGACTGCGAACGCCCCAGAAGGTAGGAGGAGAACCACTGAAGAACTGTGCCTCCCACTCCCAACTCCCTGAGGCGCCGCAGCAGGATACCATGGTCGATGGTATCGAAAGCCGCTGAGAGGTCTAATAGGACTAGGACAGAGGAACAGCCCCTGTCCCAAGCCCGCCAGAGATCATTCACCAGCGCGACCAATGCCGTCTCCGTGCTGTACCCAGGCCTGAAGCCCGATTGGTACGGGTCTAGATAATCAGCTTCCTCCAAGAACAGAGGGAGCTGATGCGCCACCACGCTCTCAACAACCTTCGCAAGAAAGCGAAGGTTGGAGACCGGACGAAAGTTATTTAATACAGCTGGGTCCAGGGCAGGCTTCTTGAGGAGGGGTCTCACCACTGCCTCCTTCAAGGCGGCGGGAAAACTACCCTCCCTCAGAGAAGCAGTTATCACTGCCTGGAGCCAGCTTTGTGTCCCATCCTGGGCTGCATAAACCAGCCAGGAGGGGCACGGGTCCAACAAACATGTGGTGGAGTTCAGCTTCCCCATGATCCTGTCCACATCTTCAGGAGTCACAGGATCAAACTCCTCCCAGATAATATCGACAAGACTGCCCTCGTCCTCATCGTCAGACTCTGCCCAGTCGGAGTCCAAACCGGTCCGAATCCGAGCGATTTTGTCCAACAGATGTTGACTAAACTTCTCGGCATGACCCTGCAAGGGCTCCTCCCTCACCTCCTGATTAAGGAGGGAGCGAGTTACCCTAAACAGGGCGGCCGGGCGATTATCTGTGGATGCGATGAGGGCAGCAAAGTGATTAGACCTTGCCGTCCTCATCGCCGCAAGATAAGATCTCGTGAAAGACCTTAATCGCAACCGGTCGGACTCAGATCGGCTGGATCTCCAACAGCTCTCTAGGCCCCGTCTCTGACGCTTCATCTCCCGGAGCTCCATGGAAAACCATGGTGCCCATTGGGATCTGCACCGGGTCAAGGGCCGCATGGGTACAACCCAGTCAAGTGCCTCCATGGCCGCCTTTTCCCAGGCTTCCACTAGGGCGTTGGCCGAGCTGTGAGCAAAGGAGGCAGGTGGGGACCCAAGCGCCGCCTGGAACAGCTCCGGGTCCATTAAGCGCCTAGGGCGGAACCATCTCGTTGGTTCAACCACCCCATGACGGGGAGTGGCAAAACGGAAGACCAACCGCAGGAGGTGATGATCGGTCCATGACAGGGGTATAACAATTGGAGAACCCCCACCTAGATCATGTAACCACCGTCCAGATAAGAAAACCAAATCGAGCGTGTGACCCCCCCCCATGAGTTGGACCCTGAATAACTTGCGTCAGGTCCATGGCCGTCATGGAAGCCATGAACTCCCGAGCTAACTCAGATGATCCCCCCAGGGATGGTAGATTAAAGTCACCCAAAACCATAAGTTTGGGGAACTCAATCACCAGCCCTGAGAGGATGTTGAGAAGCTCAGGCAGGGCTGCTGCTGCACGACTAGGCGAAAGGTACACCAGCAGCAAGCCCAACTGAGCTCTAGGGCCACATCTCAGGAGGAGGGACTCACACCTGACTATTTGGACAACGGTGGCCTCCCGCGGACATAAGGTCTCCCTCACAACTACCGCCGCTCCTCCACCCCTACCCTGAGCTCGAGGCTGGTGCAGCACCCGGAAACCCGATGGACAAAGATCAACCAGAGGGACACCGCCCTCTGGGCCCAACCAGGTCTCCGTGATGCAAGCCAGGTCCGCATGCTCCCCCTCGATCAAATCACGTATAAGGGGAGCCTTATTAGCTACGGACCTGGCATTAAGATACACGAGCCTGAGCTCAGGTGGCTGCTCATCCCTGCTCCCGGAACCATAGGCTGAAACCAGGGGGTCGGAGCGCATCACCGCTTGGAGACAGCGGGGACGCACTCCCAGATATTGATACGGCCCCCTGTTCATACGCCTGCTGCCATTCTTAACCGCCGTGGGAATAGACAAACCCACACCCCGCTCCGGGGTCCTGGAGGCATCCAACCCAAGCCTCGTCACGGCGCGATCAATCCCAGGCCTGGTCTGAATAACGGTTGGTGGAACCCCCCCCAGTCTCCAACCAAACCTTTTGAGAACCCTCCCCCCTCCCTAACCCCACAAAAAATTGAGCTAAAAAGTGCACCAGGGGCCTCTTATTAAATTTGTGACGGAGGCTCCTGTCCTTGCCCAACCATCTCTCAGGGTCCCAATAATTGGGCCTGTCATCAAGAGGATAGGTTAAAATGAAGGCGGGTCGCGCCCAGGAAGGGGGGCACCCCTGAGCGCAAATAAGTCCGTGCTTGAATAAGATAAAACCATTTTTTGGGTAGATCCAGCCAGGCAGTCCCATAGTCACTCCAAAAGATGTAAAATAAAAGGTCAACAATGTCCAGTCCACCAGCTCCCTGCCACTTGAGCTGGCCAGGTGACTTCCAAGACAGATCGGGCATCTCCCTCTCACAGAGGGCCCAAACCTATCCAGAAGCGTACAGGATACCAACCCGAATAGAGCATACCTCCCTAGATCTCTCACCTCTAGGGAGATAGGAGATGGTAAAGGGTGGTATAGTTGATGGTATAGCTGAGTCACCCTCTCACAGCGGCTCAGATCCAAGACCTTCTGAGTCCAATGGGCCCGGTGGGTTCGTGGGGGGAAGAGAGGAATTTGAACAACAATTGCCAAACATAACCTGGAGATGACAAACGTTCCAATCGCAGAAATCTTCTCAAAAGTGAGGAAAGCAAAGGAAGGCTGAAACAGCAGATGGACCCAAAGCAGGTACCACAAATCCAAATGGCCACAGAACACAAGCGCCGTGAGCTGACCTGCGCCGTCCGACCACCAGCGTGCAGCGCCAGAAATCCAACGCCCAGCCGAGGGTCCCCTTGGCCAGAAACAGGCGCGAAACAGACTCCCAGCAGCCATCAAACAGCGAGAAGAAAGAGCGAAAAGCAGCCATAATACTCTCTCTCGACTTTCTGCCCACCGCTCCAGAGCCAGTTCTTCCATCATTTCACATACTTTCCAGCTTTCAGCGTTCCGTGTTCTGGAGGCCGCTGTAGGCCTCGGCTCTATCGGCTCCGAACAACAGCTGCTCAGAGCCCTCCAAGCCGCGGCGCCTCACAGCTCCACAGAGGGCCTCCGAAAGAGAAAACTCCTCCAAAAGAGAAAACGCACAGTTCAAAACGGGGTCTGTTTTCGCCGATGGAAACACCAACCATCTCTCCTCCAGGATTTTTCAGCTCCACGAATCCCAGCACAGAGGAAAACACAACCTCTGCAGCCCCATTGGAATCCGAGGACTCCAAAGACGCCAAAATAGCCGGAGCTCACCACGGAGCTTACCCGAGCACGTCCGCCATCTTGGGCTACCGGCTACCTCCTTTATAGTCCACGCAGAGACGTAGAAGCCCATCTTTTTTCTCTTTGAACAACATAGGGGCTCCCACAGTAGACTTGGCCCGTTCGATGAATCCCCTCGCTAGGTTTGTATCCACATATCGCTGCATCTCCTCCATTTCAAGGGGGGACATAGCGTACATTCTTGGTCAGGGGAGTTTGGCCCCTGGTAACAGTTCAATGGAACAATCATTGTGGCGGTGAGAAGGCAAGGTATCGCATTCTTTCTCACTAAATGCCTCCGCTAAATCCTGGTACTCGCTAGGGATGAGCAGCTCAACAAGTGGCCGTAGGGCAGCCATGTGCGCTTGCTCATTGGGTGGGCTAAAATCCCCTGTAACATCTGTGGAATCAATGGGGGGATCAGGCCCTATGGGTAATCTCACAGTTCTCATTCCTTTTCCCCACCAGATTAATGGCTTCCATTTGTCTAGCCAGGCTAGTCCTAGGATCACAGTCTCAGAAATCTTTGGAGCTACCAGGAAGCGAATAAACTCCCAGTGCTTGCCTATTTCCAGGCTTAAGGGCTCTGTTAATTGCGTGAGTAAAGTCCCTCCCATTAGGGAGCCATCGGCTTGCTCAAACCTCACAGTTTTGGAGAGCGGCTTAGCCCGTATGCCCAGTCTCAAGGCACATGACAGGCTAATGATGCATTGGGAGCAGCCAGTATCGACTAGCACTTTCAGGTCTACTTGTGCCCCTGACTTAGGGATTATGGGTTTAGCGGGCAATAAAAAGGGTAGGATGCATCGACTCACCATCGGGTCGTTCTCCCCTTCATCGTCGCTGTCGAAAGAAGGCAAAACTGGAGTGGATCCAGTCTGAGTTCCAGCATCTTCCCATGTGGGGGATGTCACCTGGATAACAGGTTCCTGTGTCATCCGGTTGGATTTCTCTCCCTTTAGCCGCTGTGCAGGTCTCTTTCTCACTGCTGGTCCTGGTCTGTTCTGCTGTTGGGGGAAGGGGACTGGGCATTTCGCTGCTCGATGTCCCTGCTGTCCGCATTGGAAACATTGAATTGCCGGGTCTACAGGTGGCTTGAGTCTTTCAGCCATTACAGTAATTGGAGATCTTCGTGGGGGTGATTGCCATTCAGGTTGTTCTGACCTTGGTTTGGGTTCAGGTAGGAGAGGCTTCTTATAGCGGGCGAGCTGAACATCTAATTTCACCGCTGCCTGGTACCATTTATGCATTTGGTCAGGCACAGCTCGGTAGATACATGCCAGAGTAAGGTAGTCATCTAATCCTTTTCTAAAAAGATGAATTATGGATTCCTCAGGCCATCTCTCTATCCAACCGGCCAGCTTTTGAAAGTCCCGCACGTACTCCAGGGCAGGCCGGCCAGCTTGCTTTACCTTATGGATTTGCTCTTCTGCTCTGAGGGCGACGGATGGTTTCTCAAATCTTTCCTTTAGCCCCAGGAGGAAAAGGTGGGGGTCCTCCAATTCAGGGGTCTGCTCGTTATATAAATTGTTCAACCATTTGGATGCTTCTCCCTCTAGGCTGGATGCAATTACATCGACTATAGCACCTGGGTCTGGGTAGAGATGGGCCCAGCTATTCAAATGAGAGCGTACGTGGTTGAGGAAGAAAATCAGTTTCTCTGTGTCCCCATCGAAGGTTGCTCTGAAGGGTGGGCTCATCATTGGTTGCTGGGGTCCCCATTGCTGCTGGCCCCACCCTGGTTGTTGGTTAAATAGTTGCTGGGGCTCCCACTGCTGTTGTTGTGTCTCCAGTTGCTGCTGGCCCCTCTCTGGTTGCTGATTTAATGGCTGCCAGGGCTGCCACTGCTACTGGCCCCACTGGTCCTGCTGTACGTTCAGGGGTTGTACATTTGGGTCCTGCTGCTGCCATCCTTGCTGTTGTCCTCCTACCAGCTCCTGATCTCCAGGCTTCTGCACCACCCCCCAGCTGTTGCAAGGCTTCTATTAGCTGGGGCAAGCTCAGAGGTTGTTGGCCTTTCACTTGTGGGGGCTTCCCAACCTCCCATTGCTGCAGAGGCCCCAGGCTGGGGTCCTCTGTCTCTATGGGTCTGGAGGGCTTGGCAGGGGACTCCTGGGTCTGGCACGCAGTCTGATCTGCAGACAGGATTTTCCACTCACCCAAATTCTCAGATGGTCTAGCAGCTCTCCACCATTTTGCTTTTGGGGCCTCCGGCAGTCCAATCTCAAGCCGTGTGCAGTCTCCACTGGAGTGATTCCAGCCTGACGACCAGCTGACCTCTGCTAACTGAAGATGGGAGTTCTGCAAAAATTCATCTTCCCACAGCATACTTTCAGTTAAATCCTGATCTGCACTGTCGGCAGCTGCCAAGTCTTCAGTTCTCGGCCAATTCTCTGTTTACATGATAAAGATTCTCCTCTGAATCTTTGCCAACTTCTTTCAAGGCCATATACAATGGCAGGTTGTTTGAAAGAATGCAGATTCTGGCATGTTGTCATGGTTCTGATGAATAAGACAAATCAAACAGATTGCAGACATATTATTTATCTAAAAAGTCTTAGTAAAGAGACGAAACATCGGCACTCATGGAGGGATGCCAGAATCTGAAATCTCCTCCCCCCAAACCCATCATAACACACACACAATACCCACCCTTATCTACACATCATAAATCACACTATCCAATTAGTTTTACATATGAGGGTTCACTTCCCATTCTGTACGTGGCTTTTTGCAATCTTATCACAACTTCCGGGTGATTCCTCCCTCCCAAATGAAGCAATTAAAATAACAGGTGGTCTCTTATATTGTCAGTGCAAAAACATGTCAATGTTTGCAGCATTGACACCCTCACTTTCGGAGGATTTTTACTTGTGGGTTTTTTTCTTTCTTTTTCTCAGGAAATCAGTCAAAGTAGAAGAGAGAAAATCAATATTCTTACCCAGTTCAGTCACGCTGTTTACAATCATGCTTAGTTTAGTGCTTTTTGGCTTTGGCTGCATGTAGCTTGGGGTAGACTCACGAATGATGCTAGCCTTTCTTCTGTAAGTTTTTGGAGAGCTTTCCCCAGATGTCCTGATTGACCACTGTGTCCCCAGGATCGGCGGGGCTTCCCTCCTTCCTTGCCACCTCTCTGGGGTGGCTTTTGATCCCTTGGCTGTTGCGCTAGCTGCGCAGAAACAGAAGCCAGTATTCTGTATCTTCTTTTTCTTTAATTCTCAATGCGAGTCTATCCATTTCTGCACAATCCAGTATTTTCTTAATTATCGCTTCCTCCAATGGTGTTATCTCATTTTTTCTGTGCTGCGCAAATACAGTCCTCACTGCTGTTAGTACATGTAATGTTAAATATACATTTTGTTTATTAAATTTTTCTGGCATTATGCCTAATAAAAAAAGAGGTTTAAAATCTACATGTTTCCCTAACATCTTTTCTAACCAAGTATGTATTTTTGTCCAAAGTATTTTTGCTTTTACACATGTCCACAACAAGTGATGGTATGTACTGGGATTTTGATTACATTTCCAACATTTACTAGATATATTTTTAAACATTTTTGCTAATCTAACAGGAGAAAATGCCATCTATAGAACATTTTGTATACGTTTTCTTTATACGAAGTAGCCATTGTCAGCTTATAATTTCTTTCCCAAAGATTTTGCCATTTCTCTAATTCTATATTATATCAAAAGTTTTTTGCCCATATAATCATTGTTTCTTTCACTTGTTCGTCTTCCATTTTTAGACTCAATAAAAAATTATACAATTTTTTAATCATTTTTTCATCAGAAGTCAACCACACCTGATCAAACACTGTCTGATCTTTATAAAAACCATATATTTTAACATCTTTATCATACCTCATGAAGGTGTGCCAGTCCCAAGACCACGGGGAAGTGTAGATCGGAGGTGATATAGAACTGGATGGCCTCCACATGGGAACTGATGGCCATACATAATGGTTGCGTGGCGGCCGTAATTGGCCCAGACAGGAGCACTCGACCATCGATAGTCTCCACTAACATGGGCGGATCCACCGGGCACTGGGGAACAGCCCATTTGGCCACAAATGCTGAGTCCATAAAATTTGTGGTGGCCCCAGAGTCAATTAAGGCATGGACTGGAATCCCCTCTGGCTGTTGTGATTCAGGGTCAGCCTGTGGGTTCGGCAGTTGGGTCGGACGACTCAGAGGAGGAGGGGGGTGTTGAAGACCTTGCTGAGGGGGTTGAAGATCTTGCTGATGATAGCCCTCATCCAGGCCCCTCCCACTTGGTCACCACGGAGACCCAGCTGTGTTTGTTTTTGTAGCTATAAATTTGGCAGGCGTAATTACAGCCTCTTGCCTTCTTATAAAAGGGGTTGTCCCTGCCTTTTCTGCAGGGCCGGTAGCAGGCTGGTACAGAACAGTTTGCCTTCAGCCTCCCACCCCTTACTAATATTATGGAGCAGCTACGTGCTGAGAATGCCCAGCTCACCCAGCAACTCACTTTGCTGGCAGCTCAGGTGGCTCAACTGCAAGCTCAGGTTCATGCTGCACCCCCACCATCACCCCCACCCAGGAGAAAATGCCAAGTTGCGATGCCGGATAAATTTACAGGCACTCCAGAACTGTTTCCTGCTTTCCTGGGACAATGCCAGCTCTTTATCAGCATGAGAGCAGCTGATTTCCCCACTGACCGGGATAAGGTGGGGTTTGTGTTAAGCCTTCTTTCGGGTGATGCAGCTCGTTGGGGCACGCCTCTGCTGGCTCAACCTAGCCCATTGTTGGACAACTTTGTGGGGTTTTGTGATCATATGCGTCTGATGTATGAGGACCCTATTAAGACGCAGACTGCTACTCGACGCCTGAAAGCTCTGAGGCAGGGTCAACGCCCCCTACAGGGCTATATCAGCGATTTCCGGCTGCTTAGCCAGGATTCCGCCTGGAATGAGGCTGCGCTCGTGGATGCCTTCCAGGATGGATTGTCGGAGGAGATGTTGGATGAGCTGGCCCGTGTGGATATTCCCTCAGACCTGAATGGGCTGATCCATCTCTGCCTGCGGATCAATGCTCGGTTGCAGCAGCGAAGGAGTCGCCGTGCCACCCCACAGACCCCTGCAGCCCCTGTTCTGCGTGAGCCCCCAGTTCAAAGGGAGGAGCCAATGGAGCTGGGTGCCGCCAGGTCTCGTCTATCGGTGACTGAAATGAACAGACGACGATCGGGGGGTTGTGTTTTTACTGTGGGGACCCTGGGCATTTGGCTGCTTTTTGCCCAAAGAAGTGACAGCGGGCATCAGTGACCGAGTCTGCCCCGAGAAAGTCCCCTACCTTTCTGTCGGGAAACGCCCCAAGCCCAATCTAGACGGGCGTCCCACAACAACACTGAGCGACGTCTTTCCAATGCTGCCTGTGGACCTCCACGGCATCTGATTTTGGAAGCACGTCTGATCCTTCCTGGCAAGCCAAAGGGGATTCCAGTCCATGCCTTAATTGACTCTGGGGCCACCACAAATTTTATGGACTCAGCATTTGTGGCCAAATGGGCTGTTCCCCAGTGCCCGGTGGATCCGCCCATGTTAGTGGAGACTATCGATGGTCGAGTGCTCCTGTCTGGGCCAATTATGGCCGCCACGCAACCATTATGTATGGCCATCAGTTCCCATGTGGAGGCCATCCAGTTCTATATCACCTCCGATCTACACTTCCCCGTGGTCTTGGGACTGGCGTGGCTCCAGGCGCATGACCCACAGATCTATTGGTCACAGAACTTGGTCACCTTCCCAAGCTTGCAGTGCGTGGACTACTCCCGCCATATCTGTGCCGGCCAGGTGGAGGGTTCCCCAGGGGTTTCCTTGCCTCCCGAACTGTCCGAGTTTGCTGATGTGTTCAGCGAGACAGAGGCGGATCAATTACCCCCGCAGAGGCCCTATGACTGCCCCATTGATTTAGTCCCTGATGCGCCTCTCCCAGTGGGGCGTTTGTACTCCATGTCGGACCCCGATTTGGCTGCATTGCGGGACTTTCTGGAGAAGAATTTGGCTCAAGGTTTCATCCGGCCCACATCCTCGCCAGTGTCTGCACCCGTGCTCTTCGTCAAAAAGAAGTCGGGCGAATTGCGGCTTTGCTGCGATTATAGGAAACTCAACGCCATCACGGTGCGCAATCGTTACCCGCTGCCCCTCATCCCCGAACTCTTGGACCGACTCCGGGAGGCTAAGATCTTCACGAAACTGGTCCTTCGTGGAGCTTACAACCTCGTCAGGGTTCGGCCGGGTGATGAGTGGAAGACGGCGTTTGGTACTCGCTATGGACATTTTGAGTACACGGTGATGCCGTTTGGCCTGACCAACGCCCCCGCTGTGTTTCAGCATTTCATGAATGACATTTTCCAGGATTTGTTGGATCAGTTTGTCTTGATCTACTTGGACGACATCCTGATCTACTCCCCGTCTCGTGAGGTGCACCATCAGCATCTCCATCAGGTCCTGCAGCGACTCCGAGAACATCGGCTGTTTGCCAAGTTGGAGAAGTGCCAGTTCTATCGGGTGACCATCGATTTCCTGGGTCACCGCATTTCTCCTGAGGGCATCGCCATGGAGCCGAGTAAGGTTGAGTCTTTGCAGAGTTGGCAACCCCCGCGTCGCGTGAAGGATGTTCAGCGACTTCTTGGGTTCGCCAACTATTACCGAACTTTCATCCCTGGGTTTGCTGCCTTGACAGCCCCCCTCACCCGGCTCCTGCAGAAGAAGACTCGGTTCCAGTGGAACGCTCCAGAACAACGGGCTTTCCAGACTTTGAAGGAAGCCTTCATGAAGGAGCCCATCTTGAAGCATCCTGACCCACAATGCCCGTTTGTTGTGGAGGCGGACGCCTCCGACAGTGCCTTTGGGGCGGTGTTACTCCAGGCAACGATGCCCTCTTCCCTTGCGCGTACCATTCACGAAAACTGAACCCTTCGGAGCGCAATTATACAATCTGGGAGAAGGAGCTGCTGGCCATCAAAGCGGCGTTCGAGGCCTGGAGGCATCATCTGGAGGGAGCGCGGCATCAAATCGAGGTCCAGACGGACCATAAGAATTTGGAAAGCCTCCAGACCGCTCGGAATTTGAACCAATGCCAGATCCGGTGGTCTCTTTTCTTTGCGAGGTTTGACTTCCGGGTTCGGTACATACCTAGCGGGCACAATCAAAGAGCGGATGCTCTGTCCAGGAAGCCGGAATATTCCCGAGTGGAAGACAAGCTTCTGCCCAGGACAGTGATCCCCGTCGAGTCTTTTGCTGCGGTGCGGGAGCCGGTTGATATACGGGCTCGGATCCGGGAGGCACAGCAGCAGGAGGTGTGCGTGGCTCAGCAGAAGGAGGAGGTGGGGCCAGATTCTCCTTGGACGGTCACGGATGGACTCTTGTATTATCGTGACCGGCTCTACGTTCCGGGAGGGCCACTCAGGGGACTCATCCTCAGCCAGTGTCACGATAACCCGGCGGCGGGGCATTTTGGCCTGTTCAAGACCCTGAACCTGGTCTCCCGTACCTTCTGGTGGCCCCGAGTCCGACACGACGTCCAGTCCTATGTTACCTCCTGCATCCCATGCAGGCAGGCCAAGTCAGCGACAGGGGCCCCGCCTGGATTACTGCAGCCTTTGCCGACACCCAAAAGACCCTGGGGAGCTGTGTCCATGGACTTTCTGACGGATTTACCCCCATCCTCTGGTTTTACGACAGTGTATGTGGTGGTGGACATGCTGACCAAGATGGCACACTTCATCCCCTGTCGCGGCTTACCGTCAGCCCGCGCTACTAGTCGTATGTTCATTCAGCAGGTGTTTCGGCTGCACGGCCTCCCTGATAGAGTCGTCTCTGATAGGGGGGCCCAGTTTACAGCCTGCTTCTGGCAGGAGTAGATGCATGCGTTGGATATCAAGATTTGCCTCTCGTCCGCGCATCATCCTCAAACTGACGGGGGAACCGAGAAGGTCATTGGTATCCTGGAACAATATCTGCGCTGCTACGTCAATCTGCAGCAAAACAATTGGGTGGACTATCTGGCCATAGCTGAGTTTGCATTTAACAATTCGCAGCACACCTCCACACAGATGACACCGTTCTTGGCCAATGTGGGATATCACCCCCGTTTTTCCCCCCTTTCTCCCGTGGACTCACTGGAGCCAGCAGCGAATGACTTCATGGCAGAGTTACAGGCGATCCATCGATTGGTGCGACGTCAGTTAGAGAAGGGCAAGGCTGATTACAAAAGGTTTGCTGATCGGTCAAGATCTCCCTCCACTATTGGGTCTGGTTGTCCACCAGGAACCTACCGTCAACACGGCCGGTGAGAAAGTTAGATCACCGATATTTAGGACCGTTCCCAGTCGAGGCTGTCATCAATCCGGTCGCCTATCGCTTAACTCTGCCACGTTCCCTGCGCGTGCACCCAGTCTTTCATCGGTCTCTGTTGGTCCCCGAGCAACTGGCCTGTCCACTCCGCTGAGCGGAACCTCCCCCATCAGGACCTCGTGATGGAGGCAGCACCCCCGAGTACGAGATCGCCAGAATCAGGGATTCCCGTTGGCTGAAAGGTCGTTTCCAGTACCTGATTGAATGGAAAGGTTACGGACCAGAGGACTTCACCTGGGAAGACGCGACCGCCGTTCATGCCCCTGCGTTGGTGACCGGTTTTCATGAACAATTTCCATCCCGACTGCATCCGGATCGGCAGACCCGGGGGATGGGCCCTGCGGTGCGGGATAGTGTTGTGATTCAGGGTCAGCCTGTGGGTTCGGCAGTTGGGTCGGACAACTCAGAGGAGGAGGAGGGGGTGTTGAAGACCTTGCTGAGGGGGTTGAAGATCTTGCTGATGAGAGCCCTCAGCCAGGCCCCTCCCACTTGGTCACCACGGAGACCCAGCTGTGTGAGCCTGACAGCGTGGATGAAGATGACCCACAGCTGGCCCTGTTCAAGGACGCCCGACGCAGGAGGCAGTCAATTAGGAGTAAACAGAGGAAGGCAATGGGGCTTCTCGGAAGGAGGCAGAGAGAAGCCACGCCCTGAACTCTATATAAGGGGAATGTCTGGGAGGGCTGGTTTGCTGAAGGCAACTGCTCGGATGGTTCATGTTTCTTAAAGCTTCTGTTTCTTGGTTCGTGTCTTGTTTGTTTTTGTAGCTATCAATTTGGCAGGCGTAATTCCAGCCTCTTGCCGGTTGTAAAGGGGTTGTCCCTGCCTTTTCTGCAGGGCCGGTAGCAGGCTGGTACAGAACACTGGCTTGCCAGGAAGGATCAGACGTGCCTCCAATATCAGATGCCGTGGAGGTCCACAGGCAGCATCAGAAAGATGTCGCTCAGTGTTTTTGTGGGATGCCCGATCTATCACACCGTCTAGATCGGGCTCGGGGCGTTTCCCGACAGATAAGTAGGGGACTTTCTCGGGGCAGACTCGGTCACTGATACCCGCTGTCGCTTCTTTGGACAAAAAGCAGCCAAATGCCCAGGGTCCCCACAGTAAAAACACACCCCCCCGATCGTCGTCTGTTCATTTCAGTCACCGATAGACGAGACCTGGCGGCACCCAGCTCCATTGGCTCCTCCCTTTGAACTGGGGGCTCACGCAGAACAGGGGCTGCAGGGGTCTGTGGGGTGGCACGGCGACTCCTTCGCTGCTGCAACCGAGCATTGATCCGCAGGCAGAGATGGATCAGCCCATTCAGGTCTGAGGGAATATCCACACGGGCCAGCTCATCCAACATCTCCTCCGACAATCCATCCTGGAAGGCATCCACGAGCGCAGCCTCATTCCAGGCGGAATCCTGGCTAAGCAGCCGGAAATCGCTGATATAGCCCTGTAGGGGGCGTTGACCCTGCCTCAGAGCTTTCAGGCGTCGAGTAGCAGTCTGCGTCGTAATAGGGTCCTCATACATCAGACGCATATGATCACAAAACCCCACAAAGTTGTCCAACAATGGGCTAGGTTGAGCCAGCAGAGGCGTGCCCCAACGAGCTGCATCACCCGAAAGAAGGCTTAACACAAACCCCACCTTATCCCGGTCAGTGGGGAAATCAGCTGCTCTCACGCTGATAAAGAGCTGGCATTGTCCCAGGAAAGCAGGAAACAGTTCTGGAGTGCCTGTAAATTTATCCGGCATCGCAACTTGGCATTTTATCCTGGGTGGGGGTGATGGTGGGGGTGCAGCATGAACCTGAGCTTGCAGTTGAGCCACCTGAGCTGCCAGCAAAGTGAGTTGCTGGGTGAGCTGGGCATTCTCAGCACGTAGCTGCTCCATAATATTAGTAAGGGGTGGGAGGCTGAAGGCAAACTGTTCTGTACCAGCCTGCTACCGGCCCTGCAGAAAAGGCAGGGACACCCCCTTTTATAAGAAGGCAAGAGGCTGGAATTACGCCTGCCAAATTTATTACCACAAAAACAAACGGAACAAGACAAACCAAGAAACAGGAGCTTTAAGAAACATGAACTATCCAAGCAGTTGCCTTCAGCAAACCAGCCCCCCCACACATTCCCCTTATATAGAGTTCAGGGCGTGGCTTCTCTCTGCCTCCTTCCGAGAAGCCCCATTGCCTTCCTCTGTTTACTCCTAATTGACTGCCTCCTGCGTCGGGCATCCTTGAACAGGGCCAGCTGTGGGTCATCTTCATCCACGCTGTCAGGCTCACACAGCTGGGTCTCCGTGGTGACCAAGTGGGAGGGGCCTGGCTGAGGGCTCTCATCAGCAAGATCTTCAACCCCCTCAGCAAGGTCTTCAACACCCCCCTCCTCCTCCTCTGAGTCGTCCGACCCAACTGCCGAACCCACAGGCTGACCCTGAATCACAACAATTACCTCCTGGAAGATTCCTGGTGCTACACTGACACCAAATTGCAGGCGGTTAACCCTGAAGGCTCCCTTGTGTGTTACTATTGTTTGTGCTTCTGCCGTCTCCCTGGTAACCGGCAGCTGCTGGTACGCCTGCACGAGATCTAGCTTAGCAAAGATGGCACCGCCTTGGAGGGAAGCGAGAACGTGGCTGACCGTTGGGACTGGGTAAGCGTGCTGGTTAAGGGCCCAATTTAATGTACACTTATAGTCGGTGCAGATCCTGACCTCCCCGTTAGTTTTGAGGGGGGTGACTATAGGGGTCTCCCACTCTCCCCCTTCTACCAGCTGCAGGACCCCCTGTTTGACTAGTTTGTCTAGCTCTCTCTCTATCTTGTGTTTGAGAGCAAAGGGAACTCTCCGGGGTTTAATACTAGTGGGCAGGACGCTGGGATTTAATTTAAAGGAGATGGGGGCCCCGGTGTACCTGCCTAGCTTGTTATCGAATATGTCTGCAAACTCTATGCAGACGGATTCAATGCTATTCCCCTGGGTCCTGTGGATGCCTGATATTACTGTGCCTAGTGCCTCAAACCAATCTAGCCCGACTAGACTAGTTCTCCGGCCCTCAACTACAATAATATCCAAGTGCCCTTGGAACCTCTTAAACCGCACTGAAAGGGTGGCCTCCCCCTTGATTTTTACTAGGGTGTTTTGGAAATCGGTGAGGATAATGTTGGAGGGCCTCAATTTGACCCACTGCTTGCTCCGGCTGCAAATAAGTTTAAAAGTCTCATACAAGATGACTGAGACTGCAGAGCCCTGTAAATGGACGTCCAATTTAAATTTGGGTTTAAGTGGCCGGCGGGCCCCGGTTCGGCAGATGGCCCTCCGGCTTTCGAAAAACCCTATGCTGGTCAGTTTCTGGGCCCCGGTACCTTTCCGCGACGCTTCCTCCGGCTGTAGCTCGTGGAGGGCCTCTCGGAAACGGCTACTGCAGACCGCTGCGATGTGGCCTGGTTTTCTGCAGGCCCGACACGTGGCCGACCGGAACTTGCAGTTTGTCTGTGCGTGGTCTCCGCCACAGCCTGAGCATTTCGGGAAGGGAACTGCCTTCTGCTGGTTCTCCCAGCTTCCTCGTTGTCGCTCCTGTTGTTCCGGCCTCCTCCGAACCTGGTCGATGCCAGTCTCCTCTGCTTCTCCGCTCCCGCCGTACACAGCATCTTCAAGGTGGATGGATCCTCCTGGGCTGCTGGGTCGGGGGATCTGGACTGCTTGCCCTGCGCCGCCGGCCACCTCGTTGGCCAAGATATCGTCCTGAGCATCTTGGAGGGTTAAGTTGGGCCTTGCGAACAGCCTCTGTTGCAGGCGCTTGTCGCGTAGGCCGAACACGAGCCGGTCACGCAGCCTCTCGTCCAGATTGGTGAACTTGCAGAGGTGGGAGGCCTGCCGCAAGGCCGCGATGAACTCCAACACCGATTCGCCCGGCAGTTGGACCCTCTGGACGAACTGGAACCGCCAGGCCAGCTCAGACATTCGTGGCTTGAAATGCCCGTTCAGCTTCTCGGTGAGGTCTCGGAATGAGACGGTCTCGATCGCCGTTGGCAAGCACAGACTAACGGCCAAGTTGTAAATGGCGGGCCCGCTTATGCAAAGCAGGGTCGCCGCTTTTAGGCCATCTTCGGCGATCTGGTTTGCCCGGAGGAAATTTTCAACCTGTCCCAGGTGAGAGTCCCACCGTTTGGGGTGATGGATGTTGAATTCTCAGGGCTGGCCGATCCATGCCATCTCTGCGTCCGGCTTTCGTGAATCCTGCTCCACCGATGTGGCCGCTAGCGTGGTGACTAGCCGGTCGTCGGGGGGTGAAAGATGCCTCTTTCCTCCAGCAAGCGATGCCGTCCCCTAGTGACTTTCAGCTCTTAAGGGGAAGTAGGATCCCACCTTCGTCGCCACTGTTGTGTAGTGGGTTCTGGAGAGCAGGAAGGATGCCGAGACGATGAGTACAGCATAGCAGCTCTTTATTAGGTGAAGGAACTGTACTGGGGGAATAGGGGTTACCTGCGCCCTTAATATACCTGGCCAGGTACACATCCAACCAATCAGGGTGAACCTCTGTTTACCGCCGAAACTGATCCCGGCCTCAACAGTTTCGGTTCAGCGCCACCTGGTGGTATCTGTTATGCCAGCGCTCATGGTGTTCCCTTAAGCCCAATATGTAACACTCACAATGGGGAAAGGCCTCAAAAATTTCGGTCCTAATTTCTTGTTGGGCAGTTTGAGGCGTAAATATTTGGTCGACAAATAAACCTTTTCTGCAACTTGGAATGTCCTTTGGGGAGCTCTCTTTTTATCAGCCTGCTTTTTGTAGGTCTCAAAAGTCTTTTTTAAGGCCATCTTTGTGTTTTTCCAAACCTCTTCCCAATCCCTCATCCATTGATCAACTGTCTGGGAAGTGGAGGGCAACTGAGGGTATTCAGGTATGGGGTTGAATTCTCTCCCTGTGGCTACCCGGAAAGGTGTGTAGCTGGTGCTGCTGTGTACTGAATTATTGTAAGCCACCTCTGTGAAAGGGAAGAGGTCGGTCCAGTTTGTTGGTAAGAAACGTAGCATCTGAGATATTGTTCTACCATTTTGTTAGCGGATTCTGTGGCCCCATTAGTAGCTGGGTGAAAAGGAGTTGATAAGCCTTGAGATGATCCAATTAATTTAAGAAAATTCCTCCAAACGTTCGCTGTGAACTGCACCCCTCTGTCTGAAATTATTCGCCTAGGGGTGCCATGCAGCCGGTAGATATGTTTTAGGAACAATTTAGTCAGGTGTTGGGCTGATGGGAGTCCTTTGCAGGCAATAAAATGATCCTGTTTTGAAAACAGGTCTATCACAGTCCAGATGACAGTATTTCCTTTAATGTCAGGTAGGTCTACTATAAAGTCCATAGCTATTTCTTCCCATGGTTGAGAAGGGTTGGCCACTGTTTGTAGTAACCCAGGGGTTTTCCCTGGGATTCTTTTCATGGTGGCACATACAGTTCAGCTCCTGACATAGTTTTCCACACCTCAGTTTAGTCCAGGCCACCAAAATTACCGCCAGATGAGATGTAGAGCAGGGCTTTTCTTTTTTTTTATTAAAATTTTTATAAAAGTTACAATATAAACCCAGCCCACCCCACCCTCCACCCTCCCCCTCCCTCGCTTCCCAGAGTTGAATACAGGGTTACAAATAAAATAAACATAATCTAACTAACATTAACCAACTATGTAAGTAACCAAGTTCTTAATGCGCTTTAACTCCCTTTAAACTAAAAATACAAACCAAGTTAGAATATACTACCAATAACATAAACAAATAACATCCTTATTATTAAACTAATCAAAAATTTCACTATAATAAACTACTAATAAAAATAACAATATAAAATCTATTCGTAAGCTAAATGAAACTTTTTAGTCCCATATTTATTCTGAATATAATCTATCCATCTTCTCCAAACCGAAATGTATCTTTCTTGTGAATGATCCTTCAAGTAAGCAGAAATCTTAGCCATTTCTGCTAAATTTGACACTTTAAGCGTCCATTCTTCAATAGTAGGCAAACTATCCTTCTTCCAATATAGCCCTATCAATAACCTTGCAGCTGTTATCAAGTTCAACATCAAATTAGTTTCTTTAGTATCACAATCTATAATAATGCCCAATAAGAACAATTGTGGAGAAAATTTTATCTTTCTCTTAAAAATCTTTTGAACATTCCACCAAATTTTGATCCAAAAAACTTTAACATTTCTACAAGTCCACCATATATGATAATAGGTAGCATCCAAGCTACCACATCTCCAACATTTGGGCTGTAAATTAGGATACATGCAAGACAATCTTTTAGGATCCAAATGCCATCTATAAAACATTTTATAGAAATTTTCTCTTAAATTCTGAGCCTGGGTAAATTTTACATTTCTAACCCAAATTACCTCCCATGTATCCAATAAGATTGGTTCTTGAATATTTTGAGCCCACTTCACCATACAATCTTTAACTAATTCCATTTCAGAGTCCAATTCTACTAAAGCATTGTATACTCTCTTTATATGTGCTCTATTTTGGTCTTTAATTTGTTTTACCAAATTTTCATCAGTTAATGTAATCCCAATTTTCTGATCTTTCATCCACCTCGTTTGCAATTGAGTATATTGAAACCAAGACTGTATGATATTTTCTTGTTTTAACTCATCTAATAACTTCAATTGCCAACCATTCCCTATCAGTCTAAGTAATTCCTTATATGAATTCATGTCCAAGTTCATACCCATAGATACCCCCTCTATCATGTGTCCAGGAATCCCCCAAATTGGTATTTTATAGTTTAACTTATAATAATATTTTTTCCAGACATGCAATAAAGCATTTCTTAAGATATGAGATTTGAAAGCCTTATCAACTTTTTTATCATAAATTAAATACGCATGCCACCCATATAATGAGTCCCATCCCTTAAGATAAAGTATTCTTTTATTAGTTAAATTAAGCCAATCACTAACCAGTGTTAAAACCACCGCATCATAATATAATTTCAAGTTAGGCACCTTGAGTCCTCCTCTTTCCCGTGCATCTTGCAAAATCTTAAGTTTAACTCTTGGTTTTTCCCCCACCCAAATGAATTTAATACCCTTCTGCCATTCATCCAAATTAGCATCCTTTTTCAATATAGGTATCATTTGAAACAAAAAAAGAAACTTTGGTAAAACATTCATTTTAACAGCTGCAATTTTTCCCAACAACGATAATTGTAGTTTTTTCCAATTATTTAAGTCTTTTTGTACTTTTAACCATAATGTCTCATAATTATTCTTATATAATTTCACATTAGAAGCTGTAATATATACTCCCAAATATTTAACCTTTTTAACTATTTCATAACCTGTTAATTTTACTAACATTTCCTTTTCACTCATAGTCATATTTTTAGATAATATCTTGGTCTTATTATTATTTACCTTAAAACCAGAAACTTTCCCATATTGGATTATAATTTCCATCAAATCTATCACCGATTGAGTCGGTTGGGATAATGTCACCACCAAGTCATCCGCAAAGGCTCTTAATCTATAATCATTCTGTTTTACTTTAATTACCTTTATTGTAGTTGATTCACGAATTTTAATCAATAGAATCTCCAACGTTAAGACAAACAACAACGGTGAAAGGGGGCATCCCTGTCTTGTGCCTTTTTCAATTTTAAATGCCTCTGTTAACCCCCCATTGATTATAATTTGTGCTGATTGCTGTTGATATATAGCCTTGATGGAATGTAAAAATTCGTCCCCAAAATTCATTTTTTCAACCAGTTTCAATAAAAATTGCCAATTCAATTGATCAAAGGCTTTTTCAGCATCCAAAAATATCAATGCCGCTGGGACTTGGTTGTTCTTATCCAAATACTCAATTAAGTTAATAATTTGTCTTACATTATATTTCATGTATCTTCCAGTTATAAATCCAGACTGATCACCATGAATCACTTGTTTCAAAACTTGCATTAATCTATTTGCCAATATTTTTGCGAAAATCTTATAGTCTGTATTCAAAAGCGATATAGGTCTATAATTCTTTGGCTGGGTGAGGTCCTGATCCTCCTTTGGGATCAGAGATATAAATGCCCTTTTCCAAGATGGAGGAACTTCACCTCCAGTCTGAATATTATTAAACAGGTCCTTTAATGGTTCTATCATCTCTGCAAACAATATTTTATAATAAATTGCTGATAATCCATCTGTACCCGGAGCTTTACTCACTTTTAATTGCTTAATTGCTAAAATAATTTCCTCTGAAGTAATTGAACCTTTCATTACCTTCTTTTGGTCATTAGAAAGTCTAGGAAAATGTGCTCCCTGCAAATACTTATCTATATCTGAGGCTTGTATACTTTCACTAGCATATAACTTTGTATAATAATCTAAAAAACTCTTTTTAATCAACTTTTCCCCTTCATGGATTACTGCCTTGTCGTGGTGAAGGGGCTTGCGTAATTCAATGAAGCTATGAGCTATGCCGTGCAGGGCCACCCAAGACGGACAGGTCATAGCCGAGAGTTCTGACAAAACGTGATCCACTGGAGAAGGAAATGGCAACCCACTCCAGTATCTTTGCCATGAAAACCCTATGGACAGTACCAAAAGGCAAAACGATATGACGCTGGAAGATGAGCCCCTCAGGTCGGAAGGCGTCCAATATGCTACTGGGGAAGAGCAGAGGACTAGTACTAGTAGCGCCAGAAAGAATGAAGCGACTGGGCCAAAGCTGAAAGGACGCTCAGCTGTGGATGTGTCTGGTGGTGAAAGGAAAGTCCGATGCTGTAAAGATTTTTTCTCCATAGGAACCTGGAATGTAAGATCCATGAATCAAGGAAAGCTGGACGTGGTCAAACAAGAGATGACAAGACTGAACATCGACATCTTAGGTATCAGCGAACTAAAATGGACAGGAATGGGTGAATTTAATTCAGATGACCATCAGGTATACTACTGCGGACAAGAATCCCTCAGAAGAAATGGAGTAGCCTTCATAGTCAATAAAAGAGTAGGAAAAGCAATACTGGGATACAATCCTCAAAATGACAGAATGATCTCAGTTCGAATCCAAGGGAAACCATTCAATATCACAGTAGTCCAAGTCTATGCCCCAACCACCGGTGCTGAAGAGGATGAAATTGACCGGTTCTACGAAGCCCTACAGCACCTTATAGAACTAACACCAAAAAATGATGTCCTTATCATCATGGGGGATTGGAATGCTAAAGTAGGAAGCCAAAAGATAACCGGAATAACAGACAAGTTTGGCCTTGGAGTGCAAAATGAAGCAGGGCACAGGCTGATAGAATTCTGTCAAGAGAATACGATGGTCATAGCAAACACTCTTTTCCAACAACCCAAGAGACGGCTCTACACATGGACATCACCAGACGGTCAACACAGAAATCAGATTGACTATATGCTCTGCAGCCAAAGATGGAGAAGCTCTATACAGTCAGTAAAAACAAGACCAGGAGCTGACTGTGGCTCAGACCATGAGCTTCTCCTTGCAAAGTTTAGGCTTAAACTGAAGAAAGTAGGGAAAAGCACTAGGCCACTCAGGTATGAATTAAATCATATCCCTGTTCAATATACAGTAGAGGTGACAAATAGATTTAAGGAATTAGATCTGATAGACAGAGTGCCTGAAGAACTATGGACAGAGGTTCGTGACATTGTACAACAGGTAGCAACCAAAACCATCCCAAAGAAAAAGAAATGTAAGAAAGCAAAATGGCTGTCTGAGGAAGCTTTGCAAATAGCTGAGGAAAGGAGGGAAGCGAAAGGCAAGGGAGAAAAACATAGATATGCCCAATTGAATGCAGAATTCCAGAGAATAGCTAGAAGAGATAAGAATACCTTCTTAAATGAACAGTGCAAAGAAATAGAAGAAAACAATAGAATAGGGAGGACCAGAGATCTTTTCAAGAAAATTGGAGAGATGAAGGGAACGTTTAATGCAAAAATGGGCATGATAAAGGACCAAAATGGCAGGGACCTAACAGAGGCAGAAGAGATTAAGAAGAGGTGGCAAAATTACACAGAAGAACTATACAAGAATGAGCTTAACGTCCCTGATAATCACAATGAGGTGGTCACTGACCTCGAGCCAGACATCCTAGAATGTGAAGTGAAGTGGGCCTTAGAAAAGCTGAGCAACAACAAAGCTAGTGGAGGTGACAGTATTCCAGCTGAGCTATTCAAAATCTTAAAAGATGATGCAGTAAAAGTGCTACACTCAATTTGCCAGCAAATTTGGAAAACTCAACAGTGGCCACAGGATTGGAAAAGATCAGTTTACATTCCAATTCCAAAGAAAGGCAGTGCCAAAGAATGTTCAAACTATCGCACCATTGCACTCATTTCTCATGCTAGTAAAGTTATGCTTAAAATCCTACAAGCTAGACTTCAGCAGTATGTGGATCGAGAACTACCAGAAGTACAGGCAGGATTTCGAAGAGGCAGAGGAACTAGAGATCAAATTGCCAACATACGCTGGATCATGGAGAAAGCTAGGGAGTTCCAGAAAAACATCTACTTCTGATTCATTGACTATGCTAAAGCCTTTGATTGTGTGGATCATAACAAACTGTGGCAAGTTCTTAAAGAGATGGGAGTACCAGATCATCTTATTTGTCTCTTGAGAAACCTATATGCGGGTCAAGAAGCAACAGTGAGAACTGGACACGGAACCACTGATTGGTTCAAAATTGGGAAAGGAGTCCGGCAAGGCTGTATACTGTCGCCCTGCCTATTTAACTTATATGCAGAGCACATCATGAGAAAGGCAGGGCTAGATGAATCAAAAGTTGGAATTAAGATTGCCGGAAGAAATATCAACAACCTAAGATACGCAGATGATACCACTCTAATGGCAGAAAGTGAAGAAGAACTAAAGAGCCTCTTGTTGCGGGTGAAGAAGGAGAGTGCAAAACTTGGGTTGAAACTTAACATTAAGAAAACCAAGATCATGGCATCTGGCCCTCTCAATTCCTGGCAAATAGATGGGGAAGAAATGGAAGTAGTGACAGATTTTATTTTCCTGGGCTCCAAGATCACCGCATATGGGGACTGTAGCCAAGAAATTAAAAGACGCTTGCTCCTGGGGAGGAAAGCCATGGCAAATCTAGACAGCACACTAAAAAGCAGAGACATCACCCTGTCAACAAAAGTGCGTATAGTCAAGGCTATGGTCTTCCCAGTTGCAATGTATGGCAGTGAAAGTTGGACCATAAGAAAGGCTGAGCGCCAAAGAATTGAGGCCTTTGAACTATGGTGCTGGAGAAGACTCCTGCGAGTCCCTTGGACTGCAAGGCGATCAAACCGGTCAGTCCTAGAGGAGATCAATCCTGACTGCTCTTTAGAAGGCCAGATCCTGAAGCTAAAACTCAAATACTTTGGCCACCTAATGAGAAGGAAGGACTCACTGGAGAAGAGCCTAATGCTGGGAAAGATCGAGGGCAATAGAAGAAGGGGACGACAGAGAAAGAGGTGGCTGGATGGAGTCACTGAAGCAGTAGGCGTGAGCTTAAATGGACTCCAGAAGATGGTAGAGGACAGGAAGGCCTGGAGGAATGTTGTCCATAGGGTCGCGATGGGTCGGACACGACTTCGCAGCTAACAACAACAACAACAAAAATCAACTTTTGTTGATATACCTTTTTACCTTTATATTCTATTTTCTCTATAATGCGTGATTTCTGTTTCTTCCTTAATTGATAAGCCAACCACCTACCAGGCTTATTTGCATTACAAAACGTATTATGTTTGGCATAACACAAATTAGTTGCGACCTGATCTGCTATTAACATATTAAATTGCTCTTTCAGCAAATTTATAGAGACCCTTAGTCTTTTATCTGATGGGTTCAAAATAAAAGCTTTCTCCTTCAATTTAATCTTTTCTTCAAGCTCTTTACGTTTTTGCAACTGTTTACGCCTATATCCATTATTCATATGAATCAAGACCCCTCTCATATAAGCTTTACTAGCATCCCAAACCATTTCCATAGATGTACCTTTATACATATTCAAAACAAAAAATTCTTTCAAATGTTCTCTACATTTCTGCGAGAGTGATTCATATCTAAATAAATTTTCATTCAGTCTCCAAGATCTTCTTTCCCCATTTTCAATAAATAACTCCAACCATACAGGACTATGATCTGACAACATTCTAGGAAAAATCTTGACATTCTTGACCCTAGAAAGAAAATCAGTAGTAATTAAAAAAAGTCAATTCTGGAAAACGATTGATGTCTATCCGAAAAAAAGGTAAAATCTCTTTCTTTCATATTTCGCTCCCGCCAAATATCTCGTAATTCCAAGTCCTCTTTCAAGTCAAAAAAGGCTTTAAGCAATTTAGAATGATTGGGAGAATTTTTAAAAGATCCCTTCTTGTCTTTGCTTGAATCCAAAACACCATTCCAGTCACCCATCATAATAACAGATTTATAATCCAGCTGAATAAGCTTATATTTATAAAACTTTTGTTGCTGTTGATTAGGAGCATATAATCCAATAATAAGAACTTTCTTGCCTTGTAACACTAATTCGATAATAACATATCTTCCTTGTATATCTGATTCAATTAATCTAGCCGATAAGTCTTTTCTTAAGTAAATAACCACTCCACCTTTTTTATCTGGGGCTGAAGCTATAAAATGTGACCCCAACTGAGAGTTAATCAAATACTTTCGAACTTTTGCAGCAATATGGGTTTCTTGTAGACAAACAATGTCATTTTTATGCTGTTTCAGGTAATGAAATACTTTCTTTCTTTTTTGTGGTGAATTTAAGCCATTAACATTCCATGTCAAAAACTTTGCCATCCTTGGTGGCCTGGAGCCTCTGGAACACTGCCTGAAGATCTGCCGTTGGTCTCTTCGGTCGTGCCCCTCCCACAGGCTCTGTAACAACCAGATCTTGTTTCGTTGATTCAGAATCAGCCTTCTGTTTCTGCTCCTTTTCTTTATGTCTATATGCAGCCCGAGTCATCCTCTGTTCCCTTGGATCATCCTTTAAGGTCAAACTCTGCTCAGTAGACTCCTCCTGCAATAACTCTCCAACCACTAATGATGTTGCACCTTCAGTTGGTTGTTTATCTTCCAGCCTTCCTTCTATTCCTTTAGAATGTGGAGATGGTGGTGAACCTGCTTTCAGAACATAAGTATAAAAATCTTTTGCCTTTGAAACTGTATGCAGTCTGTATCGTGTCCCTACATGAGTCACCACTATTCCAATGGGTATCTCCCATCTAAACTGGATTTGTTGTTTTTTAAGCTCCTCAGACAAAAATGCAAAATATTTCCTTTTTCTGAGAATTTTTGGAGGTATTTCTTTTAAAATTATAATATTCTAACCTGCAATTTGAAATGTCTGTTGGTAAAAAGCCTGAATAATTGCATTTCTGAGAGACCTCTTAGAAAAATAAATCACCACATCTCTGGGTAAATTCTTCTGTCTTGCAATCCAGGAATTAACCTTGAATATCTTATCCATATCTTTTATTAACTCCTCAGGTTCATATCCCAAAATAGGGGCTATTGCTCCTGCCACCTCCTGTTGCAAATCCTCACGTGGGTTCTCCTTTAATCCCCTAATACGCAAAGCAAATTCCATATCTCTATATTGTGAGATGATCATTTCATCCTCTGTTCTATCAATCTTATTTTCAACTTTTTCAACTCTTTTCTAATTTTCCAGTATATTCCACAACTTCATCCACACGATCATCCAAACATTCAATATGTGTAGCCAACCCTTGAAGTGCAAGCAATATATCTTCCCTCATCTCTCTATTTTTACTCTCAAAAAGATCTGCCGTTTCCTCCTTCATTTCTTGTGTCGCTTGTTTTAAAGCATCTTGAATATCTTTAAGAGTAAATGCTGGAGGAAGGGGAGAGGGAGGGGGGATTTAGGCTTGGCTTGAGCTACAGTCTGTGTTAAAGGAGATGAAATTGTGCTTTTAGAGACAGCAGGAATTCCCAAACGTTTTGAGGCCATTTTCCTACTCATAAAAATCCACTTCTTATAAGTTTCACTTTCCCTTATGCTTAAAAAAATAATAAAATAAAATAAAATAAAACACTAAGTCCCAGAAGACAAAAGAGAAATATAATTCCTTCCTTCTTCCTTTACCTTAAAAAAAAGGAAGAAAAAGCACTTGAATACACAAAATCCAAACTTTGTAACCAAATGTATCTCTTTTTTGCTGTGCTTTCAAACAAAGAAGCAACATTCCGGCGCCATTTTTTCCCCTTTTGAATCAACTTTACATATTGAGAAGATTAATTTTCACTGAGTTAAAGTTCCAACTCTTGCAATTTTAACTGCTCCTGGTCATCTCTGTCTGCTTTTAAGTCACTCACAAGTCTCTTAAATCAGCAGATGTGGATTTGGTATCTTGCTTTGCTCCTGGCAAAGGCGTCCTGGGAGCGTAGAAATCCTCAGGCTCCGAAGAAGCTCTCACCCTCCGACCCCCACCTAATTAGGGGGGGTCCAGGGGAGCTCTACCTCTACCTGAGGGAAGCTCTCCTCCCCCTCTTCTCCCGAGGGGGAGGTTTCCAAGCCGCAGGGCAGCTGATTTTCGCTGTCTCCGCAGGCTTTAACAGAATCCCAGGACGGGCGGCTGAGAGAAAGCTGCCATCGGCTCCTGCGTCACCACAGGAAGTCTAGAACAGGGCTTTTCAACCGGTGGTACTCGTACCACCTGTGGTACATTGGTACCTGGCAGGTGGTATGCGACCATCGTAGAAAAGTGGTAGCAGGGGAGGGAAATGAGCTGAACTGGTGGCAGCACCACACAAGCCTGAACGAGAGACGGCTGGAGCTGCAGGGCTGTCAGGGCTCAGCGGAAGCGCCAGGATCAGTGCCGCTTTCCAGCTGATAGGTGCTTCTTTGGGGCTGTCAGGGCACAGTGAAAGTGCCAGGATCAGCGCCGGGCTCCAGCTGGAGCTCGGTGCTGATCCTGGTGCTTCTGCTGAGCCCCGAAGAAGCACCAATCAGCTGGAAAGCAGCACTGATCCCAGGGCTTCTGCTCAGCCCAGAAGAAGTGCCAATCACCTGGAAAGCAGCACTGATCCAGGCACATCTGCTGAGTCCAGAAGAAGCGCCAATCACCTGGAAAGCGGCACTGATCCTGGCGCTTCTGCTAAGCCCTAACAGCCTGTCCTCTGCCTCTGCCTCTGCACGCACACAGGCAGGTTCGGCATGTCGCCGGTTCGCCTCCCCCGGCCGCTCCTCGTGGTGAGGAGAATGTGCCACTGCCTGTCAAAACCAGGCTGGCGTCTGGGTGGCGTAGCGTAGGTAATTTGGACTCTCATGCCGCTTGCAGCATCCCCTCCCCTGGAGTCCATGGGTGTGTGAAGAGGGCGGAGACCATTTTCTGGTCTCCTTCGGGGAAGCCTGTTTTCTCCCTCCCTCATTACAAATATCTTCCTGCCACTCTGCTCTTTAACACTGTGCAGCTCTTGTCCAGCAATTTACAGTGGCCTTTCTAGCCATGGTCATTGGCAGCACAGCCACCAGCTGTGCTGGCAGCCTGTCCCCCTCCCCTTGTCCCTTCCTGGGCATGGAGGGGGGGAGGGAAGGAGGGGACAAAGACGGAAGGAAGGAAGGAAGGAAGGAAGGAAGGAAGGAAGGAAGGAAAGGACTATGAGAGGAAGGGCGGGAGGGACAATGGAAGGGAGGGGGGAGGGAAGTAAGGGACAAAGAGGGAAGTAAGGAAGGAAAAAAGGAAGGGACAATGGGAGGGAGAAAGGGAGGAAGGGAAGGCACCCATGCCTGTCCCACCCCCCTCCATCAGAGACCCACAGATTCCCCCCAACATCCCTGCCCACACTCCCACAGGCACCCCACAACCTCAATGATGAGCTGGCCACCCCCATTTACCCCCCCGGCCATTGACTTTGCTTGTCAAAAAGTTGCAAAAGGTGATCACATGACCCTGGGACACTGTGACCATCATAAGTATGAATCATTTGCCAAGCATCTGAATGTAAATCACATGACCCTGGGGATGCTGCAACAGTCATAAGTGTGAAAAATGGTCATAAGTCACTTTTTTCAGTGCTGTTGTAACTTCAGTCACTAAGTGAATTGTTGTAAGTCAAGGACTACCTGTACTTTATCATTTTTTTCTTTTTTTTGGACAAGTTTTTGACACCTTGCTGGGCGACTGGTGGTACTCGGACATTGCCTTATCCTAAAAGTGGTACAATGGGTGAAAAGGTTGAAAAGCCCTGCCCTAGCAGAGTATGGGCACCTCCTTCAAGGGAACTCCACCAACGGTTTTCGGACCAAAAATGGGTCTGGGAGGACCTGATGCCCCTTCACAGTAAGTATGGGCACTTCCTTCCAACAGCCTTCTTCCACAGTTTTCGGACCACAAAGAAAAAGAAAATGGTCCAGGAGGACCTGCTGCTCTACCCTAGCAGTGAGTACACATACCTCCTATCCGGGCCTTGCTTACTTGGTTCCTACCAGGGTTTCTTATGGTTCTCAGACCTTTTCCCTCATTCGTCGCCCACTCGGCTCTCTTTCCCTGCAAAAATTCCACTCTCTGGTTTAACCTCCTTGTGGTCCATATTCCTGCTGGTCACGGCTCTGTGGAGCTAGCAGCAGGCCTGGGGGTGGCTAGGAAAAACATGGAGGGGGTGGAATCCTGACTGCATCCAGAGGAGGAAGCCCACACACAGAGACACACACAAGCCCTTTCACTCCCCAAATTTTCCAAGGGAAATGACCCAACTCGTATACCCCCTGTGCTATTGAAGTCTTGATGGGATTTGCAAAGGGCTATTTGTTTTTCTAATTTTCTTGCTGGGATTTAGCTTAGTCTGGAAAAGGTTAATCCTGTCTTCAGGGAAGCGAGATAGCCTGATGGGTTTCAATGTGTGCCTAAGGGTAATCCTGTCAGTTCTTTATTGTTTACTCAAGGCATCCACTCGCGGTTTCTTCTTGTTACAATTGTTTACTTTGGCAGTCTACCCAGAGCTATTAACTCCACAGGGCAGGGGAGGGGGAGAGAGGAGAGGAGAGGAAAAAAACTTTTCTTCGGTGCTTTTCTTAGGCAGGGGAATGGCTGTTTCTTTTGAAGCAGTCTTCCTGAATGGATCTGTATTTGTGATGGCTGGTTTCTGGGGCTAGGCTTGCTGTCTCTTATTATTCCTTTAGGGAAGATCTGCCTGTTTAATATTTCCCAAAATGTTTCTTTCTCTGGGGGGTAGGTAGGTGCTGACTTCCAACACATTCTTAATTGAATACTATTAATAATTAATAATCCATCATTCTGATCAGAGTAGCAGCAGCTCTCTATAGTAGCTGGTGACAAAGGAAGCAAAGGAGAGGAAGGTGTGCTGGAGCACTGGTGAGACTGGGGGGGGCGGGTTTAGGTCTCTGCTCCCATTGATTCACCTAACAAACCCACATTCACTAGTCAATAAAATGCATGAACTGCTCCTTCTAAACTGGAACAACTCTGATTTTTCTAACTCAGCAGTTCTCTGCTTTACAGAAACTTGGCTCAGTGAGACTATCCTGGATAGTATAGTATAGCTCCCTGGGTTTCAGATTCAAAGGGCAGATACAGAGATATCTGGGAAAAAGAAAGGATGTGGAATCTGCTTCTGTGTTAACAATCCCTGGTGTTAGGATGTCACAGTACTAAAGAAATTTAGCAATATGGACTCAGAGACACTATTCATCAATTGTAAACCCTTTTATGCTCCATGAGAGTTTTCCTCATTCATCTTGGTTGCAGTTTATATACCACCTCAGGCTTGCACGATTAGTCGACTGCAAATCCTAGCTGATCAAATACTGTGTACAGAATGGAATTATCCAAACTCCCTACTAATTGTTTTAGGACATTTTAACAGTGCTAATCTCACTCATGAGTTGCCCAGAGACACTCAGCATGTCAGCTGTCTCACTAGAGGCTAGAACATATTGGATTACTGTTACTCCATGTTAAAAGGTGCTTATTGGTATTTCCCTAGGACAGCCATAGGTCTCTCTGATCATTGTACTATCCATCTCATCCCAACCTACAGGCAGAAACTTAAAATTATAAAGCCTTTGGTAAGTGACAAAATTGGTGGATCAGAGGAATGCTGTAGATATAATTTACTTGGACTTCAGTAAGGCATTTGATAAAGTAGATCATAACCTTCTACTTGATAAGATAGAAAAATGTGGGTTAGACAGAATCACCACCAGATGGGTTCGTAACTGGCTGACCGGCCGTACTCAGCGTGTGGCCCTCAATGGAACCGCATCTACATGGAGGGAAGTATGTAATGGGGTGCCTCAGGGCTCTGTTCTGGGCCCAGTGCTCTTCAACATCTTCATCAACGATTTGGACGAAGGGATAAATGGAGAACTCATCAAATTTGCAGACGACACCAAGCTGGCAGGAATAGCCAACACTCCAGAAGACAGGCTTAAGATACAGGAGGATCTGGACAAACTCGAACACTGGGCGCTATCTAACAAAATGAAATTCAATGGTGAAAAAAATAAGGTTCTACATTTAGTCAAGAAAAACCAAATGTACAGGTACAATATAGGGGGTACCTTGCTCAATAGTAGTAACTGTGAGAGGATTCTCAGAGTCCTAGTGGACAATCACTTAAATATGAGCCAGCAGTGTGCTGCAGCTGCCAAAAAAGCCAACACAGTGCTAGGCTGCATTAACAGAATAGAATCAAGATCACGTGAAGTATTAATACCACTTTACAATGCCTTGGTAAGGCCACACTTGGAATACTGCATCCAGTGTTGGTCACCACGATGTAAAAAAGATGTTGAGACTCTAGAAAGAGTACAGAGAAGAGCAACAAAGATGATTAGGGGACTGGAGACTAAAACATATAAGGAACGGCTGCTGGAATTGGGTATGTCTAGTTTAATGAAGAGAAGGATGAGGGGGGACATGATAGCAGTGTTCCAATATCTCAGGGGCTGCCACAAAGAGGAGGGACTCAAGCAATTCTCCAAAGCACCCAAAGGCAGGACAAGAAGCAATGGATGGAAACTAATCAAGGAGAGAAGCAACCTAGAACTAAGGAGAAACTTTCTGACAGTTAGAACAATTAACCAGTGGAACAACCTGCCTCCAGAAGCTGTGAATGCTCCAACACTGAAAGTTTTTAAGAAGAGACTGGACAGCCATTTGTCCAAAATGGTATAGGGTTTCCTGCCTGAGCAGGGGGTTGGACTAGATGACCTCTAAGGTCCCTTCCAACTTTATTATTATTATTATTAAAACTGTGAAGGATTGGACTGAGGAGGAAATGTTAGAGCTTCAGGCTTGCTTTGATTGCACAGACTGGAGGTTTTTTTGAAACTGCTTCAGTGGACTTGGATGAATTTATTGATACTGTAACATCATATTGTGGTATGAGCCATGGTGGCACAGTGGTTAGAATGCAGTATTGCAGGCTAATTTTGTCAAATGCTAGCAGTTCGATTCTCACTGGTTCAAGGTTGACTTAGCCTTCCATGCTTCTGAGATCATTGTCATCTACCACTACCTACCCCACCCCAGATACACCAACAGTAGCCAATCTTCCTTCAGTTATCTCCATCTTCCATCCTCCTCCAGGCCCCACAACTCTGGTGATCTTAGAAAAAGATGCATGAGGTTTGTTTCATAGATAAAAGATCAAAAAAGCACCAGGCCCAGATGGAGTAACTCCTTCTTGTTTGAAAGACTGTGCTAATCAACCGCCCCCCATCTTCACATGGATTTTTAAATCACTGGTGATGTGTTATGCTCCTTCTTGCTTCAAATGCTCTATCATCCCAGTTCCTAAGTGTCAGTTTCCATCTTCGCTTGCTTGCTGACAGGTGCCATAGCAATGTGCGGGGGGGAAGAGGGGAGCCTTTGGGTGAACCTGGAGACAGAAGTCTACCATGGCGATCGAGTATCTAATGTCCAGCCACAAGAGCAAGCTGGAGGAAACCGGAGCTATGGCTGGCTCCCTCCCAAGACTGCACTGGACTTGAGATAAGGCAGAATGGTGAGAGGAGCTGGGCCTCAGCAAGAAACTTGTCAGGCCCAGATGGTCGCTAGGCATGGGGAAAAAGGAAGACCGTCCCCTTGATGAAAGCCTGGAGGATGCCATACTGAACCAGGCCCTATTCCTGATACAAGAAGCGATGGAGAGTCAAAGGGCCCAGGAAACTCTTGTGCAGCCGTGGATGGAGCTACTATAGTGGCGGCCGTACCTGCTCCGCCTGAACTGGTGCTAGCGCAAGTTATGCCACCAGCAGCAGCAGCTGCTGCACATGCCCCTCTGCATGCAGGGGCTTCCCCTCAGAAGCGTCAAGCCCCTAAGGTCCCAACCTTGGGGGTGAAATATCGGGGAGACACTGAGCAATTGGGTTTGCAGGAGTATGGGGTGAACTAGGGAAGGAGGCAGCCCGAGTAAGATGCATGACCATGTCTCTGGAGGGTGCAGCCACCAAGTGGATGGTCTTCCTCCACAACGACAGTGCCCCCCAGCTGCAGAACTATGACCACTTCATGTCAGCCCTTCTCCAACAGTTTGAGGACCCACTGGTGGAATGCAAGGGTTGGACCTGGATGAAGACCATCTCCTAAGGGCAGCGGTCAGTGGACACATACACCCAGAAGTTCCGAGAGTTGGCGTGCTGGCTAACCACATGGCCTGAAAACATTCTGGTCTACTGCTTCAAAGATGGCCTCCACAATGATGTCTACCATACCTGTATTTTTTGTGAGGCCCCACTCACCCTACAACACTGGTATGTGTTGGCAGAAGAGGTGGAGATCAACCTTGCCTGGGACTGACACCATGGAGGCCATGGATGGTGCAGATCCTCCCTTCCTGCACATAAAGAAGCCCAAAGTTCAGGAAAGAGCGACTCTGGACCTAGACTAAGGTCCAAGGCGTGCTTCAAGTGTAGGAAGGAGGGACACCAAGTTGCGGAATGCTGATCCACCAAGCTGAACCTCAAAGCCACGACAACTCCAGGGAAGAAGGCAGAGAAGCTAGCTCTGAGAACCCAGGAAACAGTGCTGAAAGGTGTAGAGGTCATAGAGTTTGTTCCTCCTGGCTCTGAGGTACTGGGATCTCCGACCTGCTCACATGAGAGTGAAAGTGATTACGACAATGACCCCCTGGCAAGTCAACACGTGACCCCCGTAACTATTCTGGTGGAACTAGTGGTGCCCTCCTCAGGGACCCAGGGGAGGATGTTGGATTTATTGGACTTGGGATGCACTAGGTGCATGGTTAGCCCTGAGGTTGTTGAAAAACTGGGACTGAGACTCAAATGACTGAGGGTGCCCATAACGTTTTGCCAGCTGGATGCAACTGTAGTGGGGTGGGGCAGCTCATTTTATAACCGAGCCAGTGGCGATCAGAATGGAAAAGCACAAAAACACACTGACTTTCATAATGGCACCGGAGATGGAGAGGCCCCTCCTAATTGGATTTTCTTGGCTCCAGAAATGGAACCCTTATGTGAATTGGAGGAGAGGGCTTTTAAAGAGGCCAAGAAAGATGAAAAGATTCCAAGGCCCAGGAGCAGAAAAGCCACAAAGCAAAGAGAACTGGGGGTAGTGACACAGGAGCACCTGATAAGCGCGTCCAGAATCCCAAAAGAGTATTGGGATCTACAGGATGTGTTTAGTGAGAAAGGCTCCAACGTGCTCCCGCCCCATTGCCCCACAGACTGTAGTACTGAAATCCTTCCTGGAGCTAGACTCCCAAAGCCTAAACTTTACTTGATGACTCCACATGAGCTAGAAGAGCTTCGTACCTTCATAGACAAAACTGTCAATGCTGCAAACATTGGATGTTTTTGCTTTGACAACATAAGAGGCAGCCTTTTCCTTTAAACTGTTTTGCTCTTAGAATTAGATGAAGCTGGGGGAAGGAGGGAGAATGTTTCCCCTGGTTGTTTTTAATAAGATAAGAAATGGGGTGGTGAAGGGAAAAGAATTCAGACCTGGGTCGATAGAGATGCTCTGAACCAGCCAGGCAGCCTCGTCTCACCAAAAAACCTCCTGAGCACTGCCCGCTGAACTTTTATTCACCTCCCTCTTCTCAATGCCAACATTACAAAAAACTCCATCAATCTCATACAAAATAGGATACATAGAGAGAACTACTCAGGTGCCTATGAGATCATTACAAAAACAAGATACTAAAAGATATATGTGAAAGCTCTATCATAGCATTTCCCAAACCTCCCACATGCCAGCCTGTGTGAGCCAGGAGAGTGTGCTCATTCACTGCAGCTCACGTGGAGGCCAGTAAAGGGGTTTGGGAAAGCTGAAGGCTGAGAGGCCAAATTCTTGGGAGGCCAAATTCTGGCCGTTCCCACAGGGCGGAGCAAGCTGTCAAACGGAATGGCTGTGTTGAGACGCCACTCTGAATGAGCATGCCGATCTCACAGTTCCCGGTGGGTTTTTTAAAAGCCCCATATCTCTCGGAGGGAGATTAGAAGCAGAGGCGCCAAGCTGAGCAGCTCAGGATGGCGGTTCGAGCTGCAGAAAGCAGGAAAAAGCCTAGGAGAGAGCCGGGTGAAGGAGACGGCCTATTATGGCGGCCGTGAAGAAATGACAGCTGTCAAAAATAGCGGTGAGCTAGCGGGACAGCGATTCATCTAACTTGGCAGAAGAAACACTCAGCGAACTCTTGTAAGTGTTCTGGATGGTGAAATCTTTCCGGAGAATTTCACAGAAGAGAAGATAAGAGGAGAGGCCCCAGAGCAAAAGGGGAATTCATCTCCCCTGTCAGATAACGGTGAGAAGGAGACAGGGGAAAAAAGAGATCTGACCTTAAAGCAACAGGCTCACAGGCTGCAAGGACTGAAGATTAAGGGTGGTTTCTCTTTCTGGCTCTTGCAGTAAAGCCAAGAAGGAGTTTAACAAAAAACAAAATAAACTTGAAGAGTGACAGTGCGGACTGAGCTGAGAGATCAGACATCTTGAAGAAAAACTAATGACCAATTAGCATCAAAGGAGGGAAGAGTGATACTCATAACTTAAGAAGTGAACTATTTGTTTCAAAAAGTTTCTAAAACAAAAGGGATAAATGGTAATTGTTTTGAGAATTTAGACCAATAAGAATTAATTGAATATAACCTATGGTATGATTGATTTGGAGGAGACTAATTAGGAACAAAAAGTTGAATGTTTAAGGAGGGAGAGAAAATCTATTTCTCCCCTTGTTGTATATAATAATATTCATAACTGAACTGACTGTGAAATCTGGTTTTTATTGTTAAAGAAATGAATAATATTGGTTATATTATTGAGGTAATTTAATGGTTATATTATTGTTACATGTTTCTATATAGAAAAGTTAGGACTGTTTGGAATATAGATATTTGAAATTGATTAATAATGATTATTATGTTTTAGTGTAATAGGTGTAATAGTTGGATATTGTGTTAGCAACAAAATCTAGCATTGTTAAGATATAAGGCACTAGTGATTATAACCTTGGAAGAACGATAAATTCCCCAGGTGTGGTGGAGGAAAAGACAAAGATTGTGTATAAGTGGGAGGGTTGGCTGACGTCATTTAGAAAGATGACAAGCATCCCAAATCTCACAAGAGTTGGGACTGGAAGAAGGCAGATGACCCAAGCCTCATCAGCCGAATTAAGCCCAGCAGGGCAAAGATCTATAGAGGAGATGATGCCGCGGGAGAGAGCAAGCTCACTTAAAGACATACAAGCAATATTACAATCCACGCAAGAGGTTATGTTGAGAAATCATGAGGATTTAAAAAGAGAAATAGGTGAAATAAGGAATGATACTGGAGAACTCAAAGAGAGGATGGGAGCAATGGATGGAAAATTTGAATGTTTTCAACAGCAAATATTGAAAAATGAACAGAAATTATTAGAAATGGAGGATAGAATGAATAAGGAGGAAAGAAGAGTAGATGAAATGAATGAAAAACTTTTGCAAGCAAATAAAGAGTTAGAAAAAACCATTATACTGCTTGAAACTGAGAAAGCAGACCACTATTTACGTTTCCAAAACGTGAAGGAAGAGAAGGGGGAGGACCTCCCAGAAATGATGACAGACTTGCTAGCAAGGGCCCTAGGGACAGGGAAAGATGAGATGGCAAATGAGATTGATGAGATATATAGAATTCACACAAATTACGCGAGAAGAAATAACTTACCCAAGGAGGTACATATCAGATTTGTGAAGAAGTCAATTAGGGATGAGATTTTGCACAGAACAAGGGACGACCCAATAGAATATAGAGGTAAAAAACTAATGGTCCTCAAACAAGTCCCTAGGAGGGTAAGAGATCTGAGAAGGCCCTACCAACATATTACATCAAAATTAATAAGACAAAATATTAATTTTAGGTGGCTGATGCCGGAAGGGATTATGGTGACCTGGCAAGAAAAGAGATATAGGTTAGATTTGATTGATAAAGCAGAAGAGTTTTTCCAGCAGCACCTAGGCAATGAAGATGAACTAGAAGAAAGAGAGTTAAGAGAAGGGAACAAAGCAGAAAGATATAATAGAAAGACATGGGAATCACAAGACAAAGAACAGGAAACAGAGAGAAGAGAAAAAATGAGAATGCACCATGACAACAATGATGAGTGTAGACACAAAGAAGATAAGGAAGATAGACCGACAAGGGCAACAAGATCAAAACAGAGGCAGTAATATAGAAATATTAACAGTATTATCATTAAATGTGAATGGACTAAACTCCCCAGCTAAGAGAAATATAATTTTGAATAAGCTCAGTAAGAAAAATTTAGGTATAACAATTCTACAAGAAACACATATAAAGACTCAAGATCAGGATTTATTAAACTACCCTAAGTTAGGAATTAAATTTGTATCGCTTTCACAGCAGAAGAAAGGAAGAATTGTGATATACGTTAAAGAAAGAATCCCAGCAAGACAAATTTATCGAGATGAGGAAGGTAGAATATTGATTATTGAAATTTCCTTGAACAAAAAAGGTCGCCCTGGTAGGAATTTACGCCCCCAATGAAAGACAATTTTATAAGAAATTGCATAAGGTTATTGCTGATATGGATTATGAGAACATTTGTATAATTGGCGATTTTAATGCAATTATAGACAGAGAAATAGATTATAAGAGTGAGGAAGTTAGGAAACGAACCAGGAAAATATTACCTGGTCCTTTTTTTAAAATGGTGGAGGAATTAAATATTCAAGATAGTTGGAGGGAGAGAAATTTGAATGAAAAGCAATTTACATACTATTCAGGGCGGCATCAATCGTGGTCTAGAATTGATATGGTCTGGACAACGAAAGAACTAAATTCAGATATTGATGATATAATAATAGATATTAATACTTGGGCAGATCATAATACCATTGTAATTAAATGGAAAGAACAGAAGACAACAACAAGGAGGTGGACTCTTAAAAAGGCAATCCTAAACCAAACAGAATTTAAACATAAGATGGAGGAACAAATGCGGACATTCTTCCAGATAAATAAGAAAAAGGAGACTAGCACTCAAAATTTATGGGATACGGCCAAAGCAGTTATGAGAGGAACTGCAATTGTGTATATGGCCAATGAATATAAAAAGAAAAGGCAATATCGAAAAAGTTTAGAGGATGAACATAAAAAATTAGAATTAGAACTACAAAAAAACCCACAATGTAGAGATTTAAAACAACAGTTGGATTTAAATAAGCATAAATTGAATATTATAGAAAAGGGAGAATTGGCACAAAAAATAAAAAGCATTAGACAAAATTTTTTTGAGCAGGCAAATAAACCTGGGAGATGGCTGGCCTATAGATTGAAAAAACAAAAAGATAATAGAAGGATTAGTAAATTACGTAATCAAGCAGGGGAGATAGTACATCAGAATGATGGGAAAAAATGGGTGACGTATGAATTCTATAAAAATCTTTATAAAGAGGAGGAAATGATCACTGAGGAAAGAATATCACAATACCTTATGAAAGCAGACCTACCGAAGGTTTCAGAAGAATTTCAAAATATATTAAATAAAGATATAACAGTTCAGGAAATTATGGAAGCTATTAAAAAACAAAAAAGTAATAAAACACCTGGCCCTGATGGACTACCATCCGAAATATATAAAAACCTCCAAGAACTTTTCGTCCCAACCTTATTGGATTTATTTAATGAGGTACTAAACACAGCAAAAATTCCAAACTCATGGAAAGAAGCAATCATTTCACTAATCCCTAAAGAAAACTCTGCTTTATTTATTTATTTATTTATTTAGATTTATATACCGCCCTTTCCCGAAGGACTCAGGGCGGTTTACAGGGCATTTAAAAAACAGTCAATACAAACGTTAAAACAAATTAAAAGAGATTAAATAGAACCCTGAGAAAATTAAAACCCAGTTAAAATTAAAATTAAAAATATTCTCAGCCTGGGCCAGAGAGCTCGAAGAGCCAGGTCTTCAGGTCCCAGCGGAATGATTTGACCTGTATTAAAAATTATAGACCCATTTCTTTACTGAACAGGGACTATAAGATTTTCACGACTATAATGGCAGAAAGATTTAAAAAATATTTAGCGGAATTTATTCATACTGACCAAAACGGCTTCTTGCCTAAAAGACAAATTAGACATAACGTCAGGATCATACTAGACATCTTAGAATACTATGAATTTCATAGCGAAAAACAAGTGGCATTAATTTTTGTTGATGCTCAGAAAGGCTTTGATAATGTCAAATGGAATTTTATGTTCACTCAACTCAAACAGATGGAATTTGGAGAAAAATTTATAAATATGTTTAAAGCAATCTATTCCAAGCAAGAGGCAAAAGTAATCATAAACGGAGAATTAACAAATAGCATTCAAATACAAAAAGGTACGAGACAAGGCTGTCCACTATCTCCTTTATTATTCATTCTTTCTTTAGAAGTACTCACAAGAATAATCCGAAAAGATAAGATGATTAAAGGATTAGAAATCAGAAAAGAGACATTTAAATTACAGGCTTATGCAGATGATTTAGTTTTCATCCTGGAAGACCCTTTAGAATCTGGAACAAGATTATTACAGGTGCTGGAAAATTATGCAGATGTTGCGGGATTAAAAATTAACAAAGAAAAAACTAAAATGCTTGTCAAAAATATGTCCAACTTACAAGAGACTGAGTTAGTAGAAAAAATTGACATCCAGACATCTAAAAGAGTAAAGTATTTGGGGATCCAACTATCAGCAAGATGTACTACACTTAAAAGAGAAAATTATGATAAGTTAATGGACCAAATTATAGTAGACCTAGATAGATGGAAAAACTTGCGGCTCTCTTTTATGGGAAGAATAGCGATGATCAAGATGAATATACTGCCCAAATTACTCTTTTTATTCCAATGTGTACCAATTAAATTAGGTAAGGATTTTTTTGAAAATTTAAATAGAGTTACATCTAAATTTATCTGGCAAGGTAAAAAACCGAGAATCAAGTTAAAATTATTACAGGATGCAAAGGAAAGAGGAGGGCTCAGCCTCCCAGATTGGGAAAAATATTATCAAGCAGCAATAGTGGTATGGATAAAGGATTGGGTACATTTAAGGAATAGAAGACTACTAGCCTTAGAAGGTCATGACATGCAAATTGGGTGGCATGCTATAATGTGGGATGGAAAATACAGGGCTCATCAGTATTTTCAGAATCATCATATTAGACGGGCAATATTAGATGTGTGGATAAAAATTAAAAAAATTAACTATATAGAAATTCCCAATTGGCTATCTATATTAGAGATTTTTATGCACCCCAAATTTATAAATCTAGGAAGTGTAATTACATATAAAGATCTCTTAGATGAAAATGGAGACCTGAAAACAAGAAAACGATTATCAGAAGATGGTGTAGAGTTGGAATGGTGGGCATACTTACAAATACAGTCACGATACAGAAAAGATAAAAAAGAACCAGGGATAAAATTAGAGCATACACAATTAGATAAAATTCTTCTAGGAACAGAAGATCGATTGATAAAAAGATATACCAATATTTATTAGAACAGGATTTATTAGAAGAACAGGTAAAAGAAACAATGTTAACCTGGAGTAAAAACTTTGGTTATAATATTGACTTAGATAATTGGCAACTACTATGGGATAGAAATAAGAGGTTAACGCTAGCCACCTCCTATAAAGAGAATTTGTACAAGATGTTTTATAGATGGCATCTTCCCCCTACAAGGTTAGCAAAAATAGATAAAAAAATCTCACCAATGTGCTGGAAATGCAGAAGGCTTCCAGGGACTTATTATTATATGTGGTGGGAATGTTCAGAAGCGATTTTTTTTTGGCAGCGGATTAAAAATTGGTTGGAAGAAATATTACAACAAAAATTGATTTAAAACCAGAACATTTTTTATTAGGGATTATTAACGATAATCTTTTTTTTAATCCCATTTATATCCCGCCCTTCTCCAAAGACTCAGGGCGGCTTACAATCTAAGCACAAATCAATGTGCTTAGCAATAGCCTTCATTCTATTTTTTTATTTTTTTTATTTTAATCCCATTTATATCCCGCCCTTCTCCGAAGACTCAGGGCGGCTTACAATTTAAGCACAAACCAATGTGCTTAGCAATAGCCTTCATTCTATGTATATGCCTGCTTATTAGGGCTTTCGCCCCCCCCCCCTAAGCGGCATTATTACAAAGTCAGCTTATTGCCCCCAACAATCTGGGTCCTCATTTTACCTACCTCAGAAGGATGGAAGGCTGAGTCAACCTTGAGCCTGGTGGGATGCGAACCTGCACTAATTGCAGGCAGCTGGTGTTACTTAAGGAGGCATTAGCCCACTGCTCCACCAAGGCTCAGTAAAGCATCTCTCTACTTATTAGTACATATCTTAACCGCAGCAAGACTGGCATATGCCCAAAAATGAAAAAGAAAGGAAACATCCACTGAAGAAGAAATAATAGATAAAATTTTATCCTGCGCTGAAATGGACAGGTTAACCCTAGAGATCAAAAATAAGAACGAAACGGAGTATTATGAAATTTGGCAAAATTTGTACAATTGGTTAGAGTTAAGGAGGATCGCTGAGATGAACATTGTTTGATTGGTTGATAATGTAAGGATTTTTTTTTATTAAAGAGTTTTACAAAAACAAAATTTTACAATATATCCCCAAATCCCTCCCACCCCAAACCCACCCACTTCCCCCCCACTTCCCAGAGCTAAATACAGGATTATAGTTACAATAATCATATTCTAAATAAAAATTATGCATAATATACAATTAACCAAATTCATAATGTGCTTTAACTCCCCTTTAACATAACTACAAACAAAGTACCAATAATAATATCCCACTAAAATCTACTCATAAGCTAAATGGAACTTTTTAGTCCCATATTTGTTCTGAATATAATTTATCCATCTCCTCCAAACTGAAATATATCTTTCCTGTGAATGATCTTTCAAATAAGCAGAAATCTTAGACATTTCTGCAAGATTCGAAACTTTAAACACCCATTCTTGTATAGTGGGCAAACTATCCTTCTTCCAATATTGTCCCACCAGTAACCGTGCTGCTGTTATCATGTTCAACATCATTTTAGTTTCTTTAACATCACAATCTACAACAATACCCAATAAAAACAATTGTGGAGAAAACTTTATCTTTCTCTTAAAAATCTTTTGAATGTTCCACCAAATTTTGATCCAAAAAACTTTTATATTTCTACAAGTCCACCACATGTGAAAATAGGTAGCTTCTAAACTACCACATCTCCAACATTTAGACTGTAAATTAGGATACATGTTGGACAACTTCTTGGGATCCAAATGCCATCTATAAAACATTTTATAAAAATTTTCTCTTAAATTTTGAGCCTGAGTAAATTTAACATTTCTAACCCAAATTATCTCCCAGGTGTCCAATGAAATTGGTTCCTGAATATTTTGTGACCACTTTATCATACAGTCTTTAACCAGTTCCGTTTCCGAATCCAATTCAATTAAAGCATTATATATCCTCTTTATATGTGCACAATTTAAATCTCTAATTTGTTTTACTAAATTTTGATCTGTAATTGTGATGCCAACCTTTTGATCTGACTTCCACCTAACTTTCAATTGGGTATATTGAAACCAAGAGTAACTTATGTTTTCTTGTCTTAACTCCTCTAAAGATTTAAGTTGCCAATCAGTCCCTTGCAATCTAAGTAGTTCCTTATAAGAAACCATATCCATACTCACTCCCATAGATACGCCCTCTATCGCGTGTCCAGGAATTCCCCAAATCGGTATTTTATAATTTAACTTATAATAATACTTTTTCCAGACACGCAATAAAGCACTTCTAAGAATATGGGATTTAAAAGCCCTGTCCACCTTCTTATCGTAAAGCAAATATGCATGCCATCCATATACCAAATCCCATCCCTCAAGATGAAGTATTCTCTTGTTAGTTAAATTAAGCCAATCACTAACCCACGTCAAGGCAACCGCATCATAATACAATTTCAAATTCGGCGCCTTGAGTCCCCCTCTTTCCCTAGCATCTTGTAAAATCTTAAATTTAACTCTTGGTTTTTTCCCCGCCCAAATAAATTTGTTAATACCCTTCTGCCATTGATCAAGGTTGGCATCCTTTTTCAATATAGGTATCATTTGAAACAAAAAGAGAAACTTTGGTAGAACATTCATTTTAACAACTGCAATTCTTCCCAGTAATGATAATTGTAATTTTTTCCAATTATTTAAGTCCCTTTGTACCTTCGACCATAGTGTTTCATAATTATTCTTATACAATTTTACATTTGAGGCTGCAATATATACTCCTAAATATTTAACCTTCTTCACTATTTCAAAACCTGTTAATTTAGATAACATATCCCTTTCACTCATAGATAAGTTCTTAGATAATATCTTAGTCTTATTACTATTCACCTTAAACCCAGAAACCTTACCATACTGAGTTATAATTTCCATCAAATCTATAACCGACTGTAACGGTTGGGATACTGTCACAACCAAGTCATCAGCAAAAGCTCTCAATCTATAATCATTCTGTTTTATTTTAATTCCCTTTATCATAGAGGACTCTCGAATTTTGATTAATAAAATCTCTAATGTTAAAACAAACAATAATGGTGATAGGGGGCAACCCTGTCTTGTACCTTTTTCAATTTTAAAGGTCTCTGTTAATCCCCTGTTAACTATAATTTGTGCAGTTTGTTGTTGATATATAACTTTAATAGCATGTAGAAAACCTTCTCCAAAATTCATCTCCTCAACAACTCTTAATAAAAATTGCCAATTCAATTGGTCAAAGGCTTTCTCTGCATCCAAAAATATCAATGCTGCGGGGACTTGGTTGTTCTTATCCAAGTATTCAAGCAGGTTAACAATTTGTCTTACATTATATTTCATATACCTCCCAGATATAAATCCTGATTGATCACTATGAATCATTTGTTTCAAAACTTGCATTAATCTATTGGCCAATACTTTAGCAAAAATCTTATAATCTGTATTTAAAAGTGATATAGGTCTATAATTTTTAGGTTGAGTAAGGTCTTGACCCTCCTTTGGAATCAACTTTACAAAAGCTGTCCTCCATGATGGAGGAACTACACCTCCAGTCTGAATTTCATTAAACAAAATCTTTAAGGGTTCAATCATTTCAGGCAACAACTTTTTATAGTAAATTGCTGTTAATCCATCCGTTCCCGGAGCCTTGCCCAATTTCAACTGTTTAATAACTAAAGAAATTTCTTCTGATGTAATTGGGCAATTCATCTCAAGTTGTTGTTCTTGTGAAAGTCTTGGAAAATGAGCTCCCTGTAAATACTTGTCTATATCTAAAGCTTGTATATTTTCTTTAGAATATAATTTCGAGTAAAAATCTAAAAAACTCCTCTTAATCAAATTTTGTTGGTAGACTTCTTTGCCTTTATATTCTATTTTATCTATAGTACGTGATTTCTGTTTTTTCCTTAATTGATAAGCCAACCATCTACCAGGCTTATTGGCGTTGCAAAAAGTATTGTGTTTGGCATAGCGCAAATTAGTTGCTACTTGATCAGCCAGTAGCATATTAAATTGTTCTTTCAATAAATGTATTGAGATCCTTAGGTTATTATCCAATGGATTCAAAATGAGCTTTTTCTCCTTAGTTTTAATCTCTTCCTCAATATCTAAACGTTTTTGCATTTGCTTACGCCTATAAGCATTATTCATATAAATCAAAACCCCTCTCATATAGGCTTTACTAGCATCCCAAACCATTTCCATCGAGGTACCTTTATGCATATTTGTGACAAAAAATTCTTTCATATGTTCTCTACATTTCTGCAAAAACAAGTCATTTGTAAATAAATTCTCATTCAGCCTCCAGGATCTCCTACTAGCATCTTCAGCGAAGAACTCCAACCAAACAGGACTATGGTCAGACATTGTCCTAGGAAAAATCTTAACGTTCTTAACCGAAGAAGAAAGATCAGTAGTAATCAAAATAAAGTCAATCCTGGAGAAAGATTTATGTCTATCTGAAAAAAAAGTAAAATCTCGTGTCTCTCATATTCCTTTCCCGCCATACATCTCTTAATTCCAGATCTTCCTTCAAATCAAAAAAAGCTTTAGGCAATTTTGAATTAAAAAAGTTTTTAGAAGATCCCTTCTTGTCTTCAGATGGCACCAAAACCCCATTCCAGTCCCCCATCATAATAACAGATTTCTAATCCAGTTCAATTAGTCTCTGATGTAAAAATTTAAATTTTTTTGCTGTTGTTGATTTGGAGCATATAATCCAATAAGAAGAACTTTCTTTCCTTGTAATATTAATTCAATACTAACATATCTCCCTTGTTTATCCGATTCAATCAATCTTGCCGAGAAGTCTTTTCTTAAGTAAATAACCACTCCAGCCTTCTTGTCCGGAGCAAACGATGCAAAATGTGTTCCCAATCAGGAATTAATCAGATATTTTTGATATTTTAATGCAATATGTGTCTCTTGTAAGCAAACAATGTCATTTTTATGTTATTTCAAATAAAAAAAATATTTTATTTCTTTTCTGTGGTGAATTTAACCCATTAACATTCCATGTCAGGAACTTCACCATCTCTGGTGACCATGAGCCTTTGGAACAAGGCCTGAAGATCAGCTGTTGCTCTCTTAGGACGTGCTCCTCCCACAGGCTCTGAAACAACCGCATTTTGCGTAGCTGGACCAGTTACAAGCTTTTGTTTTTGCTCTTTTTCCATACTCTTATATGCAGCTCTTGTCATCCTCTGTTCTTTTGGATCTTCCTTTAATGCCAAACTCTGCTCCATGGCCTCCGCGTTCTGCATCTCCTCGAGAGGCAATGACATTGCCCCTTCACTCAATTGTTTATCATCTTGTCTTGCTTCTGTTCTTTTAATTCGGGGAGATGGTGGTAAACCTGCTTTCAGGACCTTGGTGTAGAAATCTTTTGCTTTTAAAATTGTATCCAATCTGTATCTGGTCCCTGCATAATTTACCACAATTCCAATAGGTATTTCCCATCTGAACTGGATTTGTCGCTTCTTAAGCTCATCAGACAAAAAGGCAAAATCTTTCCTCTTTCTAAGAATTTTTGAAGGTATCTCCTTTAAAATCATAATATCTTGGCCTGCAATCTGAAATTTTCCCTGATAAAAAGCCTGGATAATAGAATTTCTGGTTGATCTCCTGGAAAAATAAATCACTACGTCTCTAGGTAGACTTTTTTGCCTAGCAATCCAGGAGTTAACCCTAAATGTCTTATCCATTTCCTTAAGTAGTTCTTCAGGTTCACATTTCAAAACAGGAGCCACTGCTTGTGCTATTTCCCATTCCAGATTTTCTTTAGGATTCTCTTTGAGGCCTCTGATACGCAAAGCAAACTCCATGTTCTTATATTCTGATATAGTAACCTCATCTTCTGTTCTGTCAATCTTGGCCTCTGCTCTATCAATCTTCTGTTCAGCATCAATAATGTTATTTTCCAAATTCTCCACATACTCCATAACTGAGTCCACATGAACATCCAGGCGTTGTATATGTGCAGCCAAACCCTGGAGTGCAAGCACTATATCTTCCCTGATCTGGTTGTTTTGATTAACAAATTCTTCCCTTGTTTTCTGTATTTCCTGCTGCAAAACTTGTGTAGACTGCATCACAACTTGCTGAATGTCTGTCAGTGTAAATGCAGGAGGTGGGGGAGAGGGTGGTTGTACTGTAGGTTTCATCGAAGTCTGCCCTGCAGCTTGTGGTATAGGTGAGGAAATAACATTCTTAGAAAGTGGAGGCCCTCCCCCACGTCTCGCAGCCATCTCTTAAGTTTCGATTTCCTCTTTCACCCAGCAGAATCAAAGTTCAAAAAAAAAGGGAAGAAAAAATAACAATTCTCTCAAAGTTCTTAACCTTCAATAAGAAGAAAAGGGAACAAGCTTTCAAATAAGCAAAATCCGATATTGGATAAAGTCAGTTGCAAATTGTGTCTCTTGCTTTGTAGCAAAATATAACAATTTTCAAACACAGTCACTTCACACAGGAGAGAAACATTCCAGCGCCATTTTTACTCCATTTCAAACTTGAAACTTGAAGAAGATAATGAAACTGAGTTAAAGTTAAAATCCAATTTGAAAATTCAGATCTTCCTGCTTTGCTCTGCCTGCTTTTCAAAGGAACAAAATACTCACAATCCCCTCTAAGCAGCAGGTGCAGTTGTCGCATCTGGTTCCACTCCTTTTGGAGCGAAGACGTACTGAGAGCGGAGAAAGCCTGGGCTCCGAGGGGGCTCACCCTGTTATCCCCCAAACTACTTGGGAGAATCGCAGGGGAGCTCTACCTCTACCCAGGCAAGCTCGCCTCTCCCTCTTCTCCCGAGGGAGAAGCTCCAGCGCCACGGAACAGCTGATTTTCGCTGCCTCCGGACGTTTTGACGCTTCCCAGGATTGGGCGGCTTCAGAATGCTGCCATTCGGCGCGGCAGCGCTACCAGAAGCCCCCGATAATGTAAGAATTTTTTTATTAGCATCTACATAATGGACATAACTGAAAGATACGTAAATATAACGCTGAGGACTGAATGACAGTTTCCTAAAAAAAACGACAGATCTTATATGTACATTTTTTTATACTCTGTCCTGTTATAGATTGTATTTTAGGTTTTTGTTATTTCTTTCTGTAACATAAGATAATACTAATAGTAGTGTTGTAGCTAGGGAAGTTGAATCATGTCCACTTTTGTTTTTAAATGTATATTTAATAAAATTTTCAAAAAAAAAAGATAAGAAATGGAGCATTACAGAACGGAAGGGAAGCTTTGCCCTTCAAACTGATTGGAGAATGTGATTTATGACTGCTAATTGGAGGAGGGAATTGTGCCAGATATTAGGTGCTGAAGGGAGGGGAATTCAGATCTTGGCATCCCACCATGCTGTGCCAATGCTTTGTTCTCATTATTATGGACTTTTTAGAATAAACAATGCCTGAAGTTTCTTTGAAGTGTTTCATTAGTCAGAACCATGACATCATGCGAAGATCTACATTCTTTTCAAACTATCTGCAGTCCTGAGCATCATACGCTGTCTCTAGGCTTGAGAGAAGCTGGCAAAGATTCAGGGAAAAATTTTCATCATGGGAAAAGAGAAAGTGCTTGAAGACAGTGACCCAGCAGCTACTGATACCCCAGAGGTGGAAGCAACGGATAGCATGCTGTGGGAAGATGAGTTTTTGCAGGACTCCCAGATGGAGGAGGAACCCAAGCAGTTAGGAGAGCTTATCTGGTCGTCAGGCTGGAACCACCCAGCAGAGACTCCAGATGCCTCGAGACTGCCTTGCCACCCTCAAAGACTTCAAAAGCAGAATGGTGGAGAGCTACCAGATCGTCTGCCACTGAGAATTTGGGTGAGTGAAAAATCCTGTCTGCAGACCAGGCAGCCCTCCACCCCCAGGAGTCCCTTGCCGGGCCCTCCAGCCCCACAGAGAGATAACCCCAGCCTTCGTCCCCTGCACCAATCAGAGGTTTGGGAACCTCTGTAAGTGGAAGGCCAACAACCTCTGAGCTTGCCACAGCTAATAAAGGCCTTGCAACAGCTTGGGGTGGTGCAAAAGCCTGGAGATCAGCAGCTGGTGGGAGGACGACCACAGCAAGGAGATTGGTCACTGCCTCCGAATGTACAGCAACCACTGAGGGGCCCACAAATGAAGGAGATCCAGCAGCAATCCCCACCCATCCAGCAACCTGTCAACGCTGCTAACTGTTGTGATTCAGGGTCAGCCTGTGGGGTCGGCAGTTGGGTCGGATGACTCAGATGAGGGGGAGGAGGGGGGTGTTGAAGAACTTGCTGATGATGGCTTTGAGGCTCCGCAGAGCCCCCAGCCAGGCCCCTCCTACCTGGTGGAGACCCAGACCCAGCTGTGTGAGCCTGACAGTGTGGATGAAGATGACCCACAGCTGGCCCTGTTCAAGGACGCCCGACGCAGGAGGCAGTCAAGTAGGAGCAAGCAGAGGAAGGCTGTGGGACTTCTCAGAAGGAGGCAAAGAGAGGCCACGCCCTGAACTCTTTATAAAGGGAATGTTTGGGGGAGGGCTGGTTTGCTGAAAGCAACCGCTCCGATAGAGTTTCAAAGCTCCGGTATCTTGTTTCATGTTTTGTTTGTTTTTGTAATAAATTTGGCAGACGTATTCCAGCCTTTTGCCGTCTGTAAAGGGGTTGCCTTTTCTGCAAGGCCGGTAGCAGGCTGGTACAGAACACTAACATCGAATGTTCTTGCTTTGACAAAAGATGAAGAAGAAGCTATTCAACTTGTGTGTTACTGTTAAAGCTAGAATTAGTTATTGCTGGGAGGGAGGAGGAAGAATGTCTCTCAAGGCCGTTATGATATAAGAGAAGATAAGAATTTGGCAGGTTGTCTAAAAGAAGGGAAAACTGACCCTTCAAACTAATTGGAGAATGTAAATATATATGCAAAGCAAGATAGTTCAAGCCGTGATTTGTCATAATTGTGATGATTATGGCGGACAGCTCATAAAAACCCCAAATCCACAATCTCAGAAAATTAGAATATTGTGAAAAGGTGCAATATTCTAGGCTCAAAGTGTCCCACTCTAATCAGCTAATTAAGCAATAACACCTGCAAAGGGTTCCTGAGTCTTTAAATGGTCTCTCAGTCTGGTTCAGTAGGAATCACAATCATGGGGAAGACTGCTGACCTGACAGTTGTGCAGAAAACCATCATTGACACCCTCCATAAGGAGGGAAAGCCTCAAAAGGTAATTGCAAAAGAAGTTGGATGTTCCCAAAGTGCTGTATCAAAGCACATTAATAGAAAGTTATGTGGAAGGGAAAAGTGTGGAAGAAAAAGGTGCACAAGCAGCAGGGATGACCACAGCCAGGAGAGGATTGTCAGGAAAAGGCCATTCAAAAGTGTTGGGGACTTTCACAAGGAGTGGACTGAGGTTGGAGTCAGTGCATCAAGAGCCACCACACACAGACGGATCCTGGACATGGGCTTCAAATGTCGTATTCCTCTTGTCAAGCTGCTCCTGAACTACAAACAACGTCAGAAGCGTCTTACCTGGGCTAAAGAAAAACAGACCTGGTCTGTTGCTCACTGGTCCAAAGTCCTCTTTTCTGATGAGAGCAACTTTTGCATCTCATTTGGAAACCAAGGACCCAGAGTCTGGAAGAAGAATGGAGAGGCACACACTGCAAGATGTTTGAAGTCCAGTGTGAAGTTTCCACAGTCTGTGTTGATTTGGGGAGCCATGTCATCTGCTGGTGTTGGTCCACTGTGCTTCATGAAGTCCAGGGTCAACGCAGCCGTCTACCAGGAGATTTTGGAGCACTTCATGCTTCCTTCCGCAGACGAGCTTTATGGGGATGCTGACTTCATTTTCCAGCAGGACTTGGCACCTGCCCACACTGCCAAAAGCACCAAAACCTGGTTCAATGACCGTGGGATTACTGTGCTTGATTGGCCAGCAAACTCGCCTGACCTGAACCCCATAGAGAATCTATGGGGCATTGCCAAGAGAAAGATGAGAGACATGAGACTGAACAATGCAGAAGAGCTGAAGGCCGCTATTGAAGCATCCTGGTCTTCCATAACACCTCAGCAGTGCCACAGGCTGATAGCTTCCGTGGCAGGCCGCATTGAGGCAGTAATTGCTGCAAAAGGGGCCCAAACCAAGTACTGAGTACGTATGCATGCTTATACTTTTCAGAGGTCCGATATTGTTCTATGTACACTCCTTGTTTTATTGATTGCATGTAATATTCTAATTTTCTGAGATTGTGGATTTGGGGTTTTCATGAGCTGTACGCCATAATCATCACAATTATGACAAATCACGGCTTGAACTATCTTGCTTTGCATGTAATGAGTCTATCTCATATATTAGTTTCCCTTTTTAAGTTGCATTACTGAAATAAATGAACTTTTGCACGATATTCTAATTTTTCGAGTTTCACCTGTATATATATATATATATATATATATATATATATATATATATATATATATATATATATATATATATATATATATATGCATTTCCGACTCATTAGTCTTCATCAGTCAGCCATACCCTTCTGAGATTCGAACCTGGGCTGATTGCACATTAGGCAGTTTGCCCCATGTTTGGGGCCTAGCAAGGTAATCTAAATAGTTAACATTTGACATATATATATATATATATATATATATATATATATATATATATATATATATATATATATGCAAATTATTCAAATTGCTAATAAAGAATTTTGGGAGGCTGATATGGCCATTTCGAACTCTTTATGTTCTCATCAGTCAGTCATACCCTTTATCTGAGATTCGAACCTGAGCTGATTGTATCTTAGGTAGTTGTTTTTAACTTGCTGAGCCACAGGTTCTTTCTCTCTTTTTATTAGCTAGAAGGCAAGGCAAAAATATATGTTAAGTATTTGTCAAGGCTTTTTGAAAGCACCTTGCTAATTAACTCTTTCATTCCTGTATTGGCCTGTCTCAAGGCTATATATATAATTTATTTACGGTCACAGACCAAAGTACAAGTGCAACAAAAGAAAAACATGGGGAAAGTAAAATCATAGACAATTGGACACCAGAAGTCTTGGTCGAAGGGAATTGCAACATTCTCCTCTAATAGTTACAGCTCTTAAAAGAAATTTAGAAACCTGAGAAGTGATGTATGAGGAGCCATCCCCTAGACAATATAAGACCAAATTACTAGCATTGGGACCAGAAGGGTCTATTTCAAGGAAAGACAGTAATTTATTTCTGCCTGCGTTATACATAGGGCAGTATAAAAAGACATGCTCCACAGTTTCAACCTCAGCCCTATCACAGGGGCATAGACGCTCGCTAATCGGGAGCCTCTTAAATCACCCATCGAGTAGTGCTGAGGGCAAGACATTGAAATGGGGTAGGGAGAAGACTCTTCTATATTTGGGGATGGTTAGAGTATAGAAGTATGAAGCCATCCTCAGTCCATAATTATTAGATTGGCTGAAGATCAAAGGGGAGCAGGTTTTGTTAGCTCTGGCTCTTAAATATTGCAAATCTATGTCCACAAGCCATTGGACTACCCTAGACTGGGCATCCTTGAGGCCATAATCTCCCAAGACATCCCCCGTAAAACCTAGCAAGTGGAGTTTCTTCGTCAGCTCCCTCTCCCAACAAGAGGTATGAGGGTCAGCAAACACCAGGGAGAGGTAGCTACCAGGGACTGCCGAAAAGAGCACCCGAAACCACCATTTAAAGGTGTTGATCCACGCCATGCATTCGACTGATCGAATGCCCAGTTCCAGGTACATCGGAGCAAAGCCAACACAGGGAGGGAGACCCAGAGGTTTCCTAACAAAAACAGCCTGGGTTCTTTCAATACAATCCTTGAAGCCCCGTATCCATATGGGAATTCCGTAAAGAGTTTGGGCCAAGGTTTTGGCTTTGTATACACGCAGAGCAGAAGGGATAAACTGGCCTCCTTGGGTAAAGAAAAATCTTAGGATCTGCTGATGGCTACAGGAGGCCAAATTCAGCACCTGGGTTTGATGTCTAGTCCAAGCGCCAGTGTTCTGAAATTGAATACCTAAATACTTAAAGTGGAAGACCGGCCTAACAGCATTACCATTGACAGCCCAGTTGTATAATTTCCGGGCTCTAGAGAACACCAATACTTTGGATTTGTCGTAATTAATGGACAAATGGTTCTCGGCACAGTAGGACCCAAATGCAGAAAGTAATCTTTTCAGACCAAGCCTTGATAGTGATAGAAGGACCGCATCGTCAGCATAAAGGAGAAGCGGAATCTTCGTATTTGACAACTTTGGGGCATGGGACTCAATACGTCCAATGTAAGAGGCCAAGTCAGATAAGAATAAATTAAACAAAAGAGGGGCCAGGACACAACCCTGCCTAACTCCACTCTTAATCGGGATGGGATTTGAAAGTTCTCCCTGCAAGCCACACCTGACCTGGCTGGAGGTCTGATTATACAAGGATCTAATTGGGAACAAGAGACGTGTGTCGATGGAACCTTTGAGCAATTTTGACCACAACAGTTCCCTAGGGACTGAGTCAAACACTGCCTTTAAATCGATGAAAGCAGTAAAGAGTTTGCCACCTGGTGTGATAGTGTATTTGTCAACCAGGTGCGCTAGGACAAAGCAGTGGTCCAATGTGGCACAGCCCGCTTTAAACCCGATCTGTTCTGCACCAATAGTGTTGGACTCCTCGACCCAGATGAGGAGTCTGCGTTGGAGAATGTGATTTATGACAGCAATGAAAAGGGGGGGAATTGAACTTAACATATTGTGCTAAGAGGGAGGGGAATTCAGACTCCAGCTTCTCCTAGCAAGGATTGCCGATGTTATAGGGCTAATAAAAGACTTTTAAGGTAAACAATGCCTCAGAGTCCTTTGAAAAGCTCATTCCATCGGAAACGTGACATCAAGCTGGAGTCCTCCATCTTTACGAACTAACTAGGGGGTCCCGACCTACCGTCACTGTCTACAAGTTTTGGAGAAGATACCATCATGGAGGAAGAAAAATTGCCTGAAGTCAGCTCCCCGGCACCAGCAGCCACCCCAGGGGGGGAAGACCCAGTGAAGAAGTCTGCAGGAAAAGAGTTTCAGCAATCCTCCCAGCTGGGAGCTAGACCCAAACAACCAGGAGAATTGGTCTGGTCGTCAGAGTGGATTAAGCCCAGCGGAAACTCCAGGCGCCTCAAAACAGCCTTGCCATCACCAAGGGCTTCAAAGGCAGAGGAGGTGGGGCGACAACAAAGAGATTCCTGCACATCGTATTCCCCAGACCGGTGGGGAGCAGCCAGGCCATCTGAAATTGAATACTCGGGTGAGTGGAAATATCTGTCTGCAGCCCATAGCCAATCAATTGACAATCTAGCAGAAAGGTTTGAAGAGCTAGAAGTGAGGAGTGCAGAACAGCTCCTGCCAAAAGAGGCCCCCAGCCCCTTCCAACCCCTGGAGTTCCCTGCTAGGTCCTCCATGTCACTGCACGTTTTTTTTGTTCGTCAGAAAAGTTCATTTCTAACTGTACATTTCCCCTGCTCTCTGCACCTGTTGTGATAACTTATCTGGTAACCATAGTGAATCCCATATGACCAGTTATGTTTTTGGTTTCAGTCTGTTTAGTACGCATGTCTAGAAAAAGTTCTCACAGTTTTTTCTTTATTGTCTTTCACTTTTGCTGTTACTGTCTGTTACGTTAGGATGTAGTCAGCTAGCTCTCTTTATAATATATATTTAGTTTTTATATTTTTGTAATTAAAAGGTATTTAGTAAGATTATGCATCGTGTTTTATTTCCTTCCTTCATGCACATCATGCATTCTCTGAAGCACGGTCCTTCGCCCTCTACTAAGGTGATTTTTACCTTAACATTTTGGTAGCAGAGGATGGTTTGATTTATGTTTTTAGAGATGCATGTTTCTGCGGCTGTTATCAGTTAGTTAGTGCTAGCGAGGCAGCGGTGATTAACTGCTGAAACATGTCAGGAAGGAAGCCACGGCTGAAAAGGGAGGCTAGGAGCTTGTCTGTGGGGCATCTCCCTTCAACTTTACAAACTCCGATCGCTTTAGCCACACGCCTTGGAGAAGACGCACCTGCTCCTGTCGACGATGCAAGGTCAGTCACTCCTTTTTCTACTTTTCCAAGCTCCCTGGCAGCTGTTTTTGAAAATGTTCACACTCCAGGGGCTCAAGATGAGTTTCAAAGGCTTGGAGCGAAACCTAAAGTTCAGCCGAAGAAAATTCCTTCTGCTCCTTCAAGCCCCAAGCCAACTATGCGAGATAGGGCTATGCAAGGCTACTGTGAACAAATTGGGTTTTTTGAAAAGCGTTTGCAGCAGGCAAAGGAATATGTGTCAATGGTTCAGCAATATGAGAGGTGTTATGAGCAAGAACCGGACATATTACCACACCCACAAGAAGAAGCCATATTGCCTCCTTCTTCCCCAAAGCCAAAGTTACGCCCATCATTGAGTGTCATGCCAGACGAATGGGAACCGGAGGCTCCTATGTCACATGATTATGGGCTGTCCCAAAGGACATACAGAGCCACAGTGATGCCTGAAGCAAATGTTATAGCACCATCTACTGGTGAAGCTGCATTAAGACATGAATTGGAGCTCTCACTCTCGCAACTGTCCATGCAGGAATCTTTGCTCAGAGATACAAGATTTCTGCCGTTATCTGAGGCTCCAGCCCCTGATGGTGCTAGGATTCCTGTTACTATTGCTTCTCCTGTTAATATTGCTTCTATGCAAGTCCCTCTATCTGGCAGAACACAGCCATATTTAACCCACATGCAATTGCCACCGGGTTCTTATATGCGAAGGCCAGTGTCATCTGCAGGTTATGCTACTGCAACAGCGCCAGCGCCTCCTGCTGGCCAGGGTAGAATAGTAGCTCATAGACAGTCACAGCCAGCACCAATACTACCGGCAGCTTCAATGCAACTGCCGCATGTCCAGGCACAGGCACAGACGCCACTGGTGCCTCCTGCAGGTTATGGTCGGATTGCACAACCTGCACAGCCCGTACCTCAATTGTATATTCCTCATCAAACACTTTCCATTATACCACTGGCTGGTGATTCAAAATTAAAGAAGTCAGGACAGAATTACAGGGCATGGGTCAGTGAAGTTGGACTTTTGCTTCGTAGAGAAGGTACCCATGTGATGGTGTTTAATCCTCCTGCCCAGCCATGGCCTCCTGACATATGGGACTTGAATAATAGAGCATGCACAATGTTATTGATGTCCATGGACACTGAATTGCAGCTCACTTTTTCACAAGATGCAACTGCCCAACAAATTTGGACTCAGAGACATGTTATCGGCCTACATCAATTGAGTCTACATGTTTACTTTTGTCTGAGTTCCATGGTTCCAGATTAAAACCTGGTGAACATATTGGAGCACATTTGACTAAAATGAAAGGTATTAGAAAAGAACTGGGTGAAAAAGGCTATCCTATTGATGATTTTCAAATGATCAGCATTATCATCAATTCTTTGAATCATGAGTGGAAAGATGCTATTTCCAAGATCAATCAAGTGCCTATTGCTCAACGCACAGTGGATCATGTATGCAGAATTTTAACCGAAGAAGAGGCACTTATGCAAGCTGCGCCACATTTAAGGGAACCACCTGCATCAAGAGCTTCAGCGAGGCGTGCCTTCCGTGGAAGGACCTACGTTCCAAGGATGCCAAGATGCTACATCTGCAATCGTGTGTGTTCCAGCGCCCGTTACATACCAGCCCAGAGGAACAGATTCCAGAGGAGGCAGAGGTAGAGGCGGACGACAAGGTCGTGGTCGTGGTTCCAGGCGTGATCCACAAGCTCCACTTGTCACATTGGTTGTGACCAACGATCCACAGCCTCAACCAGAGTACGACAGACGACTTCTTTGGACTTTGGACAGTGGAACAGCATTACATGTTACCTACAGAAAAGAGCTTTACACAGAGATGCACGAGCCTGAACCTGAACTTCGTGAACTTTACTCTTTTTCCAATCATCCTGTTCAGATCATGGGAAAAGGAACTGTTTATATTGAAGAGCTTGGTGCTCTCATTCCAGATGTTTACTACGTTCCGTCTGCCAGTAGTAATTTGCTTAGTCAGAGTCATTTGTCTAGGTTTTCTCATTTTCAGGTCCACCATCTTGAAAAAGCAAGTTATATAGTCAAAGACGGAGATATTGTTGCTGAAACCATGTTGATTGGTGGTGTTTATTACTTAAAACCAAAGTCTAAGCAGCAAGAGCAGGCAAGTATACACGTTCCAAAAAGCACAGGCCCAGACAGAGACGTCCCAGAGAGAGATCCTGTTGCTACTCCAAAGATTCCTAAAGATAATAAAAATACAAAAAAGACACAGGTTGCTCATGACAAGCCTGGGGTTCCTAATAAAAATGCTAATGTTGAGAATTCACTAACAGGTAAACCTTTGCATTCCAGGTGTATCCATAAGTGGCATAGAAGATTGGGTCATGCCAGTTTCCGTGTTCTGAAGAAGATGCCAGAGTTCGTAAGAGGTTTGGATCTAAAGGGGTGTAAGGTGTTCTTGGACTGTGCTGTCTGCAAGAAAGCCAAATCCAAGGCAGCAACAATTCCAAAACGCACTACACGCCTGTCAACACGCATTTTTGATTTGGTACACACTGACATAGTGGGTCCTTTTGTACCAACACTTGGTGGTAAAAGATATTTCCTGACAATCGTTGATAATTATTCTAGATATGGATATGTATATCCTATGAAAGAAAAATCTGAGACCTTTCAGATCTTTAAAGACTTTGCTAGTCTTGTCTATACCCAATTCGATGTCAACATTGCCAGAATCCAGAGTGATCGTGGTGCTGAATTCATGTCTCAGTGTTTCCAGGACTGGATGCGTGAGAATGGGATAGTACATCAGACATCTGCTCCTTATACTCCAGCTGAAAATAGAGTGGCAGAACGCAGAAATGGGGTTTTGCAAACCATGATGCGTTGCCTTCTTGAAGATGCCAACCTTGGTCTTCCATACTGGGGTGAAGCTATCAAATATGCTAATCATATCATCAACTGTACTTGGAGTAGTGTGATAAATCAGACCCCTTATTTCATGTTATATGGACACAAGCCTGATCTCTCACATCTCCATATTTTGGTTCCTATGCTATGGTCAATATTCCTTTAGCCCAAAGAAAGAAAGGGGGTCCTGCAGCAAAAAGGATGAGATTTATGGGCATTGATGATAATTCAAAATGGAGCAAATACATTGACTCTCATCATGTTATCGTGGTTTCACAATCTGCTACTTTTGAGGAAGATGCTGACTGGTCCAGGATTCATTCTAATGATCCTGGAGTTTATTTTCCTAGAGATGATGTTGCTGATGCCACACAACCTGATGATCAAGATTCACAGGATAATGTTCCTTCCACGAGTTCTTCTCAACCTACTGTTCCGTCTTCGCAAGCCGCCGATGTTGCTGCTGGCGACAATGATGAAGACGAGGACGACACGGAAGAAGAATGGACGGTTGTTCCGAGACGTTCCAAGAGGTCCACAAAGGGAATCCCTCCAAAACGGTATTCGTGGCAAGTAACAAAAACACTGTACCTTTGATTTGTAATGTTACACTTCCATCTGAGAAGTTCACACATATCAAACATCTTCCTGAATCAGAACAAGATAAATGGTTTGAGGCAATGCAGGCTGAAATAGACAGTCTAAAGAAACTTCAAGTGTTTACGCCTGCAAGCCCTCCAGCAAACAAGAAAGTTATTGGTACTCGATGGGTCTACAGGATCAAAAAGAAGCCGAATGGTGAGTCGTTGTACAAGGCCAGACTCGTAGCCCAGGGTTTCGCTCAACGTTATCCTGAGGACTATACAAATACATACTCACCCACAGTGCGGACTGAAAGTGTGAAAATCGCATTAGCCACTGCAACTATCCTTGGCCTGGAAGTTTTCCAATTCGACGTTGAAACGGCTTATCTACACACTGATCTTGACGAGGACATCTACGTGAAAGGTCCTCCAGGTTTCCGACAGCAAGAAGGGGATACCTGGTTTCTACACAAAAGTCTTTATGGTCTGAAACAGTCTGGTTTAATGTGGTACTTATGTCTTTCTGACAAACTAAATTCAATGGGCTTTATTAAGTCCGAAACAGATGAATGCGTGTTTACTAAAAGATCCGGTTGTTATGCAGATTCAGATTGGGCGAGTGATAAGAAGTCACGGAAAAGTACATCAGGTTACATGATGTTCTTAAATGGATGTCCTGTTTACTGGCATGTGCGTAAACAGAATTTTGTTTCTTGTTCCTCTACAGAAGCTGAGTATGCTTGTGTGTCTGATGCATGCAATTCTTTAACCTGGTTTGATGCTTTAGTCACAGATATCTGGACACATCCGATTCGACCGATCACTGTGATGGAAGATAATGAATCTGTGGTTTATATTTCCGAAACACGTTGTACAGGTTCAAGGTCCAGACACATTGACATCCGATATCAAAACATAAGGCAACTGGTTAAACAAGGTTTTGTGATATTACAGTATGTGCCTACACGTGATCAAGTTGCTGATATGTTGAACAAACCACTTCCTACAGCCCAGCATGAGTATCTGCGTGAGAAGATGTGCCTTACTTGAGTCTTCACTTTGCTGACGAAAGAAGGGGAATGTCACTGCATGTTTTGTTTTGTTCGTCAGAAAAGTTCATTTCTAACTGTACATTTCCCCTGCTCTCTGCACCTGTTGTGATAACTTATCTGGTAACCATAGTGAATCCCATATGACCAGTTATGTTTTTGGTTTCAGTCTGTTTAGTACGCATGTCTAGAAAAAGTTCTCACAGTTTTTTCTTTATTGTCTTTCACTTTTGCTGTTACTGTCTGTTACGTTAGGATGTAGTCAGCTAGCTAATATATATATTTAGTTATTATATTTTTGTAATTAAAAGGTATTTAGTAAGATTATGCGTCGTGTTTTATTTCCTTCCTTCATGCACATCATGCATTCTCTGAAGCACGGTCCTTCGCCCTCTACTAAGGTGATTTTTACCTTAACACTCCAGTCCCACAGAGGAAGAGGAACTAGGGCCCACTCAGCAGTGGGTAGTATGGCAACCCCCACAGAAGGAGGGGCAGCAAACTCTGGGCCTAAATCAGCTAATAGAGGCCTTGTAACAGATTGGGGTGTTGCAGAAGCCTGGAGAGCAACAGCTACTTGGGGGATGACAACTCCATGGAGGCTGGTCCCCACCCCCGAGTGCCAAGCAACCACTAAGGGGCCCGTAATTAAGGGAGGCGCCACAGCACTTGAGGCTAACACGTCTCCTAGTAGATCAGCAGCAGAAGGCGCCACGATTCCCTGCAAACAAAATCCAAAGTAGACGACAGCAACCCCCACCTATCCAACAACCATTGAGAAGCCTACAGCAGCAGGTGGTACCACGACGTTCCGCTGGCCAACAGAAGCATCCCCTCAGGCAACCACAGCAAGGGGAGCAGCAGCAGGGCCCAAACGTGCAACCCCTGGGCATACAGAAGCACCAATGGGGTAGCCAGCAACTGGGGGCACAACAGCAGCACTGGAGGCCCCAGCAGCCATTGAACCAACAACCAAGGTGGGGCCAGCAGCAATGGGGGCCCCAGCAACCAATGATGAGCCCAACCTTTAGAGCAACCTTTGATGGGGACCCAGAGAAACTGATTGTTTTCCTCAACCAAGTACACTCTCACTTGAATCGCTGGGCCTATCTCTACCCGGATCCAGGTGCTATGGTTGATGTGATTGCCCCAGCAACCAATGATGAGCCCAACCTTTAGAGCAACCTTTGATGGGGACCCAGAGAAACTGATTGTTTTCCTCAACCAAGTACACTCTCACTTGAATCGCTGGGCCTATCTCTACCCGGATCCAGGTGCTATGGTTGATGTGATTGTGATCTCCTAGAGGGAGAAGCATCCGAATGGTTAAACAATTTATATAACGAGCAAGCCCCTGAATTGGAAGACCCCCACCTTTTCCTCCTAGGGCTGAGAGAAAGATTTGAGGACTCATCCATTGCCCTGAAAGCAGAAGAACAAATCCACAAGATAAAGCAAGCTGGCCAGCCTGCCCTGGAGTACATGCAGGAGTTTCACAAGATTGCCGGTTGGATAGATAGATGGCCTGAGCAATACATAATTCATCATTTTTTGTTGTTAGTTGCAAAGTTGTGTCTGACCCATCGTGACCCCATCGACAATGTTCCTCCAGGCCTTCCTGTCCTCTACCACCATCTGGAGTCCATTTAAGGTCATGCCTACTGCTTCAGTACTAGCATGTGAAATGAATGCAATGGTGCAATAGTTTGAACATTCTTTGGTACTGCCTTTCTTTGGAATTTGAATGGAAACTGATCTTTTCCAATCCTGTGGCCACTGTTGAGTTTTCCAAATTTGCTGGCAAATTGAGTGTAGCACTTTTACTGCATCGTCTTTTAAGATTTTGAATAGCTCAGCTGGAATACTGTCACCTCCACTAGCTTTGTTGTTGCTCACCTTTCCTAAGGCCCACTTCACTTCACATTCTAGGATGTCTGGCTTGAGGTCAGTGACCACCTCATCGTGGTTATCAGGGACGTTAAGCTCTGGGTTGTTGTTTTTTTTTAAAAAAACAAGTTTTATTGGTTTTTCAGTTAAAATCTAAATATTTAGAAAGCATCATGGTGACTGGGTAATCAGAGATTCAGTAACAGAGTTTTCAGTACATAATTCAGGTTACATTATCAAAACGTCCTTCTCAATTTCCCTTAACATTTCATACAACCAGTTTAAACTAATAAATTTCTAGAAATAGCATGGTCAGTTAAAAAATGTGTCAATTCAATTTCATTGAGATATATCTATGTCCTGTTATTTAATTTTACCTAATTTTGATTTTAATTATATTATTCAAATTCAGCCTTTAACATCCCAAATAATATTCACAACCCAAATTTCCCTTATTTCATTACAGCAAAAACTATAGCATCTGACATGTACACAGTGGCTGAGTAGCTATGTTCTACCTAATAAACATTGTGTTTCACATCCTAATACATCACACGTTACTGACAGGGCCACAGCCTATGTTTATCAATCTACAACTATTTATGCACAACCATATTCTGTTTTAAATTTTGGCTAATTCTTAATTCTTAAATAGAATAATCAAACGACTTTTAACTTCAAACGTGGGATATACAAACCAAATTTCTATTATGTCAGTGCACAAATTATAATGTCTAAAATAAGCCTAAAAGATACATAAACACTTTCTAGTTCTATCTCATAAACATTTTCTATTTTAGATCCTGATAGATCACTGATTACTAAAAGGATAACCTTTAATGGTTCTCTAAGAACTCACTTTTTAAATCTAACTCTGGCTTTCTTTTTTTGCCAATCAGGTTTCCAGACCAAGGCCTTTAAATTGCCAGATAGGTCTCCCTTCGCTCCAATACATATTATTTGAATTGAAGGAGGCCATCTAGCCATCAGTGATCCACAAAAACCAAACCATTTGTAATCATTATGTTGTTGCCCTGTTAGTTCTAGTTTCTGTATTTCCTCTAAAAACTTTTTTATCTTCAGTTTGGTCTGGATGCCTCTTTCGTCTGGGTTCATCTGCTTTAAGTAGAGAGTCTTATCCAGTTTTGTAATTAGTGCTTGGCTATCCGGGCTTTCAGGAAACTGTCTTTGTTGATCTTCCACGTCCTCTATGTTAGCATCACTATCTTGCACATAGTATACTTCTAAAGTTATAGGCTCTTTTGATGGAGTCAAAAGTTGAGTATTACGTTTTCCCATAGTTGTTGTTGATCCTTAAGGTTAATTGCCATAGTGATAGTTCCTTGTACTTTTAGAGTTGTCGGTTCTTTGGATAGAGTTAAATTTTTTGTATTAGTTTTTTCAATATCTTGTTGTACTTTGTGTTCCTCTGTCTCAGTAGTAATTTGTTCCAGTTTTGTTATATTCTGAGTTGTAAATTCTTTAGTTGAAGTCTGGGTTACAGCTTGTAAATTGGAGTTGGCACCTAAATTTTCCAGCCTGGAGATAAACATCTCAGAAACTTTATGGATTGTTTCTAATATGAGCTTATAGTCAAGCGAGGTTTGTGGCTGATCAGTCTCCATTTTGAAGTAGTGGTAAATAGACCTTAGTGGAGGCTAATTTTTAAACAAAAGTCAGTAAATGTTCACCTCCACAAGCCTTGAGTTCACCTCCAGCTGTTTCAGGTTTTTATCTTTAGCTGATTATGTCAAGGGCAGTTCCAAAATAAACAGGTTTATTTGCCAAAAAGGCCACAAGATGTCCCCAGCATACTTAAAATCTTTTTCAGACGGAGTAAATTTATCAGTTTTGAGTACTTTTAAGTAACTTTTAAGTAGTTCTTTTCTCTCTTTTCTCTCTTTTTTTAATCAAATAGACAGAATAGCCAGTTTCTGTAAGAATAGGAGTTTTGGGTTGCCAAAAATAGAAAGGAAGTAAGTTGAATTAAATAGTATTATTCTGTTCAAGGTTTTCTTTTTTCTCCCAATGTGATCAAAAGCCGCCCTTAAGGAGGGTGGGGAAAAAAAAGCTCCCTTCCCTCTCTCCTCGCTGGGGGAAGCAAATTCAAGAAGCCTTTAACAGGAAAAAGTAGACAATTAGGAAAGGAAGAAGGCAATTCTCACCCAGTTTTCAAGTGCTTTCAAGTGCTTTGTTGTAATTTTGGCTTTGGCTGGAAACGGCTGAAATGATTGGCCACGAGAGTGGCCAATCCTTTCTTCATCAGTTCGGAGAGTTGCTCTAGGCCAAAGGGAGGGCCCCCGCCCTTCTACTGCCGACTGGAGAGACCTCTCCCCCGCTCCTTCACCCCTCCAGGGCAACTTTTGACCCCTTTACAGCCCCCCCCCATGAAGAAATCCAGACAATGTGGGGAGCATTCCCTCACACGTCTGGTTGTGCCGAAAACCAAAAACCGGAAGGCAAGCTCGTTCTTGTATAGTTGTTCTGTGTAATATTTCCACCTCTTCTTAATCTCTTCTGCCTCTGTTAGGTCCCTGCCATTTTGGTCCTTTATCATGCCCATTTTTGCATGAAACGTTCCCTTCATCTCTCCAATTTTCTTGAAGAGATCTCTGGTCCTCTCTATTCTATTGTTTTCTTCTATTTCTTTGCATTGTTCATTTAAGAAGGCTTTATCTCTTCTAACTATTCTCTGGAATTCTGCATTCAATTGGGCGTATCTCTTTCTCCCTTGCCTTTCGCTTCCCTCCTTTCCTCAGCTATTTGCAAAACCTCCTCAGACAGCCATTTGGCTTTCTTGCATTTCTTTTTCTTTGGGATGGTTAGTTGCTACCTCTTGTACAATGTTGCGAACCTCTATAGTTCTTCAGGCACTCTGTCTATCAGATCTAATTCCTTAAATCTATTTGTCACCTCTACTGTATATTCATCAGAGATATGATTTAGTTCATACCTGAGTGGCATAGTGCTTTTCCCTACTTTCTTCAGTTTAAGCCTAAATTTTGCAACAAGAAGCTCATGGTCTGAGCCACAGTCAGCTCCTGGTCTTGTTTTTACTGAATGTATAGAGCTTCTCCATCTTTGGCTGCAGAGCACATAGTCAATCTGATTTCTGTGTTGACCGTCTGGTGATGTCCATGTGTAGAGACATCTCTTGGGTTGTTGGAAAAGAGTATTTGTTATGACCATTGTATTCTTTTGACAAAATTCTATCACCCTGTGCCCTGCTTCATTTTGTACTCCAAGGCCAAACTTGCCTGTTATTCCAGTAATCTTTTGGCTTCCTACTTTAGCATTCCAATCCCAAATGATGATAAGGACATCATTTTTGGTGTTAGTTCTATAAGGTGCTGTAGGGCTTCATAGAACTGGTCAATTTCATCCTCTTCAGCACCGGTGGTTGGGGCATAGACTTGGACTACTGTGATATTGAATGGTTTGCCTTGGATTCGAACTGAGATCATTCTGTCATTTTGGGGATTGTATCCCAGTATTGCTTTTCCTACTCTTTTATTGACTATGAAGGCTACTCCATTTCTTCTGAGGGATTCTTGCCCGCAGTAGTATACCTGATGGTCATCTGAATTAAATTCACCCATTCCTGTCCATTTTAGTTCGCTGATTCCTAAGATGTTGATGTTCAGTCTTGTCATCTCTTGTTTGACCATGTCCAGCTTGCCTTGATTCATGGATCTTACATTCCAGGTTCCTATGGAGAATAAATCTTTACAGCATCGGACTTTCCTTTCACCACCAGACATATCCACAGCTGAGTGTCCTTTCGGCTTTGGCCCAGTCGCTTCATTCTTTCTGACGCTATTAGTACTAGCCCTCTGCTCTTCCCCAGTAGCATATTGGATGCCTTCCGACCTGAGGGGCTCATCTTCCAGCGTCATATCTTTTTGCCTTTTGGTACTGTCCATGGGGTTTTCATGGCAAAAATACTGGAGTGGGTTGCCATTTCCTTCTCCAGTGGATCATGTTTTGTCAGAACTCTCTGCTATGACCTGTCCATCTTGGGTGGCTCTGCATGGCATAGCTCATAGCTTCATTGAATTGTGCAAGCCCCTTCGCCACAACAAAGCAGTAATCCATGAAGGGAATGACATCAATATGGAACCTGAATGGGCATTCAGTAACAATTGGTGTGTGCTGAGTCTCAAAGATGCTTTTTCAAAAGGCAACTGGACTTTGTTTTTTCTTGAAGACATTTAGCTTCTCATCCAAGAAGCTTCATCAGTTCTGACTGGATGGTGGTGGTGGGGGGGATGGAAGGATTAGTTCTGACAGGATGTCAGAACTAATTCATCTTGTCGGAACTAATCCTTCCATCCCACCATCCAGTCAGAACTGATGAAGCTTCTTGGATGAGAAGCAAAATGTCTTCAAGGAAAAACAAAGAAAGTCCAGTTGCCTTTTGAAAAAGCACCTTTGAGACAGCCATGACCTGGATGACTGAGAATCACCATAGACATATATGGTGAGTGTTAATAGAACCCTGGCTCCCCCACAATAATGGCCAATGATTGTCTTTTGATTCAGTTGACTTCAATAGGAACCTATCAGGAGAAACTGCGGTCACTTCAGGAGCTACTAAAAACTAAACAGCATTGAATTTGGTTACCCTTCACCAACCAAACTGTTTGCCTGAATTTCTAAACTGTTTGCCTGAATTTCTACTGCACCTCTTCCTGATGAACACCACAGATGCCAAAACCAACCTGCATTTCAGTTAGCAGATTGCCATTGTTGAACAGCCATACAATCAATTGAAGTCATACCAGGACTTATGCTATATTATTTTAATGGAACAGTGGGATGGTGGAAAAGAAAAGTGGAACATTTATCTCTATGTTTATGCTTTACTATGTGTAGCCACAACACACATATGGGCAAAGAAGACCTTCAGCTTGGCCTCCTCTCATGGGTATGATTGCAATGGCCCTTACTTACAAAGGTACTAATTTTGATAAAACTCCAAATAAGTCAAAGTCTGGGCCTGGGCAGCTCACCATCACAGAATCCACTATGAATTCTTCATTGTACAAGAGGGTGCTTGAGGATAATGTGAGACCATCTGTCAGAAGATTGAAGCTTAACAAAAAGTGGACCTGGCAACATTACAATGACCCTTAACATTCCAGTAAATATAAGGAATGGATAAAAAAAACCAGGGAGAGTCTAGAAAGCCTGGATCTGAATCCCATCAAGATGCTGTGGGGTGATCTGAAATGAGCTGTTCATGCAAGAAACCTCTCAAACACCACAGCTGAAAAAAATATGCATGGATGAGTGGGAAAAAGTTCATTCCAGTATTTTTTCAGAGACTGACACAGTTATAAGCAATGCCTACTTGAGATTTTGCCTGCCAAATGTGGCAGCACCAGGTATTACAGCCAAGGTGTAGAATCAAACCACACATTGGCAAATAAGCTTATTGCAGTGTTTATTAAACAGCACATGCCAGTAGGACTCTCCAAAGAATATTGAGAGAGACCCCACCCCACAAATGGATGCACTCATATTTATACCTCTCAGAAAGGCGGGAGAGTATTATACATATGTTATGGTTCCGGCTGAAAAGCCCAACGAAGTAAACACACCAGAGACATTGCAATCACTAATGTAATTGTTTATTAGGCAAAGCATACCGGCATGATAGAAAGAATACCAGCTCTGGCAATATGGTGAGAAAAAGTTAATTAAAAGAGTAAAACCTTCCCTCCCCTCTCTGACAGTTCAGGTCACATTGTCCAATTTGTCAACGCTGCAAATATCGAATGTTCTTGCTTTGACAAAAGATGAAGAAGCAGCTACTTCATATGTTAAACTTGTGTGTTACTGTTAAAGCTAGAATTAGTTATTGCTGGGAGGGAGGAGGAAGAATGTCTCTCAAGGCCGTTATGAAATAAGAGAAGATAAGAATTTGGCGGGTTGTCTAACAGAAGGGAAAACTGACCCTTCAAACTAATTGGAGAATGTGATGTATGACAGCAATGAAAAGGAGGAGAATTCTGTTAAACATATTGTGCAAAGGGGAGGGGAATTCAGATTCCAGCTTCTCCTAGCAAGGATTTCCGATGTTATAGGGCTCTAATAAAAGACTTTTAAGGTAAACAATGCCTCAGAGTCATTTGAAGAGCTCAACTCTCGGAAACTTGACATCAAGCTGGAATCCACCAACTTTACAAACTAACTAGTGGGTCCTGACCTACCGTCGCTGTCTCCAAGTTTGGGAGACAGGCTGACAAAGAGTTGGGGAAGATCCCATCATGGAAAAAGTTGCCTGACGTTAGCTCCCCGGCACCAGGAGCCACCCCAGGGGGGGATGGGCCAGCGAAGAAGCCGGTCGGAAAAGAATTTCAGCAATCCTCCCAGTTGGGAGCCAGACCCAAACAACCAGGAGAATTGGTCTGGTCGTCAGAGTGGATTAAGCCCAGCAGAAACTCCAGGCGCCTCGAAGTGGCCTTGCCATCCCCGAGGGCTTCAAAGGCAGAGGAGGTGGGGCGACAACAAAGAGACTCCTGCACATCGCATTCCCCATACTGGTGGGGAGATGCCAGGCCATCTGAAATTGAATACTCGGGTGAGTGGAAATATCCGTCTGCAGCCCATAGCCAATCAATTGACAATCTAGCAGAAAGATTTGAAGAGCTAGAAGTAAGGAGCACAGAACAGCTCCTGCCAAAAGAGGCCCCCAGCCCCCCCTTTTGCAGAGCTAACAGCCTTCCAACCCCTGGAGTTCCCTGCTAGGGTCTCCAGTCCCACAGAGGAAGAGGACCTAGGGCCCCCGCAGCAGTGGGTAGTATGGCAACCCCCACAGAAGGAGGAGCAGCAAACTCTGGGCCTAAATCAGCTAATAGAGGCCTTGCAACAGATTGGGGTGATGCAGAAGCCTGGAGAGCAACAGGTAGTTGGGGGATGACAACTCCCTGGAGGCTGGTCCCCACCCCCGACCACCAAGCAACCACTGAGGGGCCCGCAATTGAGGGAGGCGCCACAGCACTTGAGGCTAACACGTCTCCTAGTAGATCAGCAGCAGAGGGTGCCACAATTCCCTGCAGACAAAATCCAGAGTAGATAACAGCAACCCCCACCTATCCAACAACCATTGAGGGGCCTACAGCAGCAGGTGGTGCCACGACGTTCCACCGGCCAACAGAAGCATCCCCTCAGACAACCACAGCAAAGGGAGCAGCAGCAGGGCCCAAATGTGCAACCCCTGGGCATACAGCAGCACCAATGGGGTATCCAGTAACTGGGGGTCCACAGCAGCAGTGGGGGCCCTGGCTGCTGTTGAATCAACAACAAGGATGGGGCCAGCAGCAACTGGGGGCACAACAGCAGCAGTGGGGCCCCCGGCAGCCATTGAATCAAAAAACAGGATGGGGCCAGCAGCAACTGGGGGTACAACAGTAGCAGTGGGGGCCCGGCTGTCATTGAATCAACAATTAGGATGGGGCCAGCAGCAGTGGAGGCCCCGGCAGCCATTGAACCAATGACCAGGGTGGGACCAGCAGCAATTGGGCCCCCAGCAACCAATGATGAGCCCACCCTTTAGAGCAACCTTCAATGGGGACCCAGAGAAACTGATCTTTTTCCTCAACCCAGTACACTCTCACTTGAATCGCTGGGCCTATCTCTACCCGGACCCAGGTGCTATGGTCGATGTGATTGCGTCCAACCTAGAGGGAGAAGCATCCAAATGGTTAAACAATTTATATAATGAGCAATCCCCTAAATTGGAGGACCCCCACCTTTTCCTCCTAGGGCTGAGAGAAAGATTTGAGGACCCATCCATTGCCCTCAAAGCAGAACAAATCCACAAGATAAAACAAGCTGGCCGGCCTGCCCTGGAATACGTGTGGGAGTTTCACAAGATTGCCAGATGGATAGATAGATGGCCTGAGCAATCCATAATTCATCATTTTAGAGAAGGGTTGGACGACCACCTTTCTCCGGCATGCATATACTGAGCTGTGCCTGACCAGCTGCAAGAATGGTACCAGGCAGCGGTGAAATTAGATGTCCAGCTCGCCCGCTGTAAGAAGCCTCTCCCACCTGAAGCTGTGCCAAAACCAGAACCCAAACAGCTACCACCCCCCCGAAAACCTCCAACTACTACTACTTCCAAAAGACCTAGGCCACCTACAGGCCTGCCAATCAAGTGCTTTCAATGTGGACAGCAGGGACATCGAGCAGTGAACTGCCCAGTTCCCTACCCGCCAAAAGCAGAGTAGACAGGAACCAGCAACGAGGAGGAGACCTGCACAGCAGCCACAGAGAGAAAAGTCCCACTGGGCTACCCAGGAGCCCATTGTCCAGGTTACATCCCCCACCCAGAAGGACACTGTCCCACTGACTGGACCCGCCCCCTCTCTACCCGGCTTTGACAGCGATGACGAAGGGGAGAACGACTTGATGGTGAGTCAACACGTCCCACCTTTTTCATTGCCTGCTAAACTCATAATCCCTAAATCAGAGGGACACGTAGACTTGAAAGTACTAGTTGATAGTGGCTGCTTCCGATGCATCATTAGCCTGTAACGTGCCCTGAGACTGGGCATACGGGCTAAGCTGCTCTCCAAACCTGTGAGGTTTGAGCAAGCCTATGGCTTCCCAATGGGAGGGAATTTAGTCACGCAATTAACAGAGCCCTCACGCCTAGAAAATAGGCAAGCACTGGGAGTTTATTCGCTTCCTGGTGGCTCCAAAAATGATTGAGACTGTGATCCTAGGACTAGCCTGGCTAGACAAATGGAAGCCATTTATCTGGTGGGAAAAAGGAATGAGAACACTGAGACTAGCCATAGGGCCCGATCCCCCCATTGATTCCACAGATGTTACAGGGGATTTTAGCCCACCCAATGAGTGAGTGCACATGGCTGCCTTATGGCCACCACATGAGCCACTTATCCCCAGTGAGTACTGGGACCTAGCGGAGGCATTTAGTGAGAAAGAATGTGATACCGTGCCTCCTCACTGACCCAATGATTGTTCCATTGAACTGTTGCTGGGGCCCAAACTTCCCCGACCAAGAATGTACGCTATGTCCCCCCTTGAAATGGAGGAGATGCAGTGATATGTGGATACAAACATAGGAAGGGGATTCATCGAATGGGCCAAGTCTACCGTGGGAGCTCCTGTGTTGTTCAAAGAAAAAAAAGATGGATCTCTTCATCTCTGCGTGGACTATAAGGGTCTTAACGTTGTGAGTGTGGAAAATAAATACCCACTCCCCCTCCTAAAAGACTTACTAACCCACCTGGCGAAGGGGAGTGTCTTCACTAAATTAGACCTGAGAGAAGCATATTACTGGGTGAGAATAAAGGACGGGGATGAGTGGAAAACAGCTTTCAACTGCCCCTTGGGAAGCTACCAATTCAAAGTCATGCCATTCAGACTGCAGGGGGCTCCATCTGTATTCATGCAGCTGATAAATGAGGTCCTACATGATCACTTATACAAAGGTGTTCTGGTGTATCTTGATGACATCTTAATATACAGCACAAATATGACTGATCATATAAAGCTAGTGAGAGAAGTGTTAAAGAAACTATTGAAGGCCAAACTTTATGTCAAATTGTCAAAATGTGAATTTCACCAATTGCGATTAGATTATCTTGGCTATAGAATTTCCAATGAGGGCATTGAAATGGACCCAGCCAAAGTGAAAGCTATAATTGAATGGCAGCCCCCAAATATTTTATTTTTTTTTTTATTTTAATTCCATTTATATCCCGCCCTTCTCCGAAGACTCAGGGCGGCTTACAAGCTTAGCAGTAGCCTTCATTCTATGTATATGCCTGCTTATTAGGGCTTTCACACACCCCCGCAAGCGGCATTATTACAAAGTCAGCTTAATTGCCCCCAACAATCTGGGTCCTCATTTTACCTACCTCGGAAGGATGGAAGGCTGAGTCAACCTTGAGCCTGGTGGGATGCGAACCTGCACTAATTGCAGGCAGCTGGTGTTACTTAAGGAGGCATTAGCCCACTGCTCCACCAAGGCTCTCGCAAACCACCAAGGCTACTCGCAAACAGCTCCAGAGCTTCCTAGGGTTTGCCAACTTCTACCGTCAATTCATTCCCTCTTTTGCTGAGATTGCTCTACCCCTTACAGAACTACTCAAAATGGGCAAGGGAGGGGGAAAACCGCAACCTGGTCAACCACTAGCATGGACTATGAGTTGTCAGAAAGCTTTTGAGAATTTAAAAAGACTATTTGCGGCTGAACTGGTCCTAAGCACCCCTGCCCTGGGGAGCCCTTTGTAATTGAAGCAGATGCCAGCGACGTTGCAGTCAGAGTTGTGTTACTGCAAAAGAATAAAAGTGCGGTCCTGCAACCTTGTTCCTATACCTCTAAGAAATTCACTGAAAGTGAGAGAAGATGGACAGTCTGGGAGAAGGAGACCTTCGCAATTAGGTGTGGGCTATTAAACTGGCAACACTATTTAGAAGGGAGCAAGGTGCCTCTTCTGTTCCAGCCTATGACTGGCCCTGTTTGAATGTCAGGGTCAACCCCTTTTTATAGTCAACAGGCTGGAAAAACCCAACCAAATTTATTTACAAAGAAATCAAAAGTTCAAATAAGAGTTAAACCAAAAGTTCAAACAAGAGTTAAAGAGGAATAAAAGACCAGGACTCTAGCAGAAGATCTTCAAACGGTTGCCTTCAGCAACCAGCACCTCCCACACCTTCCCCTTTTATCAGCAGTCCCAAGGCATGGCTTCTCATTGCCTTCTCCTCCTCTCATTGAGTTGCCTCATGCCCTTTCTGTTTTACTCTGCTGGATTGCCTCCTGCGCCTAGCGTTCCTGAATAGATCCAGCTGTGAATCATCTACGTCCAATACCTCGTGCTCACACGGCTGAGTCTGATGAGGAACATGATGGGAGGGGCCAGGCTGAGAGTCCTGCAGTGCATCAGAGCCTCCCTCTGACACCAAAGGCTCTCCAAACCCCTCCTCCTCCTCCTCTTCAGAATCATCAGACTCAGCTGCCGGTATCACAGGCTGCCGGTGAATCACAACAGCGCCTTTTGAAGTATGGACAGATCACAAAAATTTAGAGGCACTAAAAACTCCCTGCAAATTGTCCCCAAAGCAAGTGCGATGGGCACAGTACTTTAACCATTTCAATTTTACTCTAAAGTACATACCAGGAAGAAAAAACTTCCTAGCTGATGCACTATTGAGATTGCCCCAGTACAAAAGCAAACATGAAGAAGTTAACGAAGCAATTATCTCCAGTCCACAAACTGCTGCCCAACTTACACCTCACAGGACCCCTAATCCTGATGACCCCAGGGTAAAGAAAATAAAATGAGAACTCCTCACCGAATCACATATCCCTAACATGCAGGGATGGTCTGGCTTACAAGGGGGGAAAATTGTACTTGCCTGAAGCTCTCCGTCTTAACGCTCTCAAACACAGCCATGATGTCAAACAGGGTGGACACTTTGGATATCTAAAAACTTTACATCTCACTCGCCAGCAATTTTGGTGGCCGGGACTAAAACGAGATGTAGAAAACTATGCCAAGAGCTGTACTGTATGTGCCACCATGAAAAGAATCCCAGGAAAGACCCCTGGGTTACTGCAACTGGTGGCTGAACCTTCTCAACCATGGGAAGAAATAGCTATGGACTTTATAGTAGACCTACCCGACAGTAGAGGAAATACTGTCATTTGGACTGTGATAGACCTATTTTCAAAACAGGCTCACTTTATCGCCTGCAAAGGACTTCCATCAGCACAACGCCTGACTAAGTTGTTCCTAAAACATATCTATCGACTACATGGCGCCCCTAAGTGAATAATTTCAGACAGAGGGGTGTAGTTGACAGCGAAAGTTTGGAGAAACTTTGTTAAATTAATTGGATCATCTCAAGGCCTATCAACTGCTTTTAACCTGGCTACTAATGGAGCCGCAGAATCTGCCAACAAAATGGTGGAACAATACCTTAGATGAGGCCAGCGCCAGAGCCGTGGCGGGACGACATCCTTTGGAAGCTCCCGAAGGATTGTCGCTTTTCAGCTGTTTGGGGGATCTGTCTGAGTTTCAGACAGATCAGAGCCATCCTGTAGGGACGGTGAAGAAGGGAGGCACAGTTTTGGCAGCACAGGAGGGATCGCAACCTCCTGGAGAGCCGACGAAAGCTTTCCGGACCAGCAGCTGTCAGACGGCCATTGCGAGCCATCACAAGCCAGGGCGGCCACTTGGAAGATCTTGAAAGTAAGTTTGGAGGATTGCCTGGGTGAGAAGATCGAGAATCCTTAAATGCTGGAAACTGTGTGTGTGTGTGTGGGGGGGGGAAATAAGAAGAATTTGAAGCCGTGGAGAAGTGGGGGGGGGGAGCGGATTTTTAAACTGCTCCTCTCCTGAAACTGCAGCGGCGGATAACAATGGAAGGCAAAAGAAGGCAATGAATCAAGTATCTCGGCTGAGAATACCTTTGAAGCTTAAGAAAAAAAGGGAGAGTAAGTGACCCTGAATGACAGCTGCTGGACTCACTGATAAGAAGTTTACAGTCTGTTTTTTTAATTTGTGGAATGGTGGATTGTTTTTTACTTTGATTTTTTTTCTTTTGGACTAAGGCATAGAGACTCTGAAATGAACAAAGAGCGTAACCTGTATGGATTAATTTCTTTCTTTCTTTCTTTCTTTTAGATATAAGGATATTTGGCTTTTTCCTTCTCTTTTTCTTTCCTTTTCCCTTTGTTCTCACCTTTACTTGTCACTGAAATTTTTCGTACTCCTTTTTTTTTTGAGTACTTTTGGATTATAATACCCCATCGACATTTGGATTACAAACTACTGGAGAAAATGAAGAAGACCACAACACACCCAGCAACAGCTGCCCTAATATCACAGAGTCCGGTGGCACAGAAATCACTGGACAACACAACGCAGAAAGATAGATCCAACATGGAATTGAAAAATATGATACTGGCTCTACACACAGACTTCAAAGAAGGGATTGGCAAACTAGAAGAGGACCTAAAAGAGGTCAAAGAACTGATGGAAAAAAATGAACAAAGATTGCAACAAGCGGAAGAAAGAATTGAATTAACAGATAAGAGACTAGAGGAGAATGATAACCAACTTATATTAACAGACAGGAACCAGGAGAAAATGATCATTGCTTTAGAGATGGATAGAGCTGATTATTATTTAAGATTCCAAAATGTTGAAGAAGAAAGGGAGAGAACCTAGCAGATGTAATGGCGGGAATATTAGCAGAAGCATTGGAGGAAAGCAAGGAAAAGATAATTAATGATATAGATGAGATATTTAGAATACACACTATATACGCAACGAGAAATACTCTCCCCAGAGAGGTGCATATAAGATTTACTAAAAAAGCATTAAGGGTAGATATACTACAGAAGCTGAGAAATGTTAAAATAAAATACAAAGGAAGAGAGATAGTGATGTTAAAACAGATCCCAAGAAGAGTGAGAGACTTGAGAAAGGAGTATCAATTTCTGACAAAATGCTTAATTAAAAAAGGGATAAATTTTAGATAGTTAATACCAGAAGGAGTAATGATAAATTGGCAAGAACAGAGACATAGACTGGACACAACAGAGAAAGCAGAACTTTTCTATGATCAATACTTTGGGCAGCAAGAAGAAGAAAGGCTGAGAGGGGAAAGAGTAATCAGACAGCAAGGAGACGAGACAGAGAAGCAACGCAGTAAGTATAGCATAGAACAGGAGGAAAGGGTGTTGAGAGAAGGGACAAGAGCAAAAGAGGCAAAAGAGCAAAGAGAGATGAGAATAACGAGAGCAACTAAAGCTTCAAATAAATAATCATGGAAGAAGAAATAAAACCAATTTCGATAAACGTAAATGGACTAAATTCGGCTATAAAAAGAAAAAGAACACTAAATAAATTGGGGAAATTAAAAATGGATATAATTTGTTTACAAGAAGTTCATATTAAGAAACAACATAAAAATCTACTAGAATATCCAAAATTGGGAGAATTATATACCTCACTTGCAGATAAGAGTAAAAGAGGTGTGGTATTATATATTCAAAAAGCAATACAAACTACATTGTTATATTCAGATGAAGAAGGGCAAATTTTAATGGTGGAAGTAATTATGAATTGTAAAAAAACTTTATTGGTAGCGATTTATGCCCCAAATGAAAACCAAGAAAATTTCTATTCAAAATTACACCAGAAAATAATAGAATTGGAATTCGAAAGCATATGTATGATTGGAGATTTCAGTGCTATTGTAAAGGCCGGGCTGGATTATAATAATACAAAAAAAAGACCCTAAGGAGAACACTTCCAAAATATTTTTATAATATGGTGGACAAATTAAATATACTAGACGTTTAGAGAGAAAAATATCCGGAAAAGAAGCAATATACATTCTATTCTAACAGACACCTGTCCTGGTCGAGAATAGATATGATATGGACATCAATAGTCTTATTTACAAGTACACAAAATATAAACATAGAAACAAGCACATGGGCGGACCACAACCCAGTCACAATTACATGGAAAGGACAAAAAAAAAGAGAACAAGATGGACATTAAATCAAACTGTATTGAATGGAAAAGACTTCCAGCAATATATGGAAAAAGAAATGACTTTCTTCTTTAAGGAAAACAAAACAGAAGATACCTCACTTCAAAATGTTTGGGATACGGCGAAAGTCTACTTGCTATATCTTATATGGGGAAAAGAATAAACAGAAAAGACAAATTAGGGAAAAACTGGAGGAAGAATATAAGACTCTTGAGAAAGAATTACAGAAAGATACACAAAACAAAAAGATAAAAAATTTAATGGAGTTGAACAAGCATAAAATGAACTTAATAAAAAATGAAGAGGTGGCAAGGAAAATAAAGGCAGCTAAACAAACCTTTTTTGAATATGCAAACAAACCAGGGAGATGGTTGACATATAAAATTAAAAAGGAGAAAGAGAAGAGATGGATTAAACAACTGGAAGATGCTGTGGGGACTTTACAACATCGGAATGAAGAAAAGAAAAAAATAGCTTGGGAATATTATGAGAATTTATATAAGCAACAAGTAGTTTCAGATGATAGGATAAAACAATTCTTGGAAAAAGCAGAGATACCTAAAGTACCAGAGAAATTTTAAAAGCTACTAGAAGAGAAAATAACAATGATGGAATTAACAGAAGCAATTAAAAAACAAAAGAATGGCAAAACACCAGGACCAGATGGGCTACCGGCGAAACTATATAGAACATTGCAGGAACTGTTAGGCAATGTAATGCTGGAACTCTATAATGAACTCCTCTCTGAAGCTAAGATACCAGATTCATGGTCGGAAGCACTTATTACCTTGATACTAAAGGAAGAAACGGAAATACAGAAAATAAAGAACTATAGACCGATTTCCTTGCTGAATGTGGACTATAAAATATTCGCATCAATCATGGCTGAAAGGCTTAAAAAGTTCCTAAACAAATTTATACATATGGATCAAAATGGGTTCCTGCCCAAAAGACAGATTAGAGACAATATGCGAATTATATTAAACACATTAGAATATTATGAAACACATCCCGAAAAACAGATGGCATTGATGTTTTTGGATGTGCAGAAAGCATTCGACAATGAATTGGCAATTCATGATAAGACAACTACAGATTATGGATTTTATAGGGCTTTATAGATTTTATGGATGTTATAGGGCTAATAAAAGACTTTTAAGGTAAACAATGCCTCAGAGTCCTTTGAGAAGCTCATTCCATCGGAAACTTGACACAACCATTGAGGGACCTCCAGCAGCAGAGAGCGCCACAAGTCTATGCTAACCAGCAGCAGGAAGTTCAACAACAGCCCCCACCCAGGCAGCTGTCTTTGGGAGACCCCTGGCAACCCAGGAGGTTGCAACTGCAGATATTGCAACCACAACAGGGGGCGTGGCCACAGGCCATGAACGTGCAACCCCTGGGCATACAGCAGCAGTCAGGATTGTACCAGCAGCAACTGGGGGTGCAACAGCCACAGTGGGGAGCCCAGAAGCTAGTGATTGATCCACCTTTCAGGGCAACCTTCAATGGGGACCCAGAGAAGCTGATTTTATTTCTCAACCAAGTGCGCTCTCATTTGAACCACTGTGCCTACCTCTACCCAGACCCAGCTGCTATAGTCAACGTGATTGCGTCCAGGCTAGAGGAAAAGGCATCTGAATGGCTGAATAATTTATACAATGAGCAAGCCCCTTGTAATGTAGTGGGTCCGATGCAAGGAAGAGACGCCAGCCGGAGTACATGTTCAGCTCTTTATTGTGTGTGGGGGGGTTCGTACTGGAGAACAAGGGCTACCTGGCCTCCTTATATACCTGGCCAGGTAGGTGGCTAGCCAATGGGGTTGGCCCTAGGTTTCCTGCCGAAACTAGGTTTCCTGCCAAAACCGTCCAGGCCAACGCCCCCTAGTGGCTCCTGCTATGCAGATGCCTGCACCTGGATACATAACACCCCTCCCCCCTTAGAAAAGAACCTCCCTTATAACTATAACACACATAACTATATACACATAACTATATACAATGCGTACATATTACGAACAACGAGTTGAGATCACTTGCACACATAGTCTGCTAGGTATGCAGGTGTCCTGTGGGGTCTGGTGGACCGTCTGAGTGTGGCTTCTCCCTGGCCCGGCACATCTGGCTCACGGTGCTCCTGCGCTTGGTTAAGTCCGGCTGCCGGGTTCGTGCCCCCGATGATGCCCCGCTGCTGCTGCAGGGCTGGCTGCAGAAGGCCATCTTCCACTAGTTCAGGGTCCGTGTAGTTTCCGGTAGGTCTGGCCTCTTCTGGTGTGTGGTTGTCAGGTTGGGCGTGTGTGGTGCACTCAGGGACCCTTCCTCTGAGCTGGTCAATATGTCGCCTGATGTGTCGATCCCCCTCCACCCCTACGATGTAGGATAGAGGCCCCGTTTTGTCAACCACTGTCCCTGGAATCCATGTGTGACCTGCCCCGTAGTTCCTTACCCAAACCGGGTCCCCCACGTTGAGCACCCTGTGTGTAGGTGGCTTCTCAGTGTTTGCCGCCACCCGGTCAGGGTGCAGCCGGTCAAGCTTGGTGATGAGGCGCCGTCCCCATCGTAGTTCTGCTGGGCTCTTTCCGGTGGCAACGCACGGTGTGGTGTGTTGTGCGAGCAAAAATTTTGCCAACCTGTGATGCCAGTCCCCGCTGATGATGCGCCAGAGTGCATCCTTGGTCGTCCTTACCATCCGTTCAGCTTGCCCGTTAGTCGATGGGTGGAAGGGCACGGAGGTGACGTGTCTAATCAAGTTCGCCTTCAAGAACGCCTGGAAATCATTAGCGGTAAACTGAGGCCCGTTATCAGACACAATTACATCGGGGAGGCCGTGTGTGGCAAAGAGGGCTCTGAGCACCTGGATTGTCCTTGCTGAGGTCATGTTGGGGACAGAAGCTACCTCCAACCACTTAGAGTGGCTATCCACTACCACTAGGAACAGTTGACCCTGGAAGGGCCCCACATAGTCAATGTGAATGCGGGACCAGGGTGTGTGTGTGGCCTCCCACCTGTGCATGGGTGCGTGTGGCATCTCTGGCCTGGATCTCTGGCATGTGTAACAGCCCTTGACCCGTTCCTCAATGTTCTTGTCCAACCCTGGCTACCAGAGGTAACTCCTGGCCAGTGCCTTCATCCTGACCACCCCCGGATGCCCCTCGTGCAGGGATTCCAACACTCTGCCCCGGAATGCTGTGGGGATGATGACCGTGCTACCCCAAAGGAGGCAACCCCTGTGTGTGGATAGCTCATGTCACCTGGTGAAGTATGCCTGGAATTCAGGTCCCGGGGACTTGTCCTGCCAGCCTGTACAAACCCACGAGTGTACCCTGCTCATGATGTTGTCTGAGGCTCTCTTGCCTGCAATGTCCTTGGCATGTACTGGGCATTCTGGTAGTTCCTGCATGGCTAGGATCTGTGTTGCTGGGGCCGGGTCTGGTTCCATGGTGTCTATGGGTAGCCTACTTAGGCCATCTGCGTGGCCCATCTCCTTCCCTGGCTTGTGCACCAGCTTGCAATTGTATGCTGCAAGGAAGATAGACCACCGGAGTATTCTGGGAGATAGAATTTGGGGGGTCTGCTTGTCCGTTGTGAACAGGCCAAGCAGTGGTTTGTGATCTGTGTAAATTGTGAACTCCCTGCCGTATAGATAATCATGGAACTTTTTTACCCCTGCCACTATTGCCAGGGCCTCCTTATCTATTTGAGCGTAGTTCCTCTCTGCTCCAGACAGTGTTCTGGAATAGTAGGCAATTGGAATTTGGGCCCCTGAAGGTTCCAGGTGGCTTCGGACAGCGCCCACACCGTAAGGGGACGCATCGCATGCGATGCAAATGGGCTTGGACTCTGAAATGTGTTACTGTGGACTTGTCAGACAGGAGTGCCTTTAAGGCTCTGAAACTCTGGTCGTGGATGGGGGTCCAGGTTCATGATGCCTTCTTGTAAAATAACCTGTGTAATGGTTCTGCTATTGCTGCCTTGTGTGGAAGGAAGGTGTGGTAGAAATTTAGCAGACCCAGGAATGCCTGTAGCTCTGCTTTGTTCCTAGGTGTGGGTGCCAGCTTGATTGCCCTTACCTTGGACTCTGTGGGGTGAATTCCCTTGGCATCTATCCTGAACCCCAAAGATTCCGTGGAAGGAACCCCAATGCTGCATTTTTCCTTCTTCAGTTTGAGGCCAGCAGTGTGCAGCCTGGTTAAAACCTCCCTAAGCCTACCTGCCAGTTCTTCAGCTGATGCTCCTGCAATCAGGACGTCATCAAAATAGGGGCAGACTCCTGGGATGCCCTTGAGGGTTTTTTCCATGATCTCCTGGAAAATGCCAGGAGCTACACTAATCCCAAACTGCAGTCTGTTTACCCTGAAGGCTCCCCTGTGAGTTACTATCATATAGGGCGGAGGTACAAAAACTATCCATATGGTGTAGTAACAACAACTTGCACCTAAATATCAGCAAGACGAAAGAGATGGTGTTAGACTTCCGGAGAAAAAAAGAGGAACCTGCCCCACTTTACATCAGGGAGGACTGTGTAGAGAGAGTTTCCTCCTTTAAATTTCTGGGAGTCTACCTCTGTGAAGATCTGACCTGGAAAGTTAACACAACCCAGGTGGCTAGAAAGGCCCAACAGAGGCTTCACTTTCTTAGGATCTTGCGGAAGAACAGGGTAGAACAACAGCTAATGACCCTCTTTTACCGGTCTACCATAGAGAGCGTCCTCTCGTATGGTATTGTGGTTTGGTATGCCGGTCTGACAGCCGCGGATAGGAAAGTATTACAGAGGGTAGTGAGCACAGCACAAGACATTGTGGTCTGTTCCCTGACACCACTGGATGACATCGCCAGGGCTCGTTGCCTTGGAAGAGTGAGGAAGATTCTCAGGGATGACTCACACCCTGGACGGTATCTCTTTACTCTCCTACCATCCGGTAGGAGATATAGGAATATAGCCAGCCGTACCAACAGGCTGAAAAATAGCTTTTATCCGTGGGCTGTTAGGCTTTTAAACTGGACATAATCTTATGCAGGATTGACTTGGGAGGCCGGTGTGTGGTGTAGTTGGTTCACATAGTGTGGTGGGATGGAGGGTTTGTTGTCACTGTGTGTTGGGGGGAGAGAGCACAGGGGGAGGCTCAGCTAATCTCAATGTACACATGTTGTACTTTGACAATAAAGGTTTATTCATTATCGTCTGAGTGTCAGCTGTTGCCCTGGTAACCGTGAGCTGTTGGTACGCCTGCGCAAGATCGAGCTTTGCAAAGATGGCGCCGCCTTGGAGGGAAGCGAGAACGTGGCTGACCGTGGGGACCGGGTAAGCGTGCGGGTTCAGGGCGCGGTTCCCCGAGCATTTGTAGTCGGCGCAGATCCTCACCTCCCCATTGGGTTTAAGTGGGGTGACTATTGTGGTCTCCCACTCTCCCCCATCCACAGGCTCTAAGATTCCCTGGGCCACCAGCTTGTCCAGTTCGCGCTCGATTTTATGCTTGAGCGCGAAGGGTACTCGCCACGGCCTGACCCTAATGGGGGCGATGCTCGGGTTCAATTTGAATGAGATGGGGGCCCCTGTGTACTTCCACAGCTTCCCATCGAAGACGTCTGCAAACTCCTTGCAGACAGCCTCGATAGATTCTCCCTGGATCCGGTGGATCCCCGTGACCGCGATTCCCAGGGCCTCAAACCAGTCTAGGCCGACTAGACTGACTCTCCGGCCCTCTACCACCACTACCTCCAGGTGCTCCTCGCGACTCTTAAACCCCACGGAAAGGGTGGCCTCCCCCTTTACCTTGACCGGCGAGTTTTGGAAGTCAGTCAGCGCTAAATTTGAGGGCCGTAATTGAATCCGCTGCTTGCTCCGGCTGTTAATGTAATTAAAGGTCTCGTCAGAAATGACGAAGACCACCGAGCCGGAGTCAAGCTCCATGTTGCAGGGAATGCCCTGCAAGCGGATTGTTAGTTTAATTTTTGATTTGAGCAGCCGGCGGCTACCAGTGTGGTGGATGGCCAGCCGGCTCTCAACATAGCCAATTCGGATCGGGGCCCCAGTACCTCGCAAAGGCGATTCATCCGGGCACAGCTCGTGGATCTCTTCTCGGGGGTGGCGGCTACGACAGACCGTGGCTATGTGGCCTGTTTTCTTGCAGGCCCAACATGTGGCCGGCCGGAACTTGCAGAGGCTGCGCACATGTTTTCCGCCGCAGCCTGCGCACTTCTGCGAGTTGTTGGCCGGCTTGGGCTTGTCCGGGCGTCTTTCTTTCTCGTTGGTTGGGGGTTGACTTCCACTGGAGGAGGTCGATGCTCTGTTTGTCCGCCTCATCCTCAGCCGTGGTGACCTGCTGGTGGATGCTGCCTGTCTGGCCGCCGGTGCTGGACTCCTGGACAGCCTGGAAAGCCCCGCAGGCCGCCTCATGGGCCAGGATGGCGTCCTGGGCTTCCTGGAGCGAGACCTCATGTTTCGTGAGCAGGCACTCCTGCAGCCTCGTGTCTCGTAGGCCGCAAACCAGCCTGTCGCATAGCCACTCCTCCAAGTTCAAAAATTTGCAGTCGACAGCTGCTTCTCGCAGGGTGGTGATGTAAATGGCCCCGGACTCATCGGGACGTTGGTCCCTCTTCTCGAACTGCGACCTCGAGGCCAGTGCGGACATGCGGGGCCGGAAGTTCGTGTTCAGTTTGGCAATGAGGTCCCGGTAAGAGATGGATTCTATGGGATCCGGGGAGAACAGGTTTGTGGCGACCTCGAGGAGTGCGGGTCTGCCGATGCAGAGCAGGGCTGCCGCCTTCGAGCCGTCCTCCGAGATCTGATTAAATCTCATGTACAGCTCAGCGTGCGACAGATATCGGGCCCATTTCTCCGGGTGGCGGGTGTCGAATTCGCGGGGTTGTCCTGTTCGTGCCATCGATCTTCCGTCAGCTGCTGCAGTGTCTGGTTCAAGTCGCGGTTGCGGTGGCCGGAGCCGGTTTCAGATCGCTTGTGGTGGCCGGGTCGCGGTGGCTGGCGGTCGCATTGGGGGGGAAAAAGAAGATGCTTCTTCCCCTTCAGCACGCGGTGCGTTCCCCCAGTGACTTCAGCTCTTCTGTCGGCAGGATCCCACACTCGTCGCCACTGTAATGTAGTGGGTCCGACGCAAGGAAGAGATGCCAAACAGAGTACGTGTTCAGCTCTTTATTGTGTGGGGGGGCTTCGTACTGGAGAACAAGGGCTACCTGGCCTCCTTATATACCTGGCCAGGTAGGCGGCTAGCCAATGGGGTTGGCCTTAGGTTTCCCGCCAAAACTAGGTTTCCCGCCAAAACCGTCCAGGCCAATGGCCCCTAGTGGCCGCTGCTATGCAGATGCCTGCACCTGGATACATAACACCCCTGAATTGGAGGACCCTCACCTTTTCCTCCTAGGACTGAGAGAAAGATTTGAGGACCCGTCCATTGCCCTCAAAGCAGAAGAACAAATCCATAAGATAAACCAAGCCAGCGGGCCTGCTCTGGAATATGTAAGAGAGTATCGCAAGATAGCCAGTTGGCTAGAGAGGTGGCCTGAGCAGTCCATAGTCCATCACTTCAGGGAAGGGTTGGATGACCACCTCTCTCAGGCCTGCATCTATCGAGCAATACCTGATCAGCTGCAAGAATGGTACCAGACAGCAGTAAAACTAGATGTTCAGCTTACCCGTTATAAGAAGCCTCCCCCACCTGAAGCCGAGCCGAGGCCAGAACAACCCAAATGGCAATCACCCCCACGAAAACCTCCAACTACTGTGATGGCTGAAAGACCCAGGCCACCTGGAGGCCCATGAATTAAGTGTTTCCGGTGTGGACAGCAGGGACATCGAGCAGCGAATTGCCCAGTCCCCTACCCCCAATTTCCCCTTCATGGATTACTGCCTTGTCGTGGCGAAGGGGCTTGCGTAATTCAATGAAGCTATGAGCTATGCCGTGCAGGGCCACCCAAGATGGAAAGGTCATAGCAGAGAGTTCTGACAAAACGTGATCCACTGGAGAAGGAAATGGCAACCCACTCCAGTATCTTTGCCATGAAAACCCTATGGACAGTACCAAAAGGCAAAACGATATGTCGCTGGAAGATGAGCCCCTCAGGTCGGAAGGCGTCCAATATGCTACTGGGGAAGAGCAGAGGGCTAGTACTAGTAGCGCCAGAAAGAATGAAGCGACTGGGCCAAAGCCGAAAGGACGCTCAGCTGTGGATATGTCTGGTGGTGAAAGGAAAGTCCGATGCTGTAAAGATTTTTTCTCCATAGGAACATGGAATGTAAGATCCATGAATCAAGGAAAGCTGGACGTGGTCAAACAAGAGATGACAAGACTGAACATCGACATCTTAGGTATCAGCGAACTAAAATGGACAGGAATGGGTGAATTTAATTCAGATGACCATCAGGTATACTACTGCGGGCAAGAATCCCTCAGAAGAAATGGAGTAGCCTTCATAGTCAATAAAAGAGTAGGAAAAGCAATACTGGGATACAATCCTCAAAATGACAGAATGATCTCAGTTCGAATCCAAGGCAAACCATTCAATATCACAGTAGTCCAAGTCTATGCCCCAACCACCGGTGCTGAAGAGGATGAAATTGACCGGTTCTATGAAGCCCTACAGCACCTTATAGAACTAACACCAAAAAATGATGTCCTTATCATTATGGGGGATTGGAATGCTAAAGTAGGAAGCCAAAAGATAACCGGAATAACAGGCAAGTTTGGCCTTGGAGTACAAAATGAAGCAGGGCACAGGCTGATAGAATTTTGTCAAGAGAATACGATGGTCATAGCAAACACTCTTTTCCAACAACCCAAGAGACGGCTCTACACATGGACATCACCAGACGGTCAACACAGAAATCAGATTGACTATATGCTCTGCAGCCAAAGATGGAGAAGCTCTATACAGTCAGTAAAAACAAGACCAGGAGCTGACTGTGGCTCAGACCATGAGCTTCTCGTTGCAAAGTTTAGGCTTAAACTGAAGAAAGTAGGGAAAAGCACCAGGCCAGTCAGGTATGAATTAAATCATATCCCCGTTGAATATACAGTAGAGGTGACAAATAGATTTAAGGAATTAGATCTGATAGACAGGGTGCCTGAAGAACTATGGACAGAGGTTCGCAACATTGTACAACAGGTAGCAACCAAAACCATCCCAAAGAAAAAGAAATGCAAGAAAGCAAAATGGCTGTCTGAGGAAGCTTTGCAAATAGCTGAGGAAAGGAGGGAAGCGAAAGGCAAGGGAGAAAAAGAAAGATACGCCCAATTGAATGCAGAATTCCAGAGAATAGCTAGAAGAGATAAGAATGCCTTCTTAAATGAACAGTGCAAAGAAATAGAAGAAGGACCAAAATGGCAGGGACCTAACAGAGGCAGAAGAGATTAAGAAGAGATGGCAAAATTACACAGAAGAACTATACAAGAATGAGCTTAACGTCCCTGATAATCACAATGAGGTGGTCACTGACCTCGAGCCAGACATCCTAGAATGTGAAGTGAAGTGGGCCTTAGAAAAGCTGAGCAACAACAAAGCTAGTGGAGGTGACAGTATTCCAGCTGAGCTATTCAAAATCTTAAAAGACGATGCAGTAAAAGTGCTACACTCAATTTGCCAGCAAATTTGGAAAACTCAACAGTGGCCACAGGATTGGAAAAGATCAGTTTACATTCCAATTCCAAAGAAAGGCAGTGCCAAAGAATGTTCAAACTATCGCACCATTGCACTCATTTCTCATGCTAGTAAAGTTATGCTTAAAATCCTACAAGCTAGACTCCAGCAGTATGTGGATCGAGAACTACCAGAAGTACAGACAGGATTTTGAAGAGGCAGAGGAACTAGAGATCAAATTGCCAACATACGCTGGATCATGGAGAAAGCTAGAGAGTTTCAGAAAAACATCTACTTCTGCTTCATTGACTATGCTAAAGCCTTTGATTGTGTGGATCATAACAAACTGTGGCAAGTTCTTAAAGAGATGGGAGTACCAGAACATCTTATTTGTCTCTTGAGAAACCTATATGCGGGCCAAGAAGCAACAGTGAGAACTGGACACGGAACCACTGATTGGTTCCAAATTGGGAAAGGAGTCCGGCAAGGCTGTATACTGTCGCCTTGCCTATTTAAATTATATGCAGAGCACATCATGAGAAAGGCAGGGCTAGATGAATCAAAAGTTGGAATTAAGATTGCTGGAAGAAATATCAACAACCTAAGATATGCAGATGATACCACTCTAATGGCAGAAAGTGAAGAGGAACTGAAGAGTCTCTTGTTGCGAGTGAAGAAGGAGAGTGCAAAAGTTGGGTTGAAACTAAACATTAAGAAAACCAAGATCATGGCATCCGGCCCTCTCAATTCCTGGCAAATAGATGGGGAAGAAATGGAGGTAGTGACAGATTTTATTTTCCTGGGCTCCAAGATCACTGCAGATGGGGACTGTAGTCAAGAAATTAAAAGACGGGACTTCCGGTGGCGACGCGGCGCCGAAGACAGCCGGCTCCGGGCTGTCCGCTTCGCAGCTGTGTTTATCCACCTAAAACAGCGCCGATCAGCTGTTTAGGTGGATTTGAAGCCCCCTCCTCGGGAGAAGAGGAGGGGGTGAGGCCCCAGGTAGGGGTTGAGCTCTCCGGGGCCGCCTGAGCTGCAAGTTTGGGCGGCTGAAGGATTGAGCCCCCCCGAAGCCTGGGTTGCTCCGAGCGGCGAAGCGTCTCTGCTCCGTGAATTTTGGAGCGGAGCCAGGCGCTAGCAACCACCCCTGCCAGAAGAAAAGACTTTTGAATAACAAGGTGCAGGCAGAGCGGTACAGGAGGTCAAGGTGAAGTGGACTTTTACTTTTACTCCCTGGCTCAATGGATTTTTTAGCTTTAAAGTGAAAGTACGCAATAAGTGAAAGTTGGGCAAGATGGCGGCTAAATCTTCTTCTAAAGTTCTTCGGAGTGCGGGAACTTCCCCGGTGCAACAGACATTGTTGCAAGCTTTGCTTCCTCCTGCACCTCCTGTGGCATTGACGCTTAAGGACTTACAAGATGCCTTTGCAAAGCAATCCCAGGTAATGTCAGAAATGATGGATGATAAGATGGTAAAGCTGGAGGAGAAACTGGAGAAATTGGAGGAGAGGATGGAAGAGAAGTTTAGTGCAATGGAGGAGAGGATGGAAGAGAAGTTCAGTGCAATGAGGGTAGACATTTTGTCTACAATTGAAAGCGTGGCTGAATGTGTGCAACGTTTGGACGAAAAAGTGGAGGATCTTAGTCAAAAGAACTCTATATTAGAAGTAAAGGTACTGGAGAATGAAAATTTAAGGGATAAAATGGACGGAGAATTGAGCCTTGTCCAGTACCATCAGATGCAGTATGCTATTAGAATCAGGGGCTTAAAAGAGAATCCTAAAGAAGACTTAAAGCAGCTGATTTCTGAGGCTTTGGAAGCAGTATTGGGCCAGCCAGCATCTGAAATAGAGGCAAGCATGGATAAAATTTTTCGTGTTAATTCATGGATTGCAAGGCAGAGGAAGCTACCTAGAGATGTGGTGGTCTATTTTACAAAGAGAGCAACTAGAGATGAAGTTATTCAAGCTGCTTATGATACTAAGGTTGTGGTTGCTGAGCAAGAAGTCCTGGTTCTAAAAGAGATTCCTCCAAAGATTTTAGGGAGAAGGAAAGATTTTGCATTTCTTGCACAGGAACTTAAGCAACGTGATATCAAGTTTAGATGGGAGATTCCAGTCGGATTGGTGGTGATGCACGAAGGTAAAAGATATCGTCTGGTTACCGTGGCTCAGGCGCGTGATTTCTACAGCAATGTTTTAAAAGCAACCCCTCTATCACTCTTGGAAGCTGCAAAGGGATCTGGAGAGGGAAAATCTCAAGATGCTGAAGGGGGACAGACAGAGGAGAACGGTGCTGGAGGGGATCAAACTACAGTTTCATCGGCTGTTGCTGGAGAGCAGAGGTTGACGCGTGCCGCTTTAAGACGAGCAAGACAAGTACAAGAGCAAGATCAGCAGAAGTTTATGGAACTTTCAAAGCGTACTTACAGTGAAGCTGTGGGAGGAGCGCAGCCCAAAGAAGTTGCAGGGGCCATTGAAGATGTGCTCCAAAAGCTTCGGGGCGCCAAGCATGGCGACTAAATTTCTAACCTGGAATGTCAATGGATTAAACTCACCACAGAAAAGAAAGAAAGTTTTTCACTATTTAAAGCAATTTAAGATTGATGTTATATGTTTGCAAGAAACGCATATTAGGGTTATGGACCAAAAGCACGCAATTTGTTGCCTCTGCGATGAATAAGAAAAATGGAGTGGTTGTCTACGTTAAAAGTACTCTAACAGCGGAACTAATTGAAGTAGATAAGCAAGGAAGATATGTTATGATAGATTTGCTGTTAGAAGGTAAAAAAACGCTTTTAGTTGGACTGTATGCTCCTAATCAACAACAAGCTGATTTTTTTAGTTTACTTCACACAAAGGTTACCCAATTGGATTACAAATCATTTATTTTTATGGGGGACTGGAATGGTGTTTTGGACGTACAGATGGATAAGGCTGGTTCTTTTAAGCGTGTTCCGAGTCATGCCAGATTGCCTAAATCTTTTTTCGAAATGAAGGACGATTTGGAATTGCGAGATATTTGGCGTGACACTCATCTACATGAAAAGGATTATACTTTTTTTTCTGACAGACATCAATCTTTTTCCAGGATTGATTTTATTTTGCTGACTAATGATTTTTTTCTAGGATTAAGAAGGTAAAGATCTGTGCAAGAACTATTTCTGACCATAGTCCAGTTTGGTTAGAGATCAATAAGGACAATAGGGATAGGCGCTCGTGGCGCGTAAATGAGAATTTGTTTAGAAATCAGAGAAATGTGGAAGAATGTAAACAGCAGATGAAGGATTTCTTTGAAATTAATATGAATAAGGATACCTCTATGGACATGGTTTGGGATGCTAGCAAGGCCTACATGAGAGGGGTGTTGATATATATGAATAATAAATGCAGACGTACTTTGGAAGTTAGAAGGAAAGAACTGGAGAATGAAATTAGGGAAAAAGAAAAGGCCCTAATCGTGAACCCATTGGATGTGAAGACTAAAGAGGTTATTAACCTATTAAGAGGACAATTTTATAAGTTGATGGCTGATCAAGTGGCAACCAATTTACGGTTTGCTAGGCATAATACTTTTTGCAATGCTAATAAGCCAGGTAGATGGCTAGCTTACAGACTAAGGAAAAAGCAAAGGGCTTCTAATATAGATAAAATTGAATATAAGGGAAAGGTTGTGTTTCAACAGGATCTTATTAAGGAAGCTTTTGTGGATTTTTATTCTAAATTATATGCTAAGGAGAAGATTAATGAAAAAGACATTGATGTATATTTGGAGAATGCTAGCATCCCGGTTCTTACGCAAGCACAAAAGGAGGAGATTAATCAATTGATAACAGAAGAAGAAATTTTTATAGCAATTAAGGAATTGAAGGTGGATAAAGCGCCAGGTACAGATGGCTTGACTGCGGCTTATTACAAAAATTTACAACTGGAGTTGATAAAGCCGTTAAAGGAACTGTTCCAGACAATTCAGAGAGGGGGAAAGGTGCCTCCGTCTTGGAGAACTGCTTTTATCTCTTTGATTCCAAAGGAAGATCAAGATGCTACTCAAGTAAAAAACTATAGACCGATATCACTTTTAAATACAGATTACAAGATATTTGCTAAGGTGTTGGCTAACAGATTGATGAGGGTTCTGCAACAGGTGATTCATGGGGATCAAACTGGGTTTATTAGTGGTAGGCAAATGAAAAATAACGTGAGGCATATAGTTGATGTGATAGAGTTTTTGGAGAGGAACAACCAGATCCCTGCGGCGCTAATTTTTCTAGATGCTGAAAAAGCTTTTGATCAATTGAATTGGAAATTTTTGTTGAAAGTTCTAGATAAAATGAATTTTGGGGATAAATTTTTGCAACCAATTAGGGCATTATATCAAAAACAAACTGCCCGAATAATAGTTAACAATAGTTTGACTGAAGCATGTAATATTGAGAAGGGCACAAGGCAAGGGTGTCCGTTATCGCCTTTATTATTTGTGTTAACATTGGAGATATTATTGGTAAAAATACGGAATTCGGAAAGAATTAAGGGTATACAAATTAGAGATCAGGATTATAGATTGAGAGTGTTCGCAGATGATCTGGTTGTTACGGTGACCCAGCCGGAGAACTCTGTTGTGGACCTGATGGAGATAATAATGCAATATGGGAAGGTTTCTGGATTTAAAGTTAATGCACAAAAAACTAAAATTCTGGCCAAAAATATGACAGTATCGCAAAAGGCTCTTTTAGAAGGATTAACTGGATTTGAGATTGCTAAAAGGGTCAAATATTTGGGGGTGTTTTTGTCACCCTCTAATACAAAGTTATATAAAAATAATTATGAAAAATTATGGGGAAAAATTCAAAAAGAAATGGAGAGTTGGGAAAAATTGCAATTGTCTTTGCTGGGAAGAATCGCAGCAGTGAAAATGAATATCCTGCCTAAATTTCTATTCTTATTTCAAATGATACCGGTTCTTAAAAAAGATTCTAATTTGGAAGAATGGCAACGGGGTATCAATAAATTTGTTTGGGCAGGGAAAAGGCCACGAGTTAAACTTAAGATTATGCAAGATACTCGTGAAAGAGGTGGACTTAAAATGCCTAATCTTAAATTATATTATGAAGCTGCTGCGTTATCAGGAATAAGTGATTGGATTAATTTGACACAAGAGAGATTATTAAATCTTGAGGGCCACGACTTGTTATTTGGCTGGCATGCATATTTGTTGTATGATAAGAAGGTAGATAATGTATTTAAAGTGCATATTCTAAGACAGGCATTGTTGAGAGTTTGGAAGAAGTATAGACATAAGTTAGACTGCAAGATGCCATTGTGGGCAATTCCAAAACACGCAATAGAAAACATAAACGTTGGTTTCAAGCATGATGTGACTACGTATAAGGAGATTTTAAGCTTGGAAAGAAGTGTTTGGTGTTTAAAGCCGTATAATCTCTTGCGAGATGAGAAGATTGTTCAAACTTGGTTTCAATATACTCAGTTACGGGCCAGATGGAAAGAAGATCAGAAAACTGGTTTTGCAATGACTGATGAAAATTTGATAAAGCAAATTAGAAATCAGGGTCCAGCACATATCAAACGAATATATCTTGCATTGATAGAAATTGACTCAGAAACAGAACTTGTTAAAGATTGTATGATAAAATGGGCCCAGAATATCCAAGAAGTTATTACAATGGACACGTGGGAAAAGATCTGGGTGAGGAACGTAAAATTTACACAAGCTCAAAACCTAAGAGAGAACTTTTATAAAATGTTTTATAGATGGCATTTAGATCCTAAAAAGCTTGCAAGTATGTATCCGAATTATCAGCCAAAATGCTGGAGGTGTGGTGGCGAAGATGCATCATATTTTCACATATGGTGGACCTGCAAAAAGGTTAAGGCTTTTTGGATAAAAATTTGGTGGAATATGCAGAAGATCTTCAAGCAAAGGATAAAGTTTTGTCCGCAATTGTTTTTGTTGGGTATAATTACAGATGCTACTGTTGTGGACACTAAGTTGATGTTGAATTTAATTACAGCAGCAAGACTTTTAATAGGTCAATATTGGAAGAAGGAGGAACTGCCGACTATAGAAGAATGGACTTTAAAGGTTTCTGACCTGGCGGAAATGGCAAAGATCTCGGCTTATTTGAAAGATCATTCGCAAGAACGTTATATTATGGAGTGGAAAAAATGGATTGAATATATCCAGAACAAATATGGGACTAAAAAGTTTCATTTAGCATTTGAATAAGTCTTCCTTTCTATTTTCTTTTCTTTTTATATGTATATTAGTATTGCTTGTAGTTATCTTATATGAGCTAGAGAGTGATAGATTTAAGAATTTATTGTTGGTAGCATATGGATGTTTATGATTGTTCTTTGTTTTTATACCTTGTACTTAGCTCTGGGAAGTCGGGGGGGAGGGGGAAGGGGGGGAGGGGTAGGGAGGGATAGGTAGGGGTGGGGGGAGGGGGGATGGTTAAAGATAAAATGTATTTTAAAACTTTTCAATAAAAAAAAAGAAATTAAAAGACGCTTGCTCCTCGGGAGGAAAGCCATGGCAAATCTAGACAGCACACTAAAAAGCAGAGACATCACCCTGTCAACAAAAGTGCGTATAGTCAAGGCTATGGTCTTCCCAGTTGCAATGTATGGCAGTGAAAGTTGGACCATAAGAAAGGCTGAGCGCAAAAGAATTGAGGCCTTTGAACTCTGGTGCTGGAGAAGACTCCTGCGAGTCCCTTGGACTGCAAGGCGATCAAACCGGTCAGTCCTAGAGGAGATCAACCCTGACTGCTCTTTAGAAGGCCAGATCCTGAAGCTAAAACTCAAATACTTTGGCCACCTAATGAGGAGGAAGGACTCACTGGAGAAGAGCCTAATGCTGGGAAAGATTGAGGGCAATAGAAGAAGGGGACGACAGAGAATGAGGTGGCTGGATGGAGTCACTGAAGCAGTAGGCGTGAGCTTAAATGGACTCCAGAAGATGGCAGAGGACCGGAAAGCCTGGAGGAACATTGTCCATAGGGTCGCGATGGGTCAGACACGACTTCGCAACTAACAACAACAACAACTACCCCCAATTGCAGAATAGACCAGGACCAGCAGCGAGGAAGAAACCTGCACAGCAGCTAACGAGAGAGAAATCCAACCGGATCATGCAGGACCCTGTTGCCCAGGCACATCCTCCACACGGGAGGATGTTGGGACTCAGGCTGGATCTGCCCCCATTCTATCCTCTTTTGACAGCAACGACAAAGGAGAGAACGACCCGATGGTGAGCCGACATGTCCCACTTTTCTCACTACCTGCCAAGCTCATAATCCCTAAATCGGGTACACAGGTAGATTTAAAGGTGCTAGTTGATTCTGGATGCTCCTGATGCGTCATTAGCTTGCCATTTGCCATGAAACTGGGCATACCAGCAAAACTGCTCTCCAAACCTGTGAGGTTTGAGCAAGCCGATGGCTCCCTGATGGGAGGGACTTTAGTCACACAATTAACAGAGCCCCTATGCCTAGAAATAGGTGAGCAATGGGAGTTTATTCACTTCCTGGTGGCCCAAAAAATAACTGAGGCTGTGATTCTAGGATTAGTCTGGTTGGGCAAATGGAAGCCGTTTATCTGGTGGGAGAAAAGAATGAGAACTGTGAGACTACCTATAGGGCCTAAACCTCCCACTGATTCAACAGATGTGGCAGGACAATTTAGGCCACCAACTGAACAAGCACACATGGCTGCCTCACCGCCACCAGGAGAACCAACCATCCTCAGTGAGTACCGGGATCTGGTGGGCGCATTTAGTGAGAAAGAATGCGACACCCTGCCCCCTCACAGACCCAGTGATTGTTCTTTTTTTTATAAAGATTTTATTAGTTTTTCTCTTACATACACATGTTAATTTTTCAACCAGCGTGCTGTCTGGATTCAAAAGCGCTAATACATAGTCAGTTCCTAATCCTTGGTTCTTTCCTCTAGCCATTTGTAGAATGACTCCCAGATTTGGTAGTATTCTGTTTCTTCTTTATCTTTCAATCTCATAGTTAATCTGTCATTCTCTGCACATTCCAATATTTTTTAAATTATTTCTTCCTCTGGTGGTACTCCTTCATTTTTCCAGTATTGCGTGAAGACTATTCTTGCTGCTGTTGTGACGTGTAGAGTCAAATATAAACTTTGTTTATTAATCTTTTTTGGCATTATAGCTAATAAAAAAGTTCAGGTTTAAATTCCACATGTTCTCCCAACATTTTTTCTAACCAAGCATGTATTTTTCCCAATAAGCCTTTGCTTTACCACATGTCCACCAAATATGATAATACGTGCCTGAGTTATGTTTACATTTCCAGCATCTATCTGACATATTTTTAAACATTTTTGCTAATCTTGCTGGTGGCAAGTGCCATCTATGAAACATTTTATATAGATTTTCTTTATACGAAGTTGACATTGTCAATTTATAATTTCTCTCCCATATTTTTTGCCATTCTTCTAGTTCTATATTATAACCAAAAAATTTTGCCCACCTTATCATTGTTTCTTTAACTTGTTCACTTTCCATCTCCAAAATTAACAAAAAATTATACATTTTCTTAATTAATTTCTCATCAGAAGTTAACAATATCTTATCAAATACAGTTTCTTCTTTATAAAACCCATACAGTTTCACGTCTTTTTCATATCTATTTTGCATCTGTAGATGTACCCACCATGACAGGTTGATACCCTGATTTTCCAATTTTTGTCTCGATTTTAAATTCCCATCAGTATTTAGAATATCTCTATATGCCCAAACTTTTTCAAAGTCTATCAAGTTTGGATGCAGAAAAGCTTCCATCGCTGATAGCCACCCTGGAATTTTTACATATATTTTAGCTTAATTTTTTCCCCTTACTGTTAACAAAGCATTTCTTATATAGTGATTTTGGAAATACTTATGAATTTTATTTTTCCCATACCACAAAAAGCATGCCATCCCAATTGTAAATCGTGTCCCTCCAAATATAGCAACCTTTTATTTCTGAGAATTATCCATTCTTTCACCCATGTTAATACAGATGCTTGATAGTACAAAGCCCACTCAGGTAGCCCAAAACCTCCATTCTCCTTAGCATCTTGTAACGTTTTCATCTTTATTCTAGCTTTCTTTCCTTGCCAAACAAACTTCAAAATTAATGAATTTAAATCTTGAAAGATTTTTTTCTCAAGTTTTATTGGAATTGTTTGGAATAAAAATAAAATCTTCGGCAATATATTCATTTTGACTGTAGCAATTCTTCCTAGTATTGACAATTGCAAATTCTTCCACTTTTCCAAGTCTAATTTTATTTGTTTCAATAGCCTTATATAGTTGTCTTCTTTTATTGTTGAGCATTTGGCTGATAGGTATATACCCATTTATTTGACCTTTTTCACTATCTGTACCTCTATTGGACTTGTATGCCCTCAGGAGGGCTCCCCCTTCCTGGGAACGACCTGCCGCTCTTTCTTCTATCTCCCTTAAGGATGGGCCCAATTGTTGGGACCCCGAGAAGTGGTTGGGCATAGACAGGGACCGTTGGTGGAAACGTATTAAGAGGCCCCTGGTATGTTTTTAGCCGGTTGTTTTACGGGGTTAGGGAGGGGGCGGAATGGTAGGGTTGGGAGGGATATGGGATGTATTTTTTCAACCGGCTGTCAGTCCAGGCTGGAGATGGTTCCCGGCGAGACGGGGTTGGGGTTGGGGACCTCTGGTTTTCCCAGCAGTGGGGTGGGGTTTCAAATCCCCACGGTGATTGGGAAGGGCAGCAGGCGGTTACACAGAGGGCCATATCAATTTCGGGGATCACGCCCCTGCTGTCTTCGAGCGGTGGCGTGCTCCGACCCTCCGGTTGGTACCCGTCTATCCGGGGGTGAGGGGGATCAGGTCCCTGAGCTCAGGCTGGTGTATTTTAATGCCAGATCCGTTGTGAACAAAGCTCCCCTTGTCTGTGATTTGATCGAGGAGGAACACGCGGATCTGGCATGCATTATGGAAACCTGGTTGGACTTGGAGGGAGGTCACCCTCTGACTGAGCTCTGCCCTCCAGGTTTCTGTGTGCTTCAACGGTCACGGGCTCAGGGCAGGGGTGGGGGTGTGGCGGTGGTTATTTGGGAGACCTTGTGTCTGCGGGAGACCGCTGGTATACAGGTGGGCGGGAGTGAGTCACTCCTCCTGAGGTGTGGCCCTGGGGCTCAGTTGGGCTTGTTGCTTACATACCTGGTGCGCAGCTGTGTAGCAACGGCCCTGCCCAGGCTTCTCGACGCCCTTTCATGGTTGGTGGTTGAGTTTCCCAGACTTATGGTTCTGACTTTAACCTCCCTTCCCTGGGGGGGGGGTCACCAGAGTTGGCTCGGGAGTTCATGGCTTCCATGATGGCCATGGACCTGACCCAAATAATTCAGGGCCCGACTCATGGGGGGGTCACACTCTCGACCTAGTTTTTTTATCTGGACAGTGGCTTGATGATCTGGGAGGGGGCTCGCCAACGATTACTCCCCTGTCATGGTCCAATCATCATCTCCTATGGTTGGTCTACCGGTTTGCCGCCCCTCGCTGCTGGGCTGCGGAACCGACCAGGTGGTTCCGCCCCAGGTGCCTGATGGATCCGGAATGGTTCCAGACGGCGCTTGGGTCTATACCTATCTCCCCCACTCACAGCTCGGCCGATGCCTTGGTGGATGCCTGGGAAAGGGCTGCCATCGAGGCGCTCGACCGTGTTGTACCCTTGCGACCCCTGATCCGGCGCAGATCCCGTTGGGCCCCATGGTTTTCTGTGGAGCTCTGGGAGATGAAGCGTCGGAGATGGGGTCTGGAGAGCAGTTGGAGATTGAGCCGTCTGAATCTGACCAATTGCGGTTGAGAACCGCTACGAGGCTTTACCTTGCAGCGATGAGGACAGCGAAGTCTAACTACTTCACTGCCCTCATCGCGTCCGCAGATAATCGCCCGGCCGCCCTGTTTAGGGTGACCCGCTCCCTCCTTAATCAGGAGGTGAGGAGGGAACCCTTGCAGGGGCGGGCCGAGGAGTTTAGTCATCATCTTGTGGACAAGATTGCTCAGATTCGGGCCGGTTTGGACTTTGACTGGGCAGAGACTGACGGGGAGGAATTGAGTGGTCTTGAGAATGCCATTTGGACTGAATTCGATCCTGTGACCCTGGATGAAGTGGACAGGTTCATGAGGAGACTGAGTTCCACCACGTGTTTATTGGACCCATGCCCCTCCTGGCTGGTGTATGCAGCTCGGGAGGAGACACGAGGCTGGTTCCAGGCAGTAATAACTGCTTCTTTGAGGGAGGGTATCTTCCCCACCGCCTTGAAGGAGGCAGTGGTGAGGCCCCTCCTCAAGAAGCCTGCCCTGGACCCGGCTGTTTTAAATAACTATCGTCCGGTCTCCAACCTTCGCTTTTTGGCAAAGGTTGTTGAGAGTGTGGTGGCGCATCAGATTCCTCTGTTCCTGGAGGAAACTGATTATCTGGACCCGTACCAATCGGGCTTCAGGCCCAGCCACACCACTCTGTGGGGTTTGATCCTGATAGGCATTACAGCAGGATCAAGGGCAGTGTCCCTCCCGTTGGCTTGGAGCAACTCTCTGAACCAACAAAGAAAGGATCAGCCACTTCCATGGCCCACCGTTTCAGCCATTTCCTGCCGAAGCCAAAATTACAACAAAGCACTTGAAAGCACTTGAAAACTGGGTGAGAATTGCCTTCTTCCTTTCCTAATTGTCTTTTTCCTGCTAAAAGCTTATTGAATTTGCTTCCCCCAGCGAGGAGAGAGGGAAGGGAGCCTTTTTCCCCCCCACCCTCCTTAAGGGCACCCTTTGATCATGCAGGGAGAAAAAAGAAAACCTTGAACAGAATAATACTATTTAATTTGACTTACTTCCTTTCTATTTTTGGTGATCCAAAACTCCTATCCTTACAGAAACTGGCTATTCTGTCTATTTGATTAAAAAAGGGAGAAAAGAGAGAAAAGAACTACTTAAAAGTACTAAAAACTGATACATTTACTCTATCTGAAAAAGATTTTAAGTACGCTGGGTGTTGTGTACTGGGTTCTTTGCTGGAAACAGGAGACAAGGCGAGAGAGTTCAGGCAGGAACATGCTTCATTGAATTCAGGAACTGAACTGTTAACCAGGGCTGCTACGCAGCTATTTATACTCTGGCCACTAGGTGGCGGCCAATAGGTTTAAAGCAACCTATTGCCGCCCTAGAGCCAACCAATGGTGGTCCTGGAGAGTGACTGAGGAGCTGGCGACCGTTACCCAGCTCCCTGCTTAAGCAATCTCACAGCATTCAAAACCCATGTGGTACAGCTCAAGTTAAACAAGGCCCAATACATTACACCCCTCCCCCCTAGAATGTACACACATTATAATAAAACAATAGTAGAGAATAAAATACAGCAGTTTACAGAGTTTGCAATAGTATAAAATAGTAGTAGGAATAAGTACAGCAGTGTACAAATGTTTTCAATAGTACAGATACTTTTCCTGAACAGGAAACAAGTACAGTAGTCACACAGCACTTACAATAGTACAATTATTTAAGGACAAAATCCTGCAAATAAGCTGGAGGCTTATGTGACCTTGTAGATCACCTGGGGGACCCAAGCAACTCCCGGTCTACCAGCTTGCTTGTTGGGCTGGGTAGACCAGGACTCTTGAGTCCATGAGAGTCAGTCTGACTCGAGTCCCTCTGGCCGGCCATTCCTGGTCGGCCCAAGCCAAAGTCCATTGTTGGAGTAGAGTTAGCACAGCGGCTGTCTGGGTCGGGTTGACTTTCCCCATCACGGGACCCATGTTGCACTCCCAGGCTTTGCCCATCTATGACTGCTAGAATCCTCAGGGCATGTGAATTGCCCTGCTTGGCTGCCAGTTTCTGGCTCTAGGAGCAGACCTGTGACGAGGTCCTTGCTTTGTGGCCATTCTGGGAACCGCTTCTGCAGCTGATCAATATGGTGGCGAACGACTTGCCCACCATCCAGAGTCACCTCATATGAGAGAGGGCCCAAGACTTTAGCCATTTTGCCTGGTACCCACAAGTTCCCATGCCCATAGTTCCAGGCCCACACCCCATCACCCACTTGCAACCCCCTCAGAGGCCTTGGGCGAGAGGTGTCTTCTGACACCTGGTCTGGGTGCAGCCTGTCCAGTTTAGTGATAAGTCTTCTTCCCCAGTGAAGCTCTGCTGGGCTCTTGCCTGTTGTGCGCAAGGCGTAGTGTGCTGGCAAAGCAAAAAAATCAGCCAGCCTGTGGTGCCAATCCCCAGTCACTATGCGCTTGAGTGACTCCTTTCTAGTGCACACGATCTGTTTGGCCTGCCTGTTACTCGAGGGGTGAAAGGGAGCCAATGTAGCATGCCTTATGAGGTTAGTCCTCAAGAAGGCTTGAAACTCTGCCGCTGTGAACTGGGCAGAGTGTGTGTCTCCTCCCATCTGTGGACAGGAACTTGTGGCATTTCTGGCTTGGACTGTTGGCATGTGTAACACCCGTGTACTTGAGCCTCAATAGCCTTATCTAACCCAGGCCATCATAGGTAGCTTCATGCCAATGCCTTCATCCGGACGATGCCCGGATTTCCCTTATGTAGAGATTGAAGTACCCTGTCTCTTAGTGAATTGGGGACAATGACCCTGCTCCCCCATAAAATACAACCCTTGTGAGCTGAAAGCTCGTGTCTACGTGTGAAGTAGCTCTGGAACTCGGGTCCAGGACTGTTTTCAAGCCGGCCTGTGTGAATCCAGGACAGCACCCTGCTTAAAACATTGTCTGCAGCAGTTTCTGCAGCCACATCCCCAGCATGGAGGGGAAACTCAGGCAAATCCTGAATAGACAAAATGTGAGCTGCTGGAGCTGGAGCTGGCTCGATCTGTGGCAATGGCAACCGGCTAAGGCCGTCTGCGTGGCCCATGTCTTTGTCGGGTTTGTGAACCAGCCTGAAGCTGTAGGCTGACAAGAAGATGGACCATCTTAACATCCTAGGGGACAGTATGTGGGATGTCTGCCTATTTGTGGTAAATAACCCCAATAGTGGCTTATGGTCTGTGAAGACCGTGAATTCCCTACCATACAAGTAATCATGGAATTTCTTCACTCCGGCCACAATGGCCAAGGACTCTTTGTCAATTTGCGCATAATTGCACTCAGCAGAGGACAATGTCCTTGAGTAACAGGCAATTGGGACTTGAGTCCAATCACTTTCAAAATGACTTAAAACAGCCCCTACCCTATAAGCGGATGCGTCACATGCTGTTGTGATTCAGGGTCAGCCTGTGGGTTCGGCAGTTGGGTCGGACGATTCAGAGGAGGAGGAGGGGGGTGTTGGAGAGGTTGCTGAGGGTGTTGGAGAGCTTGCTGATGAGAGCCCTCAGCCAGGCCCCTCCCACCTGGTTACGACGCAGACCCAGCTGTGTGAGCCTGACAGCATGGATGAAGATGACCCACAGCTGGCCCTGTTCAAGGACGCCCGACGCAGGAGGCAGTCAATCAGGAGTAAACAGAGGAAGGCAATGGGGCACCTCGGAAGGAGGCAGAGAGAAGCCACGCCCTGAAATGTTTAAAAGGGGAATGCGTGGGAGGGCTGGTTTGCTGAAGGCAACCGTTTGAATAGCTCCTGTTTCATGGTTCATGTCTTGTTTTTGCTCTGTTTGCTTTTGTGTCCGTAAATTTGGCGGGCTTAGTTCCAGCCTCTTGCCTTCTTGTAAAGGGGTTGTCCCTGCCTTATCTGCAGGGCTGGTAGTAGGCTGGTACAGAACAGTTTGCCTTCAGCCTCCCACCCCTTACTATTATTATGGAGCAGCTACGTGCTGAGAGTGCCCAGCTCGCCCGGCAACTCACTTTGTTGGCAGCTCAGGTGGCTCAATTGCAAGCTCAGGTTCATGCTGCACCCCCACCATCACCCCTATCAAGGAGAAAATGCCAAGTTGCGATGCTGGATAAATTTACTGGCAATCCAGAACTGTTTCCTGCTTTCCTGGGACAATGCCAGCTCTTTATCAGCGTGAGAGCAGCTGATTTCCCCACTGACTGGGATAAGGTGGGGTTTGTGTTAAGCCTTCTTTCGGGTGATGCAGCTCGTTGGGGCACGCCTCTGCTGGCTCAACTTAGTCCATTGTTGGACAACTTTGTGGGGTTTTGTGATCATATGCGTCTGATGTATGAGGACCCTATAAAGACGCAGCCTGCTACTCGACGCCTGAAAGCTCTGAGACAGGGTCAACGCCCCCTACAGGGCTATATCAGCGCTTTTCGGCTGCTTAGCCAGGATTCCGCCTGGAATGAGGCTGCGCTTGTGGATGCCTTCCAGGATGGATTGTCGGAGGAGATGTTGGATGAGCTGGCCCGTGTGGATATTCCCTCAGACCTCAATGGGCTGATCCATCTCTGCCTGCGGATCGATGCTCGGTTGCAGCAGCGAAGGAGTCGCCATGCCACCCCACAGACCCCTGCAGCCCCTGTTGTGCGTGAGACCCCAGTTCAAAGGGAGGAGCCAATGGAGCTGGGTGCCGCCAGGTCTCGTCTATCGGTGACTGAAATGAACAGACGACGATCAGGGGGGTTGTGTTTTTACTGCGGGGACCCTGGGCATTTGGCTGCTTTTTGCCCAAAGAAGCGACAGCGGGCATCAGTGACCGAGCCTGCCCCGAGAAAGTCCCCTACTTTTCTGTCGGGAAACGCCCCGAGCCTGATCTAGAAAGTGTGATAGATCGGGCGTCCCACAGCAACACTGAGCGACGTCTTTCTGATGCTGCCTGTGGACCTCCACGGCATCTGATATTGGAGGCACGTCTGATCCTTCCTGGCAAGCCAGAGGGGATTCCAGTCCATGCCTTAATTGACTCTGGGGCCACCACAAATTTTATGGACTCAGCATTTGTGGCCAAATGGGCTGTTCCCCAGTGCCCGGTGGAACCGCCCATGTTAGTGGAGACTATCGATGGTCGAGTGCTCCTGTCTGGGCCAATTACGGCCACCACGCAACCATTATGTATGGCCATCAGTTCCCATGTGGAGGCCATCCAGTTCTATATCACCTCAGATCTGCATTTCCCCGTGGTCTTGGGACTGGCGTGGCTCCGGGCGCATGACCCACAGATCTATTGGTCACAGAACCTGGTCACCTTCCCAAGCTTGCAGTGTGTGGACCACTCCCGCCATATCTGTGCCGGCCAGGTGGAGGGTTCCCCAGGGGTTTCCTTGCCTCCCGAACTGTCCGACTTTGCTGATGTGTTCAGCGAGACAGAGGCGGATCAATTACCCCCGCACAGGCCCTATGACTGCCCCATTGATTTAGTCCCTGATGCGCCTCTCCCAGTGGGGCGTTTGTACTCCATGTTGGACCCCGAGTTGGCTGCATTGCGGGACTTTCTGGAGAATTTGGCTCGCGGTTTCATCTGGCCCTCGTCCTCGCCAGTGTCTGCACCTGTGCTCTTCGTCAAAAAGAAGTCGGGCGAATTGCAGCTTTGCTGCGATTATAGGAAACTCAACGCCATCACGGTGCGCAATCGTTACCCGCTGCCCCTCATCCCCAAACTCTTGGACCGACTCCGGGAGGGTACGATCTTCACGAAACTGGACCTGCGTGGAGCTTACAACCTCGTCAGGGTTCGGCTGGGTGATGAGTGGAAGACGGCGTTTGGTACTCGTTATGGACACTTTGAGTACACAGTGATGCCATTTGGCCTGACCAACGCCCCTGTGTTTCAGCATTTCATGAACGATATTTTCCGGGATTTGTTGGATCAGTTTGTCGTGATCTACTTGGACAACATCCTGATCTACTCCCCATCGCGTGAGGTGCACCATCAGCATCTCCATCAGGTCCTGCAGCGACTCCGAGAACATCGGCTGTTTGCCAAGTTGGAGAAGTGCCAGTTCTACCGGGTGACCATCGATTTCCTGGGTCACTGCATTTCTCCTGAGGGCATTGCCATGGAGCCGAGTAAGGTTGAGTCTTTGCAGAGTTGGCAACCCCCACGTCATGTGAAGGATGTTCAGCGACTTCTTGGGTTCGCCAACTAATACCGAGCTTTCATCCCTGGGTTTGCTGCTTTGAAAGCCCCCCTCACCCGGCTCCTGCAGAAGAAGACTCGGTTTCAGTGGAACGCTCCAGAACAACGAGCTTTCCAGACTTTGAAGGAAGCCTTCATGAAGGAGCCCATCTTGAAGCATTCTGACCCGCAACGGCCGTTTGTCATGGAGGCGGACGCCTCCGACATTGCCATTGGGGCGGTGTTAGTCCAGGCAACGACACCCAGCGGTACCCTCTTCCCTCGCGCATACCATTCACGAAACCTGAACCCTTCAGAGCGCAATTATACAATCTGGGAGAAGGAGCTGCTGGCCATCAAAGTGGCGTTCGAGGCCTGGAGGCATCATCTGGAGGGAGCGCGGCATCAAATCGAGGTCCGGACGGACCATAAGAATTTGGAAAGCCTGCAGACCGCTCGGAATTTGAACCAACGCCAGATCCAGTGGTCTCTTTTCTTTGCGAGGTTCGACTTCTGGCTTCAGTACATACCTAGCGGCCACAATCAAAGAGCGGATGCTCTGTCCAGGAAGCCCAAATATTCCCGAGTGGAAGACAAGCTTCAGCCCAGGACAGTGATCCCCGTCGAGTCTTTTGCTGCGGTGCGGGAGCCGGTTGATATACGGGCTCGGATCCGGGAGGCACAGCAACAGGAGGTGTGGGTGGCTCAGCGGAAGGAGGAGGTGGGGCCAGATTCTCCTTGGACAGTCACGGATGGACTCTTGTATTATCGTGACTGGCTCTACTTTCCAGGAGGGCCACTCAGGGGACTCATCCTCAACCAGTGTCACGATAACCCGGCGGCGGGGCATTTTTGCCTGTTCAAGACCCTGAACCTGGTCTCCTGTACCTTCTGGTGGCCCCGAGTCTGACACGACGTCCAGTCCTATGTCACCTCCTGCATCCCATGCAGGCAGGCCAAGTCAGCGAAAGGGGCCCCGCCTGGATTACTGCAGCCCTTGCCGACACCCAAAAGACCCTGGGGGGCTGTGTTCATGGACTTCTTGACGGATTTACACTCATCCTCTGGTTTTATGACAGTGTATGTGGTGGTGGACATGCTGACCAAGATGGCACACTTCATCCCCTGTCGCGGCTTACCGTCAGCCCGCGCCACTAGTCGTATGTTCATTCAGCAGGTGTTTTGGCTGCACGGCATCCCTGATAGAGTCGTCTCTGATAGGGGGGCCCAGTTTACAGCCTGCTTCTGGCAGGAGTAGATGCATGCGTTGGATATCAAGATTTGCCTCTCGTCCGCGCATCATCCTCAAACTGACGGGGGAACCGAGAAGGTCATCAGTATCCTCGAACAATATCTGCGCTGCTACGTCAATCTGCAGCAAAACAATTGGGTGGACTATCTGGCCATAGCTGAGTTTGCATTTAACCTCCACACAGATGACACCGTTCTTGGCCAATGTGGGATATCACCCCCGGTTTTTCCCCCTTTCTCCCGTGGACTCACCGGAGCCGGCAGCGAACGACTTCATGGCAGAGTTACAGGCGATCCATCGATTGGTGCGATGTCAGTTACAGAAGGCGAAGGCTGATTACAAAAGGTTTGCTGACCGGTCAAGGCGGGATACGCCTCCACTATCGGTGGGAGATCAGGTCTGGTTGTCCACCAGGAACCTACCATCAACACGGCCGGTGAGAAAGTTAGATCATCGATATTTAGGACCGTTCCCAGTTGAGGCTGTCATCAATCCGGTTGCCTATCGCTTAACTCTGCCACGTTCTCTGCGCGTGCACCCAGTTTTTCATCGGTCTCTGTTGGTCCCCGAGCAACCGGCCTGTCCACTCCGCCGAGCGGAACCTCCCCCATCAGGACCTCGTGATGGAGACAGCACCCCCGAGTACGAGGTCGCCAGCATCAGGGACTCCCGTTGGCTGAAAGGTGGTTTCCAGTACCTGATTGAATGGAAAGGCTACGGACCAGAGGAGTTCACCTGGGAAGACACGACCGCCGTTCATGCCCCTGCGTTGGTGACCGCTTTTCATGAACAATTTCCATCCCGACGGCATCCGGATCGTCAGACCCGGGGGAAAGGGCCCTGTGGTGCGGGATAGTGTTGTGATTCAGGGTCAGCCTGTGGGTTCGGCAGTTGGGTCGGACGATTCAGAGGAGGAGGGGGGTGTTGGAGAGGTTGCTGAGGGTGTTGGAGAGCTTGCTGATGAGAGCCCTCAGCCAGGCCCCTCCCACCTGGTTACGACGCAGACCCAGCTGTGTGAGCCTGACGGCATGGATGAAGATGACCCACAGCTGGCCCTGTTCAAGGACGCCTGAGGCAGGAGGCAGTCAATCAGGAGTAAACAGAGGAAGGCAATGGGGCACCTCAGAAGGAGGCAGAGAGAAGCCACGCCCTGAACTGTTTAAAAGGGGAATGCGTGGGAGGGCTGGTTTGCTGAAGGCAACCATTTGAATAGCTCCTGTTTCATGGTTCGTGTCTTGTTTTTGCTCTGTTTGCTTTTGTGTCCATAAATTTGGCAGGCTTAGTTCCAGCCTCTTGCCTTCTTGTAAAGGGGTTGTCCCTGCCTTATTTGCAGGGCCGGTAGTAGGCTGGTACAGAACACATGGAAGGCATACAGGCAATGACTCTTTAAAGTGAGTGAGCACTAAATTGGAAGACAGTAGTGACTTTACTGCCTTAAAACTGCTTTCATGGACCTTGGTCCATTTCCATGTGGTTCTTGTCTAAGAGCCAGTGTAATGGCTCTGCCACTGCGGCCTTGTTAGGAAGGAACGCATGGTAAAAATTTAGGAGGCCCAGGAATGCCTGAAGCTCTCCTTTTGACCTGGGCCTAGGTGCCAGCTGAATGGCCTTCAGCTTGGACTTGGCAGGGTGGATGTCTTTGGCATCGATACGGAAACCCAGGAACTCAGTTGAGGGGACCCCTATGGTACACTTTTTTTTAAGTTTAAGGCCCACTTCGTGGAACCGTTGAAGGACGGCTTTGAGCCTTCTTCCAAGCACCTCAGTGGACTCACCGGCGATAAGCACATCGTTGAAGTAGGGGCAGACGCCCAGAATGCCCTTGAGCATATGCTCCATAACACCTTGAAAAATGGCAGGGACTACACTAACCCTGAATTGGAGGCGCTTTACTTTAAAAGCCCCCCTGTGTGTTACAATAGTCTGTGCAGTGGCTGTGGCCTCGTCCCCAGGTAGCTGTTGATAAGCCTGTGCCAAATCTAACTTTGCAAAAACCATACCCCCTTGCAGTGATGCCAGGATGTGGCTCACAACTGTCACCAGGTACGCGTGCTGCTTAAGTACCCGATTAATGGTGCACTTGTAATCAGTGCAAATCCTGACCTCCCCGTTGGCCTTAAGTGGCATGACAATTGGGTTTCCCATTCACCCCCATCTATGGGCTGTAGTACCCCCTGTTCTACTAGCTTGTCCAACTCAGTATCTATCTTGTGTTTAAGTGCAAATGGCACTCTGTGGGGGTTTGATCCTGATAGGCATTACAGCAGGATCAAGTTTAAAGGCTAACAGAGGGCCCTTGTACGTTCTAAGGCTAGTGTCAAAAACATCTGCGAACTCCTCGCATACTGACACTAAGTTCGCCATTTGTGTCCACTTGATTCTGGTGACCTGGATGCCCAATGCATCAAACCAATCAAGTTCTATAAGGCTCGTTCACTGACCCTCCACTACAATAATGTCCAGAGGCCCTGAAAACCCCTTGAATTTGATGACCAATGTGGCCTCGCCTTTGAAAGCGACTCAAGCACTCTGGAAATCAGTCAGGATGATGCCAGATGGCCTAAGCTTGGCCCACCTCTTGCTGTGGTTGCAGATGAACCGGAATGTTTTGAGTGAAATGATGGACACGGCTGACCCAGTGTCCAGCTCCATCCTGCAAGGGACGCCTTGCAGCTCGACCTGAAGTCGAAATTTTGGCTTAAGGGGGTGGCGAGCTCTCATGTGGCAAACGCTCCAGCAGCTGGAACAAAACCCTACACTAAACTGTCCTGGGGCCCCGGTACCTCTCCTGATAAGAATGTCCGATTGGCGGTCCGACTGGCGGTCCTTCTTGTGACCTCTGCAGACTGAAGCGATGTGGCCGGTCTTCCCACAGGCCCGAGACGTGGCTGTCCAGAACCTGCAGTCCATGCATTGGCGGCGGCCGCCACAACCCGGACATCGAGAGAAGGGACTTGCCTTGTAAGTAGTCCCTTGTTGTTGATCGTTGCGCCGTTGTTGGTCGTTGTGCCGTTGAAGCTTGTCCACTTTGTGGTTGCTGTCGGTGTCTTCTGTGAGTTCGGCGTCCTTGTGGTGGACAGCCTCCTTGTGCTGCATGCTTTTGGCGGGCCACATGGCTTTCACGGCCCCAGCGGTGGCTTCGTCCACCATGATTTCTTTCAATGCTTCTTCGAGCGAGAAAGTCTCTTTGGCAAATTGTTTCTGCTGCAGCTCTCTGCTCCGAAGGCCACAGATGAGTCGGTCTCGAAGCCTCTCTTCTAAATCAGTGAACTGGCACAGGCGTGAAGCTTGCCTCAAAGCCGCGATGAATTTGGTGGCTGTTTCACCCAGCTGCTGAACCCTCTGTTCAAATGCGTGCCTTCAAGCTATTACCGAAAGCTTGGGCTGGAAATAGTCGCCGAGCCGTTTCTTCAACTCTGCGAACGTTACGGATTTCAGCTGCGCTGGTGCGACCAAATTCTCTGTGATGTCGAATGTTGCATGGCCGCAGACACACAGGAGCATTGCGACCTTCAGGCTGTCTTCAGCGACTTGGTTGGCACAGAGGTAGTTTTCAACCCTCGAGATGTATGACGACCATCTCTCCGGGTGAGTTACATCAAATTCTTCCAGCTTTATGACCTTTGCCATCTCAGGAAGTCTTCATGGCTGGGGCTCGTCTTCTTCCTTGTCCTGCTCCTTCATAGGCCCAGGGACTGGTCTACAGGGCTTGTGGTTGCTAGTGTGGCTTTGCTAGGCCAACCGAGGAGGGGGGAATGCTTTCCCTGCCAGGCACTTGGCTGGCCTCACCCCCTAGTGACTCTCAGCTCTTCAGAAGGAGCAGGATCCCACCTTCACCGCCAGTGTTGTGTACTGGGTTCTTTGCTGGAAACAGGAGACAAGGTGAGAGAGTTCAGGCAGGAACATGCTTTATTGAATTCAGGAACTGAAGTGTTAACCAGGGCTGCTACACAGCTATTTATACTCTTGCCACTAGGTGGCGGCCAATAGGTTTAAAGCAACCTATTGCCGCCCTAGAGCCAACCAATGGTGGTCCTGGAGAGTGACTGTCTGAGGAGCTGGAGACCGTTACCCAGCTCCCTGCTTAAGCAATCTCACAACATTCAAAACCCACGTGGTACAGCTCAAGTTAAACTAGGCCCAATACATTACACTGGGGACATCTTGTGGCCTTTTTTGGCAAATAAACCTGTTTATTTTGGAACTGCCCTTGACATAATCAGCTAAAGATAAAAACCTGAAATAGCTGGAGGTGAACTCAAGGCTTGTGGAGGTGAACATTTACTGACTTTTGTTTAAAAATTAGCCTCCACTAAGGACTATTTACCACTACTTCAAAATGGAGACTGATCAGCCACAAACCTCGCTTGACTATAAGCTCATATTAGTAACAATCCATAAAGTTTCTGAGATGTTTATCTCCAGGCTGGAAACTTTAGGTGCCAACTCCAATTTACAAGCTGTAACCCAGACTTCAACTAAAGAATTTACAACTCAGAATATAACAAAACTGGAGCAAATTACTACTGAGACAGAGGAACACAAGGTACAACAAGATATTGAATAAAACTAATAAAAAAACTGACTCTTTCCAAAGAACCGACAACTCTAAAAGTACAAGGAACTATCACTATGGCAAATAACCTTAAGGATCAACAACAAACTATGGGAAAACTTAATACTCAACTTTTGACTCCATCAAAAGAGCCTATAACTTTAGAAGTATACTATGTGCAAGATGGTGATGGTAACATAAAGGACGTGGAAGATCAACAAAGACAGTTTCCTGAAAGCCCGGATAGCCAAGCACTAATTACAAAACTGGATAAGACTCTCTACTTAAAGCAGATGAACCCAGACAAAAGAGGAATCCAGACCAAACTGAAGATAAAGTTTTTAGAGCAAATACAGAGACTAGAACTAACAGGGCAACAACATAATGATTACAAATGGTTTGGTTTTTGTGGATCACTGATGGCTAGATGGCCTCCTTCAATTCAAATAATATGTATTGGAGCGAAGGGAGACCTATCTGGCAATTTAAAGGCCTTGGTCTGGAAACCTGATTGGCAAAAAAAGAAAGCCAGAGTTAGATTTAAAAAGTGAGTTCTTAGAGAACCATTAAAGGCTATCCTTTTAGTAATCAGTGATCTATCAGGATCTAAAATAGAAAATGTTTATGAGATAGAACTAGAATGTGTTTATGTATCTATTAGGCTTATTTTAGACATTATAATTTGTGCACTGACATAATGGAAATTTGGTTTATGGATCCCACGTTTGATGTTAAAAGATGTTTGATTATTCTAGTTAAGAATTAAGAATTAGCTAAAATTTAAAACAGAATCCGGTTATGTATAATTGTAGATTGATAAACATAGGCTGTGGTCCTGTCAGTAACCTGTGATGTATTAGGATGTGAAACAGACAATGTTTATTAGGTAGAACATAGCTACTCAGCCACTGTGTACATGTTAGATGCTATAGTTTTTGCTGTAATGAAATAAGGGAAATTTGGGTTGTGAATATTATTTGGGATGTTAAAGGCTAAATTTGAATAATATAATTAAAATCAAAATTAGGTAAAATTAAATAACAGGACATAGATATATCTCAATGAAATTGAATTGACAATTTTTTAACTGACCATGCTATTTCTAGAAATTTATTAGTTTAAACTGGTTGTATGAAATGTTAAGGGAAATTGAGAAGGACATTTTGATAATGTAACCTGAATTATGTACTGAAAACTCTGTTACTGAATCTCTGATTACCCAGTCACCATGATGCTTTCTAAATATGTAGATTTTAACTGGAAAACTAATAAAACGTATTGGGTGTTTTTTTTTTAAAAAAGAAACAAGCCAAAGAAACTGGATCCTAAATATGTGGGCCCATTCCTTATTGTTAAAGTAATTAATCCAGTCACTGTACAACTGGAGTTGCCTAAGAACCTTAAACGTATTCACCCTGTGTTTCACTGCAGCTTGTTGAAACCTGAAACTGTCACCTCTTCTCCCTGCACCTGACACCCCACCTGTGCCCATTCTAACTGAAGGGGAGCAGCATTTTGAGTTAAGAAAGTTCTAGATTTGAGGAAACAGAGAGGGAGGGTCCAATACCTAGTTGTGTGGAAACACTTTCCCCCTTCACAGTCCAAATGGGTAGATGCTACACATGTCCATGCACCTAAACTCCTCCAAATGTTTCACAGGAAATACCCTGAATGAATCAGCATTCTTCTTTGGAAATGTGTTGCTTTGTTTTACCTGTGTACCTTCTGGGTTGTGTTTTTTTTTTGTGGGACAAAGCCCCTGGTATGGGGGGGCAATTGTCAGCCTCCTTCTTCACTTGCCTGCGGTCAGCTGCAATGGGGGAAGGGGGGAGCCTTTGGGAGGGGAGGCGTGCAGGTGGATACAGTGGAAATTTTTCATGAAGCTTTGCAATAGCCAGCTTGGACTTTGCTTATATCTTCAAGGTCATTGCATCTGACTTCGGAATGCAGAAGGCAGAGACAATGTGCCTAACTCAGAGATTTTCCCAAAACATCTTCTGGCTGATGATTGGACTTTGGTTGCCTAGCTACAAGGGGGGGGGGTAGGGTTTGTTTCAATTAGATGCTTCACATGGTTTTGCTACAGATCTTGCCTGACTTCTGCTGTATTCAGTTCTTTCCTAGTAAAAGTACCTTTTCTCTAAATCCATGGAGGCAGGCTTGACAATAAGAAATCCTACAGTACATCAGGGAGCTGAATGACTACAAGCCGGTTGCTCTGACATCTGTAGTTACAAAGACCTTTGAGAGGTTAGTGCTGGCCAACCTGAAAGTCATCACAGATCCACTATTAGACCCTTTGCAGTTTGCCTACCAACCAAATAGATAGGCAGATGATGCTGTCAATATGACACTGCACTACAACTTGCAAAAACTTGAATTCCCACAGAGCTGTGCATGGGTCCCTTTTGTAGACTTCAGCTTGGCATTCAATACCATCATTCTGTTCTGTTCCAGCCTACGACCGGCCCTGTTTGTGTGTCAGGGACAACCCCTTTTTCCTTTTTACAGTCAATAGGCTGGAAAAACCTAACCCAAATTTATTTACAGTTCAAACAAAAAAGCAACAGAATATTTCCTTGAATAAATAAATGATTAAAAATATCAAACAAGAGTCCACAAACAAGAGTTAAACAGAAGTAGCAAGAACAGACCAGGATTCTCTTAGAATGTCTCCAAACGGTTGCCTTCAGCAACCAGCCCTGCCCACACCTTCCCCTTTTATTATCAGTACCAAGGCGTGGCTTCTCACTGCCTTCTCCTTTTTTCACTGAGTTGCCTCATTGATTTTCTCTGCTCTGCTCTGCTGGATTGCCTTCTGCTTCTAGTGTCTCTGAACAGATTTAGCTGTGACTCCTCTAAGTCCGACACCTGGTACTCACACAGCTGAGCCTCATGAGGAACATGACTGGAGGGGCCAGGCTGAGAGTCCTGCAGTGCATCAGAGCCTCCCTCTGACACCAAAGGCTCTCCAAACCCCTCCTCCTCCACCTCAGATTCATCGGACTCAGCTACTGGGAGCACAGGCTGACACTGAATCACCACACATTCCAGAAATTCTTCACTCTAAACTGATTTAGCTCACTTGTGCCTGTTCATACTTGTAGATGGATCATAAGCTTTTTGACAGATAGGAAGCAACAGGTGAAGCTAGGGAAAACTACATCTAGTACCCGGGCAATTAACACAGGCACCCCTCAGGGCTGTGTGCTCTCTCCATCACTCTTCTCTCTATGTACCAATGACTGCATCTCAAGGGAACCTTCTGTTAAAGTACTGAAGTTTGCAGATAATACAATGGTCATTGGCCTCATTCAAGATGGTGATGAGTCTGGATAAATGTGGGAGGTTGAACAAATGGCCCTGTGGTGCAGCCAGAACAATCTGGAGCTGAACATGCTTAAAACTGTAGCGATGAGAGTGGATTTTAGAAGGAGCCCTTCTATTTTACCACCTCTTACTATATTTGACAGCACAGTATCAGCAGTAGAGTCCTTCACATTTTCGGGATCTATAATCTCCCAGGACTTGAAATGGACACTTAACATTAGAACCATAATTTATTTATTAATTAAAAAGGTGAAACTAAGAATGTTCTTCCTGCATCAACTCGAAGTTCAGACTGCCACAGGAGCTGTTAATACAGTTTTATAAGGGAATTATTGAGTCTATAATTTGTACTTCTATAACTGTCTGGTTTGGTACAGCAACCAAACAGGACAGGTATAGACTTCAACCGATAGTTAAGACTACAGAAAGAACAATTGCAACCAGCCTGTCTTCCATAGAAGATGGAATTGTATATTGTGCAGGTCAGAAGGAGGGCTGAGAAGGTATCTACAGACCCCTGACATCCTGGACACAAGATGTTTCAGCTCCTTCCCTCGGGATGGTGCTACAGGGCACTGCATGCCAAAAGAACTACACACAGGGACATTTTTTTCCCTCGTGCCATCAATCTGCTGAACATCTAATTCTCACAGTGCTGTCTAATGTCTATGTATATTTACCCATGTACTATGGCTGTTGTCATGGTTCCGATCGACAGAGACAAATAAAGCAGAACTCCGAGGCTTGCAAATTCCTCAAAGAACATGTTTATTGATACAGAATATTGGTACTTCAAAAGTGAAACCAAGTCTGAAGAGATGCATAACAATTCCCCAATACAAAGTTAAGAAATCCCACCCCCAAAACTATGCAAGCAACTACGTTTCCCCACAGCTTGTTGGGCTTTTCATGAAATGCCCAGCCTGCAGTCTCGGGAGCAGCCGATGACCTTGGTTCCCATGAGAGAAAGTAACAGAGAGAAAGTCTGTTTTGTCTAGCGCAACACCTGGCAAACCCCCTCCCTCCGTGCTATGTGGCAACTAGGAATGAGAAGGAAAAAGATAGCTACAACCATGCTCATTCTAAAGTTGAATGACTTTATCCTTATTATCTTCTTTACTCCCCCCTCTTATTGGGATGATGATGATGATGATTCTGTTGCTTTTCATGTACACTGAGAGCTACTGCACTGGAGACAAATTTCTTGTGTGTCTAATCACACTTAGCCAATAAAGTATTCTATTCTTTTCTACCAATAAAGTATTCTATTTTCAGACTACCGGACACTCATGAAGTATTTGGCATCCTGAAAAGACGTCTTAGTCTCAGACAATGGGGCTCAGTTTACCGCTTCAGAATTCCAGGCCTTCCTCAGGGCAAATCTCATAAGGCACGCCACGTCAGCTCCCTTTCACCCGGCATCAAATGGTCAAGTGGAATGCATGTTCTGCACAACCAAGGAATCCCTGAAACGGATCGTCACAGCGGATTGGCACCACAGACTGGCCGATTTCCTACTCTGCCGGCGCACAACGCCCTGCACTGCCACAGGCAGGAGCCCAGCCAAGCTCCGATGGGGCCACTTGATCACCAAACTGGACAGGCTACACCCTGACAGTCACCTCAGATGCTGCACAGCCAAAGGCACCCAGAAGTTTGCAAGTTGGTGACCGGGTTTGGACCCAGAATTATGGGCAAGGGGCTTTGTGGGTGGCAGCAGTGGTTGTTAAGGTGTCAGGACCACTCTCCTATGAGGTGGTCCTGGAAGATGATTGAGTCATTCACCGGCACATTGACCAGCTGCGTTGGAGGCTAGCAGATCAGTTGCTGGCTCAGGACTCCCAAGAGGGCCGAACACAGGGGCCGCATGACAGCAGTTGAACAGAAAAGCTTGCACGCTCCGACAGAACTCTTGCTCAAGGAGATGAGGGGATGGCCGTAGAAGAGTCTCCTCCAGACACACAGACTGTATCCGATGAACAGGATGAAGGAAATAAATAAAGGTTATTCTTTTATAAATTGTATCAAATGTAACACCAAAGTCTGTTTCCTGTACATGAAAAGTGACTCACAAATGGCAAACAGTAAAAAACAATGTATTATGACTTGCTAAAAGCTCCCCAGGAGACAGGAACCTACACCTTAAATCACTATCAGTAAGAGAGGAACGGCCCAAGGTGAAAATTACAAGTGAACAAGATAAGATAATGACGGATGAATGGAAATGTTAGGATGACCCTTTAGAAATGTGAAGCAACTTTAAAGAATGACTTAAGAGAATATGGGGGTTGGGAGGGCTTCTTAGGCATGGTGTATATCATGAAAGAGTATAAAATGTGTAGCTTGAAAACTGCTTTTTGCGCTCTTAGAACTCAATCCATTTGGGAAGGGTCTAAGAGACTGCACTTGCAACCGCTTTTCTTTTCTTTTTTAATCTTCATTTTTTTTTCCAATAAATCTTTGTTTTTGTTAACCAGACTTGTCTTCAAGTTGTGAGTATCAAATTTGGGTTTTTAAATCTCACAAGGACAAGCAAACTGCGCTGAGAGACAGCCCTGCAGACTTTGCTGCACAATTGGACTTTGGTTTGGGCTGCCTGGGACTGGCCAGCCAAAGGGACTCAAGTCAATCTGACTCCACTGAACCTCAGAGCTCTGGTCTACCCAGCCTGGCACGCAAGCAGGTAGACCGGGAGATCCCTGCAAACCTTAGACACTCTGAACGGTCAAGAAGGCCGCCTAAATATCTGCAAGATTATGTCAAACAATTGAAAGTTTGAGCTATCTAGGGGGAAGGGGTGTAATGTATTGGCCATAACTGTTTTAAATCACTTGCTTAATGTCTGATCATTTGCTTAATGTCTGACCTAGATTCCTGTGTTATGTAACGGTTGTTGTTACTGAAAGCCAGACTTGCTGTCTCCAGGCTGATAATTAGGTTTTGGGCAGGAAACTGTTACTTTAAACCTATTGGTCGCTGCCTAGAGGCTAACCGTATAAATAGTTGTGCAGCAGCCATTAGGGCTGCTTCTGTTCTGAGTTAATAAACTTGTTTGCTGTTTCAACACTTTGTCTCGCTTAATGCCTTAAGAACCGAAGATATAACAAAAATCATGTTAGATTCCTTGAAGGGGGAGCAATGAAGGATTTTATGGCTCAAGGTATCTACTGAGCCGTCACCACAAGAATGATGCTGGGAACTATTTCTGTAGCACCTCAAGAAGCCAGCAGCACAATGCATCCAGCCTGGCCAATGTCAAGGTCTGGTGAAATTTCGGGACTGTGATAGGTGAAAAGTTAGAGGCTGGCATATACCCCTTTGAAAAATCCCCACTTGTTGTGATCCTGGGAACCAAACTTTGATTGATTAGAAATTAAGCAGACTGCCAGACACGTTCCATTGTAATCAAACTTGGCAAGGCTTCATGGGGCGGCTACTTAGTTCTGGGAAGGAGAAATGGTTTGGTGCTGGTCACATAACAGCAGTGGTGGGTTTTCTGGTCAGGCTTCAGAGGCAACCTCTGAGGAACAGCTGGCAGTAGACTTGGTATCAGGTGTTTTTCCAGTCAGCCACCTTGAATTTGCCAGCTTCTCTCTTTCTGGGCTCATGTTCTATCAGAGGTTAGATTCCAGGAAGCAGCCTCATTCCCTTACACAAGTTTTTTGTATCCATGTAGATAAACTGTCTTGAATTGCATTAGATCCATCATACCAAATTTCATTTATTTCTTGTAAATTTTGATATGTTAAAGTGGCAGATTCAGACTGTGATACTGAATTCTTAGTTGTGAAATTTGCTGGCTAACTTTGACCTAGCAACTCTCTCCTTGGCCATCTCTCCCATCCCACCATTGGCTTAAAGCAGGGGTGTCAAACTGCTGGCCCATGGGCCGGATGCGTCACGCAGAAGCCGCGCCCACCCCATTGCCAGCAATGACAAAACAGTCCCGATACATTGCACAACATCACGTGACATCGCGAGTTTGACATGTCTGGTTTAAAGCATTGTCTCTGCAAAAAAGAAAATGGCCATTAAAAAAGGCTTTCCATATTACTGCCCTTGTCTTGCATCTCTGAAATTTGTTGTAATGCTCTGGCCAATTGTGTTCTCCAGATTTGGCTGATCCCTAGTACAGAGGAATTGACCAATAATCAAGAAATAATTGTTTTCAGAGATGAAGAGGGGGATGGCTACATCTAACCTGGTGCTATTTTGGGGTTGTGGAAAATTGAAATTGCCCCAATATGCTTCCTCTTCCCACTCAATAAAAAGTGGAGTTCTGCTCTCCTTTCCTGTGCCTGTACCTGGTCAGAAGCCTGGAGAGAAATATGTGTATAGAATAGGTAGAAGGAGGTGATGATTATGAAAAGAATGTGGGAGAAAAACTAAAATGTGCTCCAAGTCAAGCTCAGTTCCTTGTAACTTCATGGACTCATGCTGGAAGATTCCTTGGCAATAATACAGAAATGATTTTTCATTATTTTCTTCCGAGATGACTCACTGATCTCCCAGTCAGACCACCCAGAGCACTGGGATTTGAGGCAGCTCCTTCACCAGGAGGTGATGACAAGGCCAGACCAAAGGCCTAAGGAAGTCTGGACACTGAAAGAAGAGTTCTTTGTTTTATGAAGTTATATATAACCAGAGTGTGGAATGTAAGGACACATACACCAAAAAAACTAGAAATTATGGGTAGCCCTCAACTTATAACCATTTGTTTAGTGACCATTCAAAGTTACAACAGTACTGAAAAAGCATTTAACTTCAAACTGTTTGTAATTCAGGCACTTGCCACCAGAAGGCGCCAGGGGTCGCTGCCTGCTTTGAAACTAGGGCTGTCTTGTCTCACTACATTCCATTAATTCCGAAGGGAGGGGTGGTGTAAAGGCTAGCAATGGCTTTGTCCCACCAGTTGCCTTTACCAAGACAATTAATTGTTTTATTGACCAGCAAGAGTCGAAATGTGATTGCTGATCCCACTTGAAACAGCCAGAATAAACTCAAATGAAATGGGAGTAAACAAATTACTTTATTCACATGCTTCCAATGTCAATAACACACAGTTACAGCACAGGTCCATCCAGAATGCAAGGTTGTAATCTGCACCCATCTCATTAGGTAAAAAAATGATGAACTTTCCATCCTCTACAAAGTTACATGTTGAAAATGGAGCTTGATATCCCCAGCCACATGCCAGGGTTCATCCAGAGAGATAATAGAAAAACAAAGGCAGGAAGTCCTGCCATAAACTATGAAAGCTCCACCCACTTAACTAGAAAGCATGGTATTCACTAAACAGCTAGACTACAATTCCCATACTCCATCTCTTGAGGAAATAATGTTTAACCCAGTAAATGCTACATGTTCTTACATACAATGCTACTAATGGTGTTGTATTAACCCTGTAAATGCTGAATACACTAACACAGTTCTTAATTCCTAAACTACAGTAGACATAAAATGGAGCAGCTGAATATATACTGGTCCAGCACAAACCCACTTTATAAACAAAACGCTACATTAAAACTTTAAATTAAATGATTACATGAGACAGTAGTATACACTGGAATGGACCAATTAGGCACTGACACTTCTCCATGTCCATTTCACTCCTGGCCACCTGCCACAGCTAAACCACAGTGGGCTTTTCTCTTCTGCTGGTCCTCTGCCAGTGATTTTCCACTGCCAATGGCCTCCTGGCCCTCCTCCCCCAACCCCTCATGTCAGCTGATTCTCTGAAGCACATTTCTAACCTGGAGATTCACTACACAGGACAAGTAGCCACCACTCCCAACAGCCAATTGGGTGGTGAGAGGCAGCGATGATGCTGGAGATGTGTGATGCGCGACTGGCAGCAATGTGCAGTGGGGATTGCAGGGGCTCTGGGGGTGTATGATGTGTGACTGGTGGTAAGGAAGGGGATCATGGGAATTCTGGGGGATGTGACACATGAATGGCAGTGGTGCATGGCGGGGATTTTGGGGGGCTTGGGGGGGTGACATGCAACTGGCAGCAGGTGGGGGGATTGTGGGGGGTCTGGGGGTGTGATGGATGACAGGTGGAGGGCAGGGGGATCATGGGGGCTTTGGGGGATGTGGCATGCAACTCGTGGTGGTTGCCCTGCTTGCCGCCAGTCACACGCACAAGAAGGCCCAGGCAGTGGTCATTCTTCTAGGTTCTACCCCCAAAGTGATCACTCTTTGCCAGTGTGCCTTGCCCAGCCAGGCATCCCACTGAAGCCAGTGAAAAAGAGAGTCTTTTTCAGGAAAAGCAAAGCTTGATACCCAGTGTGGCTGCTTCTTCTGGCATCCACCCAGATCAGAAGCAACAAACTGCAAGCCTAGGACACCCAGAAATAACAAATGGAATGGTAATGGCAGCTTTTGAAAGTTTGTTTTTAAAGTAAAGCAGGACACATTCCATCACGTTATTTGATGGTTCCAACAATGGGAGATAATTTTATATTGTGCAACACTACTACTGCACTATTGTTTAATAAGAATATTTAAGCATAAGTCAAGTAATTGGATCAGTAACATCTGGGTTAACCAGAATCTTTACTTGGCAGGAATAGACATGTTGGCTTTAAAATTAAAACACTTTCCAATCAGTTAGAGTTGCAATCAGAGTTGCAATCATTTGCGGCCATTCCACTTTTTCATCCTTCCACCAAACAAAACAACATAAATTCACCATATCCTCTTTAGTCAAATTTAGTTTGGTGATTATCTTATTATAGGGTGGTTTTCCCCAATTGCTTAATAAGAGTCCCAAAGGACTCTCTTTATCTATATTCAGTTTGGGATTTTTCCTAAATCCCATAAACTGAGCTGGATTTAAGTTGTGGTCAGTAGTTAACACCAAATAACTTTGTTCTAATAGGATAGCCTCATATTTTAAAATTCTTGAGTCGGTTAACCAACATCCAGCTTTTTGTTGTAAAATTGTTTGGACCTGATGTGGTGTACTAACAACAAGAGCTCCTCCAAATGTTAATTTTCTACTTTCCTGGACAAGTAAGGCCGTGGCTGCAATGGCTTGAATGCATGTCGGCCACCCCCTAATCACCGGATCCATAATTTTAGATGAAAAGGCCACAGGTTTACGCTGGCCAGCCCAAGATTGAGTTAACAATCCATAGGCAACAGAACCTTCAGTGTTTACAAATAGGTGGAATGGTTTTTCTATGTTCGGGAGACTTAACACAGGCGCTTTTACTAAAGCTTGCTTTAGTTTTTCAAAACTTTCCTTTGCGTCTTCATTCCACCTGATGTCCCATGATTCTGCTTCTGTTAACTTATCATATAGTTGTTTTACTAAAATTGCGTAGCCGTCTATCCACAGCCGACAATATCCCACTAATCCAAGAAATTTCCTCAAGTCCTTTTTGGTTTTGGGCAGAGGTTGTCTCCCTAACCCCTCTATCTCTTCGGGTGTGATCCTTTGGCTCCCTTCGCTGATTAAATGCCCCAAATACTTTACTTCTTTCTCAACATATTGTAATTTAGTTTTTGACACTCTCAATCCCTGTTGGCCCAGGAAATTTAATAATTCATCCATGGCCAGTTTTGTGTCTGTTTTCTTCTTTCCAGATATTAGCAAATCATCCATATATTGTATTAAATATGTATTCCTAGGGCTGTGGAACTTTTCCAACACTTGTTCTAGCACTTGCCCAAAAAGGTTGGGGGACTCAGTAAAGCCCTGTGGTAAAACTGTTCACTGATATTGTTGTTTTCTCCCAGTGTAAGGGTTCTCCCATTCAAATGCAAAGACCTTTCTTGATTTTTTCCCCAAGGGAAAAGCCTAAAATGCATCCTTGAGGTCAATTACACTGAACCATTTATGTTCACTAGGTATCCTGCCCCTTAAAGTATATGGATTTGGAACCACTGGATGTCTAGCTTTTACTAATTGATTCAATAGCCTCAAATCCTGGACCATTCTAAAGTTTCCATCTAGTTTCTTTACAGGCAGGATAGGTGTATTAAAAGGGGACATCATTGGTTCTAATATCTATTACAAGTTGTAAGCATTTTCTTCCCTCCATAGAAATGTTATATTGTTTTTGCCTTACTACTTCAGTTGGGTTTATTAGTTCTATCTCCAGTGGAGTTATTTGTAGCCCCCCTCTATTGTTTTTCCTTAGCCATACATCAGGATTGTTTTCTCATCTTCTTCCGTTAATACATTAATTACTACTTCTGGCTGAAAAGAAATATTCAGTTGGAGTGCCTTCAGGGTATCTCTCCCTAACAAATTTATTCCAGCTTCAGGAATATATAACATTTCAATTTGGACACTCCCTGTCCCATTTTCCTTTCTTATTTCTACTGGTTTTATTTTCTTAACTTGTAAACCTTCCCCTTTCACTCCTGATACTCTAAAGTCTAGTAGTTTCCTCACTTAATTGCATGTGTGTAATTAAAGTTGAGACTAAAGTGCGCGCTGCTCCTGTATCAACTAAAAATACCATTTCTTCCCGTTCCGGTCCCACTAATAAATTTATCAAGGGCTCATCATGGGACCTTAAGGTAAATTGCCCCTGACACCTCTAAAACTGACTCTCATCTTCCTCCATCAGTTTATACACTTGCTTTTCCTGCTGTATCTTGGGACAGTCCTTTTTGAAATCTCCCTTCTGTCCACAGCCAAAACAAGCCCTTTCCATAATTTCTGGAGTAGGACAAAAATTACCTCTTCCCCATCCATTCAGATACTTATATCTTCCTCCCATCCTAGTATGGCCATTCCCTCTCCACTATTGAATGTTGGTGGGACGGTTCTGTCCTCCCCCCACTTCCTGTCTCTTCAGTATTTTGTTCACCGTTGCCACCATCATTTTACTTTTCTGTTTAGTTTTCTCATTCTCTCTTTGTACATAAACCTTCTGTGCTTCCTTCAAAAAGTCATCTGTTGGCTTAATAGTCCAGCCCTCTATTTTATGTAATTTCTTTTTTTAATAAGTTTTTTATTGATTTTCCAATATTACAATAGTATCTTTGAAAAGCAACATGATGTTTGGGTTACAATAGTTCCATTTCGTACAAATACATCTTATTACAAATCTCCAATTTGTTGTAACCAGAATTTCCTCTCTTTTTTCCTTTGATACATATTATCTCTTATCTAAATTAACATACTTCTTATTGTTATCCATCAGTTATTTAGTAGTTTTCTTACATTTGTCAATACTTTTATATATTTTATATTTTAACATTCCATCTTTAAGACATCAAACACCTTATATACTTTTCCAGCTTTAATTTTGCATTGATATTAAAGTTAAATGTTTGAAGTTTCTCATTTTTATATTTCTAGGTGACCTCCCTTCCCTTTACACAATTCTCTCCAATACCTAGTAATATAAATACACTTCTTATCTATCTCATTTCCATATCAACAAGTTGGTAATACAATATAATATTCTTGTTTTCATTATAATTTCCACATATTAAAAATTAGCCCAAATTTCTCCCATTTCAACATTTAATACATCCTTTCATATCACTACATCCAAGTATATTAATTACATTATATCATTCTTAACATAAAAAGGTAAAGGTAAAGGTTCCCCCGCACATGCGTGCTAGTCGTTTCCGACTCTAGGGACCAGTGCTCATCTCCGTTTCAAAGCCGAAGAGCCAGTGCTTGTCCGAGGACGTCTCCGTGGTCATGTGGCTGGCATGACTGGACGCCAAAGGCGCACGGAACGCTGTTACCTTCCCACCGTAGTGGTCCCTATTTTTATACTTGCATTTTTATGTGCTTTCAAACTGCTAGGTTGGCAGAAGCTGGGACGAGTAACAGGCGCTCGCTCTGTTATGCGGCACTCGGGATTTGACCCGCCAAACTGCCGACCTTCTGAACGACAAGCTCAGCATCCTAACCCACTGAGCCACTGCGTCCCTTAACATATATTAACATCTTAACATATACACCTTAATCAATTTCATTTAAACAGCTCATAATCCAAGTACAATCCTGTCTATTTTAGTATTTTCCGTTTCAGGCCTCTTAAATATGTCCATTCTTCTTCAATCTTATTCTTGCTTTTTTCCTTTGCCATATCATTTTTTGCTTCTTTGCTTCAGGGTCATCAAAGAATTCTTGTGTTATTGTATCGTATTGAAGTGACCCTCCAATCTTCCTTTTTGAAGGGTTGAGGGGTCTAATAAAAGCACCAAATCCTCTGATTATTTTCACCTCTTGATATAATTGTCCTGGACTGTGTAATTTTTCTTCCATTTGTTTATCATTTTGATCTTCAAATGTCTGTGCTTGTTGAGTAGTTAATTCTTCTGTCAATGTATTTGATTGTTCAATTTCTTCTGTTATGTTCTGTCCCAATAAATTATTAGTTGTAGTCACAATTTGAGTTTGCTTCTCCAAGACGCTTTCTAGTTTTTTTCCAAAAGCTCTTATTTCATCGCTGGCTGTAGACAGGAACTGATACATTTGGTAGGTTATTTTCATCATAGCATAGATTTGTTTTTGTATTTCTTCCATAGTGGAGTCTCACATCTGGTGTTGAAGGTTAGTCTTATCTTGTTTTTCTAAGGAATCAGCCAAATCTCTTCTCTCTCTCTCTCTCTTTTTTTAAGAGTGTCAGATTGCAATTTCAGGTTTAGCCACTGAGTGTCCCCCAAGTGCTTAGAGAATACTTTTCTGTTTCTTTTAGGGACCTATCTGTTAAATCAATTATTTCTTCTATTTTAGAAGAACAGAGCCAAATTTTCGAATAAGAGTAGGAAGTAAGGAGTAGGTAGTCAAAAGCTTTTAGTCCACAAGTTATAAAGTTCTAGTTGAGGTCAATTCACTTTTTCAACTTTTTTTAAAAAAAAGAAAACCACCCCTGGAGGCTTGATCGCTGCTCTTTTGAAGGGAGGGTTGAACTCCCCCTTCCCTCTCCACAGGGGGGAAAGTACTTAGCAGCTTATTTAGGTGAAAGGAAGAAGATTGGAATATAAGAGAGGAATCTTACCCAGTCTCTTCCATGCTGCTTTAATGTTGCCTAGTGGTAAGTGTGACTTCGGCTGTCTGCAGCCTAGTAACCGGCCATGTTGCTATGGCCAGTCTTTCATCCGCCGGTTCGAAGGGAATGCAGGCACTAACGGGGGGGTTGCGGCTCCCCCGTGTTTCTACAAAAGCCCCTTCTTGCTGGTCGCCCCTCCAGGGTGACTCTTCGGCCCTTTTAGGACCCCCCAGCAATGCGAAACTGGACATGGAAGATGAGAGCCATCCTCCAGATGTCCATAATGGCAGCGTTGGCAAACCGGAAGTCTCTATTTTATGTAATTTCTTGCTTATATCTGGCCATGCCCTTGTAACAAATTGGACTTGCACTATAGGTACATTAGCTACATCATCTGGGTCCATGCCAGAATACTTTCTCATTCCATCTTTTAATCTTTGGAGAAAGGTGGCTGGAGATTCATCGTTTTCTTGTTCTATATTTAAGGCTTTTGTCATTAGGGACTGCTTCTTTCATTCTCCTTATTATAATCATTCTCAAGTCTTCCATATTTTGTCTTCCTATAGGGTCATTATTATTCCAATTAGGTCTATTCAGGGGAAATTTAGCTTCACCATTAGGTGGCGGGTTATTTCCACCTTGTGGATGTTCTCTGTCCCAAAGCTTCATAGCCACCATCCTAATTAGTTGACGTTCTTTGGCAGAAAATAAAGTGTTTAAAATGGCCATTATCTCTTCCCAAATATAAATGTTTGGTCCCAGCAAATTGTTCAATTGTTCAGATGTACCTAATGGGTCTTCTATAAGACTTTTGAGTTCCTTCTTAAAAGCCCTCACCTCTGATGCTCTTAACAGTTCCTGCACAAAACTGGTACGAGGGATACCATTAGCATCTACTGATAGGCCAAGGTACCTGTCTCTCACCCTCTTATACAGGCAGCAGTTAAATAGGATATGAGCCAGGTCCTCGACCTCTGCCACTCCACAGATGCATAGACGTCCATTATAGGGTATAGAGTGGAATCTCTCATATCTGACCATTGTGTCAAACTGTTCAAATCTCGCTCCTGTGACTATTTCCCTAAGATGTTTTGGCAGTTGTAACTTCAAATAGCTGCCTGCTTGAGAAGTGCGTTTGTATTTGCTCAGCCATTTCAATTTACCCACCTTACTAAGGATAGCTATGTCATTTTGTGCTTCTATATCCTTAATTCTTTGGGCAGCTCTTTTTTTAGATTGTTCCCATGTTATGCAAGAGACAGGAAAGCCACAGCTTCTTACAAAATTTGTCCATTTAGTGAACCAGGAAGTCTGTGATTGTAATTTTATCTGCTCTAGTAGGCATAACTTGGGGAGTCTATCACTCTCCATTTCATTAATTTTATGCCTGTAATTATATGTTCTGATTTTGGATAGAGCATGAATTCTATAGATTCCCAGTTTAGCTCTAACTGCTGCAGATGTTTTTAGATCTACGCCCAAAATACAACTCAGGTGCTGGGACTGTGTTTGTTCTAGTGCTGTAATTGAGTATATACCCCAAATGTCTGCTCCATACAAGAGCAGAGGAGTAACCTTAGCTTTATATGCTCTGATTAATGGGACAAGGGACCCTGGATAACTATGATTCTTTAATTTAAGCAGTAGATTCAAAAAAGCCTTTGCTCTGAGTGTGCTCCGTTGATGATGGCAAGCCCAAGATCCAGTCTTGCAAAACATTATGCCTAAGTATACAAAGGTGTTAACCTGTTCAATTGATTCACCATGTAATTGCCATCTCTCATGTCTCTCATGATGTTTTCCAAACACCATGATTTTTTATTTAGATTTACTGATGGTTAGGGAGTTGTCCTGGCAATAGGAGCTAAACCTTCTTAATAGCCTGCATAATCCTACTTGTGAATATGATAATAGGATCATCGGCATATGTACCATGGGATCCTTCATTAACCCTGGCAAGTCATTGATGTATAAACTAAATAATAATGGGGCCAGGATACACCCTTGCCTTATCCCTTTATTTGTGTGAATCCTGTTAGTCAGGGCCCCATTAACCCCATACCGCACCCTCAAACAGGTACTTGTGTAAAGGGCTTTAATCAAAGCCAGGAGTCTGTGTTCTATTTTAAGAGATGTCAATTTACTCCATAGTACTTCTCTATTTACCATATCAAATGCTGCTGTAAGGTCTATGAAAGCAGCAAACAGGGGTCTCCTCTTATAGGCATATTTGGCAATTAGATGGTTCAAGACAAAGCAGTTATCAATAGTAGATCTGTTTTGTCTAAAACCTGCTTGTTCTTCTGTGAGGATATTGTTTTCCTCTACCCAGATTTCAATTCTGTTCAAAAGGTACCTAGCATATATTTTTGCTACAATGTCAATCAGGCTGATGGGCCTGTAATTACTAGGATCCTTTTTATTCCCTTTTTTATATATGGGGACAACTATTGCCATCTTCCACCCATCTGGTATATGGCAGGTGTTAGCTATATGTGCAAAAAAACCTGCCAGTACTGGACCCCACCAGTCAGGGAATTTGTTAAATAATTCTGCTGGTAAAAAATCCTCACCTGGGGCTTTATTGCTCGTTAGGCTTTTAATGATGGATTGTATCCCTTTTACCGAGACTGGAGGCCAAAGGGGTGGAGTTCTAGTATTTGCTAAGTCACTGCTTAAGGACGGTTTCTCTACAGGTTCCATAGAAGCAAACAGACATTGATAATAATTCTCCCAGTCCTCAGCCGGGATTGGTATATCAAATGCAAATCTCTGTTCCTTTAGGACTCCTGCTACAGAGTGCCAAAATATTACTGAGTTATAACTTTTGGCAGCTAGCTCAAGTTCTGACCAGATTGAAATGGCAAAACTTTTTTTTTTTGTTAATTTTATGAGTTTTTTATATTCTCTTCTCATATGCAGAATCTCAGCTTGTATATGAGCAACAGGACTCCTCTGAGCGAGTCTCATGGCTGCCTTCAGTTTCTTTTTCAATGACCGGCATTCAAAATCAAACCAGCGAGACCTACCCACACAACAACTTTTAGCAGGGGGTTTAGTTATTAGGTATTTCTTCACCATATTACAAAGATTAAAAAATGCTTTGGAGACTGATAGCCAGTTGGTAGTAGACGACTGGATTGTTCTAGCCCAGTTAACAGCATTCTTTGTTTTAAGACTGTGTGATATTGCCTTTGTATCAACTTTAGCCCAGATTAACCTTTTATTTTGGGTCACCTATAAGTTTTTAGTGATCCATCTGTTGGCCATATTATATGATCTTAAGTCTGAGCAACCTCGTAATGTTACACTCACAGGCTGATGGTCACTTTCATCACCTAAATGTATGGTAACCTCTGAAAAGAGGTCAACTTTATCTCTTGATACACAGAAGAGATATAGCACACTGCTTGAGTGGGCTGAGTGGTATGTGTAGGGGTATATATAGTTATTATCTTTACCTCCCAAGATTTGGAGATTACCTTTAAAAATCAAAGAAAGTAGGAACAGACCGGCAGTATTACTTTTGTTGTCTCTAGAAAGCCACTGTGGATGATTATCAAGAAATTCCTTTGGGAATTCTTTCTTTTGAGCAAACTCATGTAAGGATGGACCTAATTTAGCATTAAAATCTCCCAGCAATATAATTATGGATTGGGGATACAGTACAGATATATCATCTAGAATGACTTCTAAACATGTCCAATAGTCAGAGTTATAATACAGGGGTGTGTTTGGAGGAATGTATACATTTACCAATATTAATTCAAACTCCTCATATCTAAATTTCACAGCTAAAAAATTCAAAAACTTATCTTCATTATATAGTTTCTCCCCCTGCCATTGCAATTCTTGCTTAATAAAAATACATAGACCACCAGAGGGTCACCCTTTGTTCTTTGTTTTTTGGGTGGGGGAAGCCCATCCCTGAAAACCTGGAAATTGTACTAATTCATCCTCTTCTGTTAGCCAGGTTTCCTGAATGGCTATTACATCAAATTTAGATAAGAAACTCACTAGTCCAGGGCTTTTCAACTGGTGGTACGCGTACCACTAGTGGTACGTGAGCACCTGGCTGGTCGTACGCATAGGACGGGTTGAACAGCACTGTAAAAAAAATGTTAAAACCCCTCATTTTTTTACTAACCTGCTTTCAGCTGCATTCCATTTCTCCATTCGCTCCTCAGCCTTCGGCACACATTTGTGGGACAAAAAAAAAAGTTCCATGAGACTGTCAACATTTTTTTCTTTTTTACTGATAGTTCCAAAAACACACGGCGAAGGCAGACAAGCAAACAGAGAAATGGAATGCAGCTAAAAGGCAGCTAAGCAAAAAAACGCTTGGGGGAGGTGAGGGCATCTGGGCAGGAGCGGGAACCTTACCCTGCATGGTGGAAGGAGGGTTAACGGTGGATGCAGGGGCCCCAGGAGGAGCAGCGCAAAGCAGGTGGAGGGGAGGCCGGGCAGATTGCGGGTCCTTAACCTGCCAGGCAAGCAGAGCCGCGACCCTCTTTGGCAGGCCATGAGTAGCCCTGATCCCAGCAAAGCCCCTCCCCACTCTCCTCCTCTTCCCCTCAGAAGAGGTGCGGGGCTCAGGAGCCTCCCCCCATGCCCCCCACACATGAGGGAAGAGATGCAGCAACCAGATTGAATTCTTCTCGTGTGTGCAGGCCAGCGGGATCCATGTCGCCCTTCCCCCCTCTTCTTACTTCACAAGCAAGCGTGAGCCTGATGGGCGACAGAGCCGTCCACTCCCTCGGCAGGAAGGAGTTTGAGACTGCTCGGGTCGTGGCCCTGATCGACAACATCACAACCTCCCCCTCCTTCTTTTCCCCCTTCTTTATTGCTCTCTCTGATGTGGCCTCACTCTCTTCCATCTTCTTTTCCTCCCCCCCCCCCCGTGAGCTTGCGATACACCTCATGGCCCTCACGTTGCCTCCCGGGGCTTGAGAATTTTTTTCCCTCTCCTCTTCCTGAGGCCCTCGACTTTACGGAGGGGAAAGCAAAGTGGTCAGACGGTGCGTGCCCTCCTGGAGGACTCATCCTGTGGCAGCAGGTGGGAATCAAGGCTGTTTGTTTTGCTGACATGCTCCAGGTGAAGCCAACAGAACGCGGGTGTGGAGGGAGAAACGCGCCCACCTGACTCCCTCCCCCCACTGTTTTGCAGCATTTAACCCTTCCCCATTTCCACGATGGCCGGCCTACCCGCCTGCCAGTCAGTTTCCCCTTCCGGGCCGGGAGAACCGCATGGCGTTGCCTGTATTGTGGGGTTAAAGTCTGAAACAGCTGGGCTTTTGGCTGACTGATCACCTTTCTCCCCCCTCCCGCATCTTTTCAGGGTTTTTTTTAAATAGAAGTTTTATTGATTTTTTAGTTTTACATCCAGGTATTTATGAAGCAATGTGGTGGTTGGGTAGTTAAAAGTAAACAGTAGTAAATAACAAAGTCATTTGTAAATAGGTCAAGTTACATCAACAAGAATTCCCTTTTCACATATGGTGGACCTGCAAAAAGGTTAAGGCTTTTTGGATAAAAATTTGGTGGAATATGCAGAAGATCTTCAAGCAAAGGATAAAGTTTTGTCCGCAATTGTTTTTGTTGGGTATAATTACAGATGCTACTGTTGTGGAGACTAAGTTGATGTTGAATTTAATTACGGCAGCAAGACTCTTAATAGGTCAGTATTGGAAGAAGGAGGAACTGCCGACTATAGAAGAATGGACTTCAAAGGTTTCAGACCTGGCAGAGATGGCAAAGATATCGGCTTATTTGAAAGATCACTCACAAGAACGTTACATTATGGAGTGGAGAAAATGGATTGAGTATATCCAGAACAAATACGGGACTAAAAAGTTTCATGTAGCATTTGAATAAGTCTTCCTTTCTTTTCTTTTTTCTTTTTTTATATTTAATAGTAATAGTGTTTGTAGTTATCCTATATGAGCTAGAGAGTGATAGATTTTAGAGTTTGTGGTTGTTAGCATTTGGATGTTTATGATTGTTTTTTTCTTGTTTTTATACCCTGTACTTAGCTCTGGGAAGTCGGGGGGGGGGAAGGGGGGAGGGGTAGGGAGGGATGGGTATGGGAGGGGGAGGGGGGATTGTTAAAGACAAAATGTATGTTAAAACTTTTCAATAAAAAAAAAAGAATTCCCTCTCCAATTCCCTTAGTTATGATAGCATAGTCAAATTAATCAAATTAATACATTTCTAATTGTAACACAATCAGAACAATTTTCAATATATTTTCACATATACATATCCATGTCCTGTTTTTAAGTTTTAGCTAATTGGAATAAGATATTCTGAACTAGCCTATAATATATAAAAGAGAACTTAATTTTCGGGTAGCCCACATTTCCCCCATTTCATTATATAGTAGTTATCCTGTCTAAAATAAATATATTTTTCATTTCAATGCATTCTTATGTTATACAAATTTATTCTATTTAACATCTTAATAGTTCACCAATTATTGAGAAAATATCTTTTGTTGTCTCCTTCCAAATTCTGTAATATAAGTCAATTCTAATAGCTAACTTTCCTTTCCTTTAAAGGTCTAAAAGTTAAATATAAAGTCAATATGTATCTTTTAAAGATTCCCCTTAGCCCATTAAGAAAATTTTTTAGCTCTATCATTACAACAAATATATTCTCTTTATCATCTTAGTAGTTGATCAATTTTTAAAATAATATATTTTATTATATCATTGCAAATTCTATAATATAATTCAAAGTTATGTTCTGATAGCTAATCTATTTCCTTATATAGTAATTATCATGTCTGAAATACATACATATTCTATTTGTCATCCTTACAATTCATCTATAGTTAACAAAGTATGTTTTATTGTTTGTAGCTAATTTTCATTCCCTTAAAAATCTAGATCCTAAATATATGTTTATGTTTATGTTTATTGGACTTATATACCGCCCTTCTCCCGTAGGACTCAGGGCGGTTCACAAGGAATTTAAAATTACAATACAAATTACAAAAGTTAAGAACAATTAAAATAATTAAATTTAGTCCTTGAATAAAATAAAACCCCTATTAAACACGAATTAAAACCCAATTAAAATAAAATTACAATTAAAATTCTCAGTCCTGGCCGGAAAGCTCAAAGAGCCAGGTCTTCAGGTCCCGGCGGAATGAACGAAGGTCAGGGGCAGTCCTGAGCTCTACGGGCAGCTGGTTCCAAAGGGCAGGCGCACCCACAGAGAAGGCCCTCCCCCTGGGTGCTACCCGCCGGCAATCTTTTGCCGGTGGTACCCTGAGAAGGCCCTCCCTGTGGGAGCGCACAGGACGAAGGGAGCTTGATGCCAGCAGCAGGTGTTCCCTCAAATATCCCGGACCCAAGCCATTTAGGGCTTTATAGGTCATCACCAGCACCTTGAATCTCACCGGGAGGGCAACCGGAAGCCAATGCAGCTCGCGGAGCAGAGGTGTTACATGGGAGTATCGGGAAACCCCCATCACAACTCTCGCGGCTGCATTCTGCACCAGCTGAAGCCTCCGAGTGGTCCTCAAGGGCAGCCCCATGTAGAGAGCGTTGCAGTAGTCCAACCGGGAGGTCACAAGCGCATGAGTGACTGTGCGTATGGCATCTCGGTCCAGATAGGGCCGCAACTGGCGCACCAGGCGAACCTGGGCAAAGGCCCCCCTGGTCACGGCTCCTATATGATCTTCAAAACTGAGCCGCAAATCCAGGAGGACGCCCAAGTTGCGAGCCCTATCAACGGGGGGTAACACCTCACCCCCCTTCATTAAAGGTGGAATAGACTGGTTAACCCGAGATGCCGGTACGCACAGCCACTCAGTCTTGGCAGGATTGAGACGAAGCCTTTTTTCCCCATCCAGACCCAGACCGCATCCAGGCAATGGGACATCATGGCGAGGGCATCACTGGGTTGGTTCGGGGTGGAGAAAAAAAGTTGGGTATCATCAGCATACTGATGATACCCCACCCCGAAACCATGAATGATCTCGCCCAGCGGCTTCATATAGATGTTGAACAGGAGGGGAGAGAGAACTGACCCCTGAGGAACTCCACAAATGAGAGGCCTCGGGGCGGATCTTTGCCCTCCCGTCAACACCAACTGCGAGCGGCCCAGGAGATAGGAGAACCACTGCAAAACAGTGCCTCCCACTCCCAGCCCCCTGAGACGCCGCAGTAGGATACCATGGTCGATGGTATCAAAAGCCGCTGATAGATCTAATAGGACTGTCCCAAGCCCGCCAGAGATCATTCACCAGCGTGACCAATGCCGTCTCCGTGCTGTACCCGGGCCTGAAGCCCGATTGGTACGGGTCAAGGTAATCAGTTTCCTCCAGGAACAGAGGAAGCTGATGCGCCACCACACTCTCAACAACCTTCGCCAAAAAGCGAAGGTTGGAGACCGGATGATAATTATTTAAAATCGCTGGGTCCAGGGCAGGCTTCTTGAGAAGGGGCCTCACCACCACCTCCTTCAAAGTGGCGGGGAAGACACCCTCACTCAAAGAGGCAGATATTACTGCCTGGAACCAGCTTCGTGTCTCCTCCCGAGCTGCATAAATCAGCCAGGAGGGACACGGGTGCAATAAACAGGTGGTGGAGCTCAGCCTCCCCATAATCCTGTCCACATCATCAGGGGAAACAGGATCGAACTCAGTCCAAATAACATGCTCAAGACCGTCTGATTCCTCCATGTCAGACTCTGCCCAGTCAGAGTCCAAACCGGCCCGGATCTGAGTGATTTTGTTCATCAGATGATGACTAAACTCTTCGGCCCACCCCTGCAAGGGCTCCTCCCTCACCTCCTGATTAAGAAGGGAGCGCGTCACTCTAAACAGGGCAGCCGGGCGATTATCTGTGGACACGATGAGGGCAGCGAAGTAGTTAGCCCTCGCTGTCCTCTTCGCCGCAAGATAAGACCTTACAAAGGTTCTTAACTGCAATCGGTCAGATTCGGAACGGCTGGACCTCCAGCCGCTCTCTACACCCTGTTTCCGACGCTTCATCTCCCGGAGCTCCGCAGAAAACCATGGAGCCCAACAGGATCTGCGCCAGGTCAGGGGTCGCAAGGGTACAACACAGTCGAGTGCCTCGGCGACCGCCCTTTCCCAGGCATCCACCAAGGCATTGACTGGGCTGTGAGTGAGGGCGATGGGTATAGACCCAAGCGCCATCTGGAACCATTCTGGGTCCATTAGGCGCCTGGGGCGGAACCACCTGGTCGGTTCCACAGCCCAGCGGCAGGGGGTGGCATAACGGAAGACCAGCCGCAGGAGGTGATGATCGGACCATGACAGGGGAACAATAGTTGGTGAACCCCCTCCCAAATCATCCAGCCACTGTCCAGACAGGAACACCAGGTCGAGAGTGTGACCCCCCCCATGAGTCGAGCCCTGAATTACTTGGGTCAGGTCCATGGCCGTCATGGAAGCCATGAAGTCCCGAGCTAACTCAGACGACCCTCCCAGGGAAGGCAGGTTGAAGTCACCCAGAACTATAAGCCTGGGGACCTCCACCGCCAACCCTGAGAGGGTGTCGAGTAGCTCAGGCAGGGCTGTTGCCACACAGCTGGGCGCCAGGTATGTGAGCAACAAGCCCATCTGAGCCCGGGGGCCACATCTCAGGAGGAGGGACTCACTCCCGGCCATCTGGACAATGGTGGTCTCCCGCGGGCATAAAGTCTCCTGGATAACCACAGCCACCCCTCCACCCCTACCCTGAGCCCATGGCCGGTGTAGCACATGGAAATCTGGGGGGCATAACTCGGTCAGAGGAACTACTCCTTCCGAGCCCAACCATGTTTCTGTGATGCATGCCAGATCCGCGCATTCCTCGTCGATCAAATCATGAACGAGGGGAGCCTTGTTAACAACGGATCTGGCATTAAGATAGACCAGCCTAAGCTCAGGGACCTGATCACCCTCATCCCCGGGCAAAAGGGTGCAAACTGGAGGGTCAGAGCGTGCCACCGCTCGAAGACAGCGGGGGCGCGATCCCAGATGTTGATGCGGCCCTCCGTGCAGCCACCTGCTGCCATTCCCTATCGTCGTGGGGATTTGAAACCCCACCCCAGCATACATAGAACCAGCAGCCTCCCCTCCCAACCCCATCCCGCCGGAACCCCTAACAGGCCCAGACTGAGTGCCGGTTAATAATTCCCTCCCCACCCTACTATTCCTCCCCCTCCCTAACCTTTTAAAATAACCGGCTAAAAAATATATCAGGGGCCTCTTAATGCGTCTCCACCCGAGGCCCCTGTCTAAGCCCAACCACCTCTCGGGGTCCCAACAATTGGGCCCGTCATTAAGGGGAATGCAGGAAAAGGCGGCCAGTCATACCCAGGAGGGAGGAACCCCCCTGAGGGCATACAAATTGGCTCCAGAATAACGCAGGCGAGTCATACGATAATAAAAGTGTCCACATAGGGCAAATATTAACAATGGGTAGTCCGATGATGTAGAATAATATCCAGATGACAATGATATTGGGTCCGGTAAATATACCTCAGTCCACTAATCTAGCTCAGCTCTCACCCGAGATGGTAATCAGAAAAGAAACCCCAACTGTCCTCTCACTACGGCTGAGGAGTCCAACCTGGGGGGGACAGAGTAAGGAATTCCGGGTCAAGCCTACCCCAACTGGTCTCCCACACCAGTGGGGCGGTCGATGACCAATCCAAGACCGCCCTCCCACCACGGTCAAGTCCCAGGTCCAATCCGGACTATCAATAGGGAAGTCTTAACTCCAACTGGGCATTGAAACGCAGCCATGGCCGATCTTCGGGCCATAGTAGTACCTGCCAACCAGCACGAGGAAGTGGGCCAGGCCGAGGCCGATCTCTGGGCCACCGGCCACTGTCGCCATTCCGGGGGGGGCAAAGGCATCCCCACCCACAAGCGCCCGCCAGCTGATCCAAACAATGGTTCGGGCTGCAGATGACCTTCAAGTCATTTTACTCCCATCAGTTCTTCCGAGTCGGGTAGCCCCCATTCCTCCAAACAGAGGGAGGGCACCCACAATGCAACGGCGAGCAGAGGGCATTCCCAGCAATAAGTCCAGGCATCCACCAACAAATCCGCGGCGGCAGGGCAAAACCGCGGCCGTTGTCCGGGCCGGAAAGCCACCGCCGCCATCCCTTCGGGCTTGACAAACTTGCCGGGAGGGGGATTCGGCAACAGCAGCGGCCACGCCCACACTCGTCAGCTGTCCGGCGGGCGAGCTGCCGTTCGTCGTCGAAAGCCCAGCCGCTCCCAAGCTCCCCAGCTGACCGGCGGGTGAGCTGCCGCACGACGCCGAAGGCCCAGCCGCTCCCAAGCTCCCCAGCTGTTCGGCGGGCGAGTAGCCGTGCGACGCCGAGAGCCCAGCCGCGCCCACACCCTCCAGCTGTCCGGCGGGCGAGCGCCGGACCCACGGGCGTGCCGCACTCTGGGAGGTGGCTGAGGGCGGTCGTGAGTGGCTGCAGGAAGGCTACGCCGGGGCAGCCAGCCGGGAGATGGCCCGCGCCGGCACAGTCAGCTGCCAGGCGGGCAGAAACTGAGGGGCGGCCAGGGATGCCCGCTGATAGTCGCGCAGCTCGGTCAGCTGAGCGACGGTCCAGAACAGCCACGGACGGCCGCGGAAGCGGCACAACACTTTCTGGGGCTGACGACGGCCTGGCGGTTGTGACTATGGGCGATGGTCTTACGGACCCGGTGGCTGTTACTGCGGACACGCCGGCAGCGACGCGGGGTGCTGAACAGCTGCACCCGGACCTTGGGGGCTGCCAGGGGATCATGGGGGTGGCGCGGGGAGATGCAGTGGTGGAGGGGAGCACGCTCAGGATGTTAGGAGGGGGATGGGCTTGTACTTACCTTCACGCTGGGAAGCACGGTGCCGGTGGAGGGAGCTGGGCGTGGGTTGAAGGAGTAGGGGGGGTGGAGTATTTACGCAGGCCAGGCGGATGCTGGTCTGCACGGGGGAGGGGTGGAGTCTAGGGGTGGGGCTGCTACCTAGTTACAGGTTCAGAATAAAAGGTGCGTTGAGAGCGTGTGGCTCTCAACGCTGACTTTGTTAAGGTATAGAGGTCCTGCTATTAAAGGTACTCTTTCCAGTCATCCGTACTTCGTCGTGGTTTTTCCTGTGGGCTTGTCGATCCGGCGAAGACGAGGAGTTGACAAGAGGGAGGGCTCCGTTCCGCCAAAAATGGCATCTGCCAGCTGGTAATGATCCCAACTCCTGACCGAATCTCCGACTCGTCAGATCGTCATCGCCGCCCCTCCGAACAAGCAGGGAGTGTCCACGGCGAGAAGAGAAGCGGAGGGAGCCTGCAACAAACGGAGAAAGCCTGCAGCAAGTTCAGCGTCCGCCAGCAAATCCAAGGCAACAAGGCCCAACCATGATCGATTTCCAGGCCGTTAGGCCGGCGCCACTATCCGAAAGGGGAGGGAGGGCTCAGCACCACCAAAAACAGCACCTAGCAGAGTCTCTACGTCCAACTCCCCATTAAATTGCCCTACCATGCCATGCCTTGGCTGGGCCTCCCCAACTGACCCATTTGGAGCCCGTTGTGGAACGCACGGAGCTCAAGCTGCAGCTGCCGCCATCTTGGAGAAAAAAATATAGACTCAGTTTATATCTTTTAACAGTTCTCCTTGGCCCATTGAGAGAAAAAATTAAGCTTTATTATTGCAAATCCCAACACTTACAACAGAAAAAGAAGAAAAGTTCATTTTTCCCCTTAAATCTAATTCTAGCTTTCTTCTTGTGCTAGGCAGGCTTCCATATCATTGCCTTTAGTTTCTCAAATGTGTCTCCCTTTCTTCCTACGCACATTGTTTGAATCCAGGGAGACCATCCAGTTATCAATTTTTCATAGAGAGTGACCCCTTTGTAGTCATTAAATTTTCGTTCCAGTAAATCCGATCTCCATGTTTGGTGTAGTGCAGTTGTCATTAATTCAATCTGGTCTTCTTCTTCATTCAAATCCATTTGGCTTAGGTAAGAAGTCATGTCTGGTGTTGTAGTTATTGTTTGGTTGGTTGAAGTCTTGGTGTACTGTATTTGAAGGCCTTTGGCATCCTCCATCTTAGTATTGCTTTCTTCAGCTTCTGTTGCTTGTTGGATTGTAGGTTTTATAGTTGAAATCAAAGTTTGGGCATCAAGGCTCTCAGTAGATTGTACTTGTTGTACTTTAAAGTCCCCTGTTTTGTTGTTAAATTCCTCATCCTCTGTTCATTTTTGGATTGTCAGTTCATCAATTGAAGTAAGAGTCTCATTTGGTAAGTTTGTGCTGTCAGATTTGTCTTTAAGTCTGGCTTTTATTTCTGCAGTCATTGCCAAAATTGTATCAAGTATGAGTTTAAAGTCAAGTGGTGGAATATATTCTTTCATTTCTTTAGTATTTTACAGATAGGCCTTTAGAGGAGCCTATTTTAATAAGTCAATAAATGTCCACCTCCACTATTCCTAAAAGTTGTTTTCAGTGCCAGGTGTTCCCAATTTGTTCCCTCCGACGGAGAAAGACCGGATGGCGGGGCGAGAGCTTCTCCCGGTACATCCGCCAGCACCACATGCGCAAACCGGAAGCCTTTTGGGGTTTTTTAACTCGCCACTTTAGAGGCAGTGTAAAGGAAAACTCCAGGAAGCGCGCACGGGGCAAGTGTGTCACCTTCCTCCCCCCTGCTCCACTTTTTTTCTCGCCCTTTCTTCAATGGCCTTGAATGCATGCTGAGGAGGAGCAGGGGTGTCTGGCCCTTTTTCTCTGTGCCGCCGCCGCCAGTGCCATGTTGAAACAACCGTTGCCACCGCCCTTCCCTCAACCTGCTGTGCCTTCCTCGAGCCCCCCTCCTCCGACCACACCACCCCCACCTGTTTTCCGCAAGCAGGTGAGCTGGGCAGGAGCCCAGGCGACACTGGCGCTTGTGACTTTTCTGCAGCGCAGACCTGAGGGCTGCTTCATTCCCGTTCGGCCTCTCGCAGGACCCGGGCTGCCTGCACTGGCAGGAAATGCAGCGCTTCTTTTTCCGCAGCGGTGGAGCTCAGGCATCACTTGGCAGCAACTCTGCGAGATGCGCCCTTGCAGCAGGTTTCCCCTTCTGTTAGATATCGGAGGTTTGAAAGGCAAGCTGCTCCCAGGGCGTAAAAGTAGAGGGTCCAAACAATGACAGTGATGCAGCTCTCTGACTCTTTGCTTCAGGCTGAAACAGTCTCAAAGGTGGGGACTGGAGATTACTTCGCCCAAAGGAAGGGTGACTTGGTGGTGATGCGAGAAAAACGTTGCTCTCTTCCTTCGGGCGGGTGCAAATGTAACTTAAGAACAGTAGCAATGCAGCCAGAAATGGGCATCTCTCGACAGCACTGGGGAGAGCTATGACCGGGGGGGCATGGCCAGCCCATCACTCAGGTTGTGGGGTGACTGGGGGGGAATCCGTGGGTCTCTGGTGGAGGGGGGGGTGGGAGTGGGGTGGGTGTCTTCCTTCCCTCCCTCTCTCCCATTGTCCCTTCCTTCCTTCTTTCCTTCCTTTCTTTTCTTTCCTTCCCTCCCTCTTTGTCCCTTCCTTCCTTCCCCCCCTCCCTCCTATTGTCATGTGCTATGCCGCCCAGATCCCAGCCTGGTTTTGGCAGGCAGTGGAGCATTCTCAACCACACGGAGAGGCTGGGTGAAGTAAACCACCGACATCATGGCCCTGCCCGTGCGCACGCAGAGGCAGAGGAGAGCACATGCACCTCAGCCTCTGCACGCGCACAGGCAGGGAGGGGATGTTGCCAGTTCACCTCCTGTTTTCAGGCATGTACATTACAAACCGGCTGCTTCTCCCAGTCATTTTTCCACTACCGGGGCCCAGCGTTCGAGCCAGGTTCCCCGATCCTCTCCGTGTACATCGTTCTTCCCATAGCTCTCCCCAGCAAAATGTGCAAACCATGTTCTGAATTTAGTTGTTAATACTTCTACCGGTAAAATACCATACACAATATGGCATGGTAGAAAACCAAACCTTGATTACCTGCACACGTTTCGCACCCCAGCTTGGGTCCACATTCCTGCACAACTCAGGTGTAAAGGCCAACATAGGGCTAGGCAATTATACTTCGTAGGTTACGAAGCTAATCACAGATCCTATCGTTTCTGGGAACAAGGCACAACTAATGTATATAATAGTTCAAGTGCCAAATTCCTTGAGCACGTTGGTTGGGATAGGTTAGAGCAAGGAACTGTTAATAATGATCAACTAGTGTTTGAGGACTCCTCTGATAACATAACTAGTAATGATAATACATCTTCTGTAATTATAAAAGATGAAGAGGAGATAGGGGAGATAATAGATGAATCAGAGGAAGGAAAGGAGTCAGAAATTCAAAGCCCTGTAATTCCTTGGCGTTCAACGCGTATCAGACGTCCACCTGATCGCTATGAAGCCAGTGTAATATGTCAAGTTAGTTTAGAGCCATCTAACTATGATGAGATCAGGATGTATCCTGAAAAGGAACAGGCATCATGGAAAGCTGCAATGAACAGGGAGTTGAAGTCTTTGCAGGATCTTAAGGTATATGAGAAAACAAAGCTACCACCTGGTGAGCAAGCTATAGGATGTAAATGGGTTTATAAAATAAAGAAGGGTGTAGATGGGACTGTAACCCATAAGGCACGTTTGGTTGCACAAGGTTTTGCCCAAACTACTGAGGATTATGATGAGGTGTTTGCACCCAGTCTGAGGGCAACTACTTTAAGAGCAGCTTTAGTATGGGCGGCTAAAAACCAATATATGGTTAACCATGTAGATGTTGAAACTGCATACCTACATGCTCCATTGCAACATACTATTTATTTAAGAATACCACCAGGATTGACTAATGATAGAGACCATGATTGTTGGGAATTAAAGAAAAGCCTCTATGGATTGAAACAATCAGGCTATGAGTGGAACAAATGTATAGTTAATGAGTTGAGTGCAATAGGTTTTGTAGCCAGTAATGCTGATCCTTGTTTGTTTAGAAGAGAACACAACGGAGCATTATCTTTTCTTTTATTATTCACAGATGATATTGCAATAATAACTAAAACTGAGTTAGAAGCACGAACTATCATTTCAAGATTGGAAAACAAATTCACAATTAGAAGTCTTGGAGAAATTAGCCACTATTTGGGGTTAGATATTGTGAAAACGAATAGGGGTTTTAAGGTGTCGCAAGCCAGTAAAATATCTCAGTTATTAAAGAGATACAATATGGAAATGTGTAAACCAGCAAAAACTCCGATGGCTATGGATTTTAAGGACACTAATGTTGAGAGTCCTGTATTTGATAAGACTATGTACCAATCTTTGATAGGAAGTCTTATGTATCTGAGTAATTGGACTAGACCTGATATTTCTTACTGTGTAAACCAATTAGCTAGGTACAACAATAATCCAACTGTTAGACACTGGCAATTGGTAGCAGAGGATGGTTTCGATCCATCGACCTCTGGACCGGTAAGAAGACTTTGTATTTTAGATTGCTACTTGGACTGTTTATTTTTGACTGTGCATTTTTGTTTTTACACCACCTTAAAGTAAACTACTTTTTGCTTTTACAACTCAGTGTACTCTTGTGGTTACTGTGTAACTCTTACTGCTCTCAGTACCCTTCCTTGTCTGTGCAACTCTTTGGTAGCACAAGGAGACCTCTGCACAACAAATTCCTTAGCAAAAGCGCTGCACTAATCCACTGTTAACCACTTCTTTCCAGCCAGCTTTGTTCCAGGTCACAATTTGTATAGGAGTCCCAAAAGCAGGATATTCTGACTGGGTTGGATGAATAGGGAGTAAAGATACCGGATGTAAACTTGTTTTTGGAGCTGGATCAATGTTGACTATACTTCCTGTGTAAACACAGTTATTGTGAAATTCAATATTCCTTCTTGTAAGTTGTAGTTGTTGCTCTTCTTTATCTTGATTGCTGATATTCCCTTGATTTTGATCTAAGACTGGCATTTCTACTGATGTACAAGGGTTCCAATCCTCCTTCTCATTATCTAGTTGTCGTACTGGATCGTTAATTTGGACCTGTACAGTTATGTCCTTTTCCTTTACTTTTTGCTTTGGACTGACATGCTTTTTTATTTGTTGGGGATTTGGTGCTTTCAGAAACCGAGCTTGATAAAAGTTCCACAGAAGAGCAGCTAGTGGACAGCAGAGTGTTCAGACTTTTTGTTGCATTATTTGCTGATTTCAACATTGAACTAATTATTCCAATTTTCTTTAAAATCAACTGTTGATCTCCTGGGCAAAGGGTGGCAAACTGATGGATTATCAGTGGTGGTGAACCTTTTTGAGACTGAGTGCCCAAACTGCAACCCAAAACCCACTTATGTATCGCAAGGTGCTGGGTGGGCATGGCCCGCCGGGTGGGCGTGGCCCACCAGGTAGGCGTGGCTATGGTGGAAATGGCAGACTGGGGTCATGGCCAGGGTGGGCGTGGCCAGCTCAATGTTGCTCTGGTGGGTGGGGCAGTGGGCAAGAGGCCATCTTGCTCAGTGGGTGGGGGGGCATGGGGGGAGGCTCCTGAGCCCCACAGCTCTTCTGAGGGGGGAGGAGGAGAGTGGGGAGGGGCTGTGCTGGGATCGGGGCTCCTCGTACCTTCCGCTGCCTGCCTGAGCTCTTCTGCAAAAGATGCCGTGGCTCCGCTTGCCTGGCAGGGTGGGGGGTGCTCGTGCACAGGGATGAACATAGAGCTGCTGCCTCACTTTCCATGCAGCTACCACCCTCCCGCGCTCTCCAGCCCGTCACCAGCCAGCTGGGTGTGCTGGGATGCCTCTCTTTGGGCTCCCTTGGCCTCTCCCCTCCCCAGGCTGGGGCTGGCCAGATTCCCCCCATGGGCAGCCCTGCGCCCGTCCCTGGCCAGCCCTACTCCTCCATCCTTTTGCTCCTTCTGCGGGTGGACCGTGGCTTACCGAGCTGGGCGGCTCTTCTCTCTGCATGTGTCCTCAGGCGGAGGAGCTGGGCAGCCATGGCTCTCACTCCCTTCTGGCCTCCATCTGCCGAGGCCTGAGCTCGGCGTGCCTGGCTGGCCAGCAATGGGCTGGAGAGTGTGCAATGGCAGCAGGTGCCCCAGGACGAGTGGTAGGTGGGGTGGGTGCTCCCGATGTCCACAGGGGAAGAAGCGGCAAGGAGGCTCTGCACCCAGCCCAGCCCAGGCCGGGCACGATATGGAAAGCGAGGCAGCAGCCCCACATGCATCTGACCCAACCCTTGCAGAGCGCCCTTCTCCTGCTGCCCCAACCCGGTTCCTTACCTCCACCTGGCTTGTTCCGTGGCCTCATGGCAGTAGCATTGGGCAGGAGGCAACAAACAGGGCTTTCAGGGGATCAAGCTGCATTTGCCGTCCCCGCCCTCGGAGCCAGCGATCAGCAGGGGCCTGTCATGGGAGGACTCAGGGATGTAGGGGCCCAACCCTATGAAGCTCACCTTCTTCTCACCTGAGCTGCCTGGATACATGCCCCCATTGTGTGACTTCTGCAGCACCAGTGGCGGCGGCGCAGAGGGCGATCGCACGCACGAGTGGGACAGCCCCCTTGCATGGAGTGCCCTGCTCCTGCCGCTCCCCCCACCCCCCCACGGCACCTTTTTTCCAGCTCCGATGCGTCACTTCCTTCGCTGCTGTGTGGGACTGAAAATAAAGTTCAATCAAGCAATTCCAACTTTGTGAAATCTCTTTTTTTCCACGAGAAGTTGAAATTGATTGAACCTTTTTTTTTTGCACATGGCAGAGGAGGGCTAGGACTGGGGCAATGGCACACGTGCCCACAGAGAGGGCTCTGCATGCCACCTGTGGCACGCGTGCCATAGTTTCGCCACCACAGGATTAATTCTTCATCATCCATGAACTGTAACTGTCCATTGAGTAGATCTGAGTTCTCTTTTTTATTATCCTTATCTTGTTCTTTCCTTGTTAATAGAGGGATTCTTTGCTTGGCCGTTAATGTTTTGGAATTTTCAAGGTTGGAGTCAGCCTCCCTCTCTAACTTCGCTCTCTGCCTAGACTTTAGCAGAGGCTGAATTTGGGTGGTATAAAATACCTGTATTGGCTGAATACAGTATTTCCTTAGAAAGCTTTCATGCCTAAGCAACATTTATGGAAGAACAATCTGCCCAAAGTTTAACAATATTCTTTTACAACCATGTCTGCTGGGGAGCCATGAAATCTCTGTTAGTTCATTAGAATATACCCTGCAGTGTAAAAGTTGGGAAAGAGAATTCAGTATTACTCGTCTGTTATGCCACCTGCCCCTGTTCAAGGAAACATCCACAACTTGGAGTAGTATCCTATGTCTCTGTAGAACCAGCCTGTCTTCCGTGTCTTCTCCATCTTGAGGCCCCCGGCCCATGTAAGCTGTCCGTGAATTCAAAGTAAGTTTTGGAGCATGGGCTTTGCTATTTACTTCCTTATCTAATTTAGAGATATAATTTCCCATTAGAGACTTTAATTCTTCAATCTTTTTATTTGATTCCAAGAGCTGATCAAATATAGCAATAACTGTTTGCACTGTCAAGAGGCAATTCTTGGCAACCAAGTCCAAGTCTCCCTTAAACTTGCTCTTAATATTATCCTTATTCTCTCCTCCGTCTCCTAATGGAGCCTCATTTTCCACAGAAAGACAGTCATCATCCTCCCAGTCCAGTAAGGAGCAGGGCTTATTTAAAGTGGTTACAAGGTGAGAAGAGAAAAAAGGAGAATTACTTGCAGTGTCCATTATCTGAAATAGGTCCTTTATCTTTAGTTGTTTGGGTGTTGTTGCCATGTTGTGATTAGGGTTTCCTCCCAACTATATATCCAATTTATGCCTCCTTTTAGACTTTCTTTTAGAGTCCCTTTTTGCTTTTACTGTTACATTTTGTTTTGGCATCCTTGGGTGGTTTAAAAGATTTTAAAACATACTTCCACTTCATTGACAAATGCTTGAAGCTGATAAATTCTGGAACTCGTAGTCTAAACCCTAATCCTATCTAATCCTAAATTTAAAATCATAAAAATACAACTCCTAGTAAAAAAGATCTAACTTTGTTAGTTAATAGTTAATATTAGATAAAAATTAAATGAAAATGAACTGTTTCACAACCATATAAAATTAACTAAAAATAAGAGGATGAGGAGCTTACTTAAAGAGCTTTCACATGGCGGCCATCTTTCAAAGGTCATCCAGTTAATTCACATTATGAGTGAGACTATGCAATTGTCCTGAAAAGATTTCACAGGGCTTCACAGTGCTAAAGCAATTCAGATCCAAACAATTTTATAGATTTCTAAATAGAAACAAATGTTAAAAGTCAGTTATATGATACAGGTGCAATTAGCAGCAAGAGACAAACAGAATAATTTTTTAGGTATTGGATCAATTGTCCTTTACAGTGAGGGAAAAGAATATTTGATCCCCTGCTGATTTTGTACATTTGCCCACTGACAAAGAAATGATCAGTCTATAATTTTAATGGTAGGTTTATTTTAACAGTGAGAGACAGAATAACAACAAAAAAATCCAGAAAAACGCATTTCAAAAAAGTTGTATATTGATTTGCATTTTAATGAGGGAAAGACGTATTACTTAGTACTTGGTGGCAAAACCCTTGTTGGCAATCACAGAGGTCAGACGTTTTTTGTAGTTGTTGGCCACCAGGTTTGCACATACCTCAGAAGGGATTTTGTCCCACTCCTCTTTGCAGATTTTCTGTAAGTCATTGAAAAGATCCTCCTGTGTAGTTCTGGGGTGATTCTTTACCATTCTCATGATCATTGAAACACCATGAGGTGAGATCTTGCATGGAGCCCCAGACCCCAGAAGCTGCTTGGTAATAGTCTTCTAGCCCATTCCAGCCTTGTGTAGGTCTACAATCTTGTTCCTGAGATCCTTGGACAGCTCTTTGGTCTTGGCCATGGTACAGAGTTTGGTATCTGATTGATTGCTTCTGTGGACAGGTGTCTTTTTTACAGGTAACAAACTGAGATTAGGAGCAATCCCTTTAAGAGAGTGCTCCTAATCTCAGTTTGTTACCTATATAAAAGACACCTGGGAGCCAGAAATCTTGGTGATTAATAGGGGATCAAATACTTCACTTATTAAAATGCAAATCAATTTATAACTTTTTTGAAATGCATTTTCTGGATTTTTTTGTTGTTATTCTGTCTCTCACTCTTAAAATAAACCTACCATTAAAATTATAGACTGATCATTTCTTTGTCAGTGGGCAAACATACAACATAAGCAGGGGATCAAATATTCTTTTCACTGTATCAGCTTAGTTCATTGCTCAGAGTGTTCATCAACCCAAAAGTGTACAAAAGTGATTAAGAGCCCATATAGTTTACTGAACCTCTTCAGACCTTTATTCCACAGTCAGCCACAACTTTTCAAAACACCAAGTTAGAACTTTAGCTTCCTTCAACCTGGGTATGCCTTCTGCAGGTTTGGAGGGGGAAAAAACTATGACCTCTCACTGAAGTTGGAAAAGTTGCTATATCTACAATATAAGTTTTATCACAATATTCTCCATATCTCAAAAAAATGCCTACAAAAAGTGCTACATTCTGTGAGTTTTGGAAGGGCTGCACCCTTCCAAAACCCTTTTTATATAACTAAAAATCAAAAACAGCAGCGGTACATTCAGGGCAAGTGCATCTGAGATTCGTTGTATCTCAGCATGTCTGGCTTAGTTCAGTGCAACACTTGTTTTGCAGCTGTCTTTCGCAGTACCCTTTTCAAATTTGGAAACTGTCCTATCTGTAAACAAATCACTAGTCTACAAGGACAGATTATTTATCTAGGGTCTGTAATCTGTGCTTGTGAGAGGCCTCACAAGACCGATGGCTCGTTGAGGCGCTTCCAAGAAAAAGGCAGCACGCAGGGATGCAATCAGGTGAAAGCTTTATTTAGATATACAGCAGAGAGAAAGAGTTCCCTGGCATGGAGGCACCCATGCCTGGATTGAGCCCATGGATCAGTCCCAAAGGGAGCTAGAACAAGAGCTAAAGAGCAGCCCCTGTGCACAGGTTTTTATGGGGGTTCCCTGCCCCTCCCTTACCAATGAGAGTGAGGGGGCTGGAGGGCCATTAACTCTCTCCAATGGGTCTGCAGGGGCCGGAGACCCCTGACCCACCAGTGGGAGCAAAGGTGCCTCTTTGCTCCCATCTGGTGACCTTTTAAGGAACTGCCATGGCTGGCACAAAAACATCTAACAATTCCCCTTCTTGCCAGCCAATGACAGGGACCAGTGAGTGTATGTGAGGGGGCGAGCAGGTGTCATAGACATACAGATGCATTGCACATGTTCAGAAGACCAAACACAAATGCTTACACAGAAGGTTGTGCCGGTCAATGGGTACAGGTTTGGTGAACAGGTCAGCTATCTGGTCAGTTGTATTACAATGTTTGACATGTATGAATCCCATTCTGGCAAGCTGGCTGACATTTTTATAGTGGATGTCTATGTGGCGGGACCTAGAGCCCACCGCGTATGCCCCCGAGATTCCAATTGCGGCTGTATTGTCTTCTTGAATCTGGATGGGCAGAGGAGGAGGTGCCCAGATGCTCGTTACCAGAGCATCAAACCAAATCAAATCATTGGCCGTGTCAGACAGACTGGCATATTCCGCCTCGGCCGTGGAGCAAGAAACAAATTTTTGCTGCCTAACATGCCAATGGATAGGACAGCCATTTAGCAATATGAGGAAACCAGAGGTGCTCCGTCTACTCTTGGTGTCACCATCCCAGTCTGCGTCCGAGTAAGCGGAGAGCTGGGCCGGCTTCCCCTTCTCTGGCTCCAGCACAAGGAGAGCATCAGCCGTGCCCCTGAGGTACCTAAGTACCCTCTTAACAGCAGTCCAGTGGAATTCCTTTGGGTGTTCCACATGCCTGGACAATAGATTCACAGCTAAAGCTATGTCAGGCCTGCTCCAATTGCTAATATATAGCAAGGAGCCAATCACAGATCTGTAAAGCTTATTATCTGTGAACTCAGGACTGTCCTCGTGAGTGTGACTGTAATAGTCACTTTGTATCGGGCTACGCGTTGGGTTAGATTCTGCCATGTTGCATCTGGCCAACAACTCCTCAATCTTTTCTTTCTGAGATAGGGTGAACCCCTTCTCAGTGGCCAAGATGTGCACACCCAAGTACCTGTCAACCCGCCCCAAGGACTTCAGGGTAAACCTTTTCCCCAGGGCCTTGGCAAATTCATCACACCTTTCCTTGCCAGGCCCTACATATAGGAGGTCGTCCACATAAACTAACACCCGTTCTGTGATACCCTTGGAGTTGTGTGTGAAAACGCACTCATCTGCATGGGATACCCTGAAACCAACTCATTCTAAACTTTTTCTAAAGCAGTCGTACCATAGTTTCCCGGACTGCTTGAGGCCATATAACCCTTTTCAGAGCAGCCATGTGTTTCCCCCCTCCTGCTGGTAGCCAGGAAGGGCCCTCACGTAGATCTGCCGGTCCAAGTTGGCGTGGAGGTAAGCCGTCTGGATGTTGAATTGGTAGACTTCCTCCCCCAGAGCAGCTGCAGTTACAAGGGCGGTCTTGATGCTCTCTGCCCGGATGGTTGGAGAGTAGGTCTCCCCGTAGTCTTCCATGTAGCACTGGGCGAACCCCTGTGCTACCAAGCGGGCCTTATACAGGTAGAGGCCATTGGCAAGTGGTTTGGCATTGAAAACCCACCTTGTGCCAATGACTTTCCTCTCCTTCGGTGGTTGTTGGGGGGTGAAGACCTTGAGCTTTCTCAGGCTCGCCATCTCCCGCTCCATCGCGAGCTTCCACTTCTCCTGTTCTTCGAAGGGCAGCTCCTGGATGTCAGAGAAGGATTTTGGGGTGGCCACGATGCTGTTGACGGACGCGATGTGCCCAATGTCGATTCACTTTGGCGGGACCCCTTTGTTGGACCGCTTTGACCTCCTGACCTCCTGCCACTCACCGCCCTTTTCTTCTGCGGGTTCCTCGTCAGCCGGCCATTCACAAACGGGATGTGAAGGCCCTCGGTTCCAGGTGCTGGGTATCGCGGGCCTCTGAGGCGTCGCTGGGGGCGAAGTGTTGGGCAAAGATGGCGTGTCTTCCCCCTTGGGACTGGACGGCTCATCCTCCCCATCTGGACCAGGTAGGATGACCTCTTCATCTTGTTCCTCGCTCTCGTCGGTGGCAGGGTGTGTGGTCGTCTCAGGTGGTGTCGTGGTCAGTGCGTCCTTGCTGGGCCGGTTGACATATGGGCCCAGATCATTTGAATGGATCTGGGTCCAATTGGAGTCCTCTTCGAAGGAGGCAGATTGGGAAGTCACAGTCCTGCCCCCCTCTCCCAGGAAACGGTAGGCCTTGGAGCCAGGAGCATAGCCCAAGAACCTTAGTCTCTGGGAGACAGCTCTTCCCTTCTTCCGCAGCTGCTTGGGGATGTGCACCCAAGCGTAGGAGCCAAACACACGCAAGTGTCCCAGACTTGGCTTCCTACCATGGACCAGGAAATATGGGGTCTGGTCCACAACACTGCTCCAGGTGCGGTTTAAGGTGTAATTGGCGTAATGCAGTGCCTCCGCCCAGTATGATTCCGCAACCCCAGCGTCCGCAATCAGACTACGCACCATAGTCTGCAGGATTCCATTTCTTTTCTCAGCCACGCCGTTCTGAGCAGGAGTGAAGAGCGCTGTAAGAAAATGGTGGATACCCTTATGCCTTACCCAGTCCTGGAATTTTCGGGACATGAACTCAGCCCCACAGTCGCTCTGCAGCTGTCCGATCTTGGTCTTGTGCTGAGTCTCCACAAAGTTGTATAGCGATCTTATGACATCGAAGGCTTTGGATTTATCTGTGAGGGTATACACATGGCCGTACCGCGAGAAATTGTCGACGGCAGTGAGGAAATACTGCCTTTTCCCTAGGGATGGTGTGAATGGCCCAACCAAATCAATATGGACTAGTTGGTATGGGTATTGAGTCTTACGTAGTGACACCTTAGGGATGGGGCAGCCTTCCTCTTTGCCCTCTTACAGATGGCACAATCCAGGAACACCTCACAATCATTGAGCTGGACCCCCTCAGCAAACTCTCCCATCCTTTTAACCATGGGGAAGCTCGCATGACCTAATCTTCTGTGTAAGAGATGGGCACACTTATCATGGAGCGGCCTCCCCACTGACACCCTCTTGGCTCTGGTTGCCTTGAGCGGTGCTTGCACCTTAGGCTCCTTTTTGGGCTCACCTGCTTTAGGTGCTTGCTTAGGCTCGGGTTTCTTGCCCACACTGCCCTTGAAAAGCCTTGGGGCTGGCTGAGGCGGCTTGGGTGCAACCGCTTCGGCCTTGCGCTCCTTAGACAGCCTTGGGGCTGGCTGTGGGGCCTTTCTCTCTTTCCGTGCGCAGGCCCCTTCTGAGGTGGCACCCGGTGGACTGTTCTCTGTGGCTGGGTCCTCAGGGGAGAAGTATGGCAAACCATTTATGATGGTAACACTCCCAATGACCTTCTGGTCCCGAGTGACATGACCTCCCCCTTTACGAAATAAAACCTCCACCCTGTCATCATCACATAACTTGATTATGCTCAACAGATTGTTGGCAATGGAGGGAGCATGCAATACCCCTTCAACATTTCCCAGCCCCGGTACAGAGACAGTGCCCTCCCCAACAACCAAAGCCTTATCACCATTGGCAACCTTGACAGAGGAGTTAATCCTCCTCAACCTTTTAAAATGTTGTTTCATGTTGGTAATATGGGATGAAGCTCCAGAGTCCAGTAACCATAGGCCAGTGGGGCCACCAGCCTTTGTGGCAGGGGTGAGAGTACAAGTACATACAAAATTGCCCTTGGCACCACCTTTGCCCCCGCTATGCCCCCTTCTCTGCCCCTTGCCCCTTCCTTGATTGGAACCACGCTTGGGGCCTTGCTGGTGATGTGGGCAGTCCTTCTTCAGATGCTCCTCAGAGCCACAGATGAAACACCTGAGTAGAGCATTGACCTGGTCTGAGTTGTGGTGCCTCCTGCTGGTGCACTGAGTGGTGGCTCTGGCGTATTCTCCTGCATTTCTACGCCTCCTGTCCTCCTCATTGAGCCTCCCTGTGAGGTAGGACAGAGTCATGGCTTCCTTTCTGGTCCCCTCCAGCGAAACAATGAAATTGCTCCAATTTTTGTCCAGAGATGCCAGAATGACAGCAATCATGTTCGCTTCAGTTACAGGGTAGTCCCGGAGCATCAGTTCTGCCCTGAGCACCTTCAATTTTCCCAGGTGCTCTGCCATGCTAGCCGCAAACCTCAGCTTGGTGTTATAAAACTCAGATGTGAGCCTGGTGGTGGAACCCAGGCTGTCGCTGTTGAATAAGTCATATAACAAGCCCCAAACGTCGCCAGCTGTGAGCCCATCTGGAATGCTGGGGTACAAGTTAGCATCCAGTGAGCTCAGTAGAGTGGTATATGCTTTCCTATGATACCACTCTTCTTGGGGTCCCCAGGGAAGAGGTGGAGGGTCCAGAACCATCTCTAGAGTCCCTTCCTTTAATAGACAAACCTGCACTTCCTTATTCCAGCTGCTAAAATTCCCCCCCCAAGATGCAATTTTTAAAAATTATTTGGGAGACCAGAAGCAGATGTAGGGGTCTGGGAATAAAGGAAATTTTCCCCAGCTCTTTGTCCATTTCTATATCTGTGTGAGTTTTCCATTGAGGTGAATGGAAGAGGGATCCCTCTGCTGGCAAGTGTTGGTATTTTTCTCTCTTTTTCAGATGGCCTCAACTGAGCATGCTCAGAACTCATTTGAGCCCAAGAGGCGGAGGGAGCGGATGTCTCTCTCTCTGCCTCTGGGCCAGGCCTAGGCCTAGGCCTGCAGGCCGGGGCCTGGGCCTGAAGAGGGGCTGAAGGCCACAGAAGCCCTGAAGATTCCTCCTGAAGCCCCCCCAACACTGGAACACTCACCGGGGGGGTGAAGACTGCAGGATGGGGCTGGGATGGAACAGAGATGCCGAGGATCGCCCGGAGGAGCCCATCGCTGGTCCTGAAGACCCTGGAGGCGGCTGAAGACGGCGCTGGAGGTGGGGACCTCATCCGGAGGCCCCCCAAAGACCATCTGGTAAGCAGGGCATCTGGGCAGCGGCGCAGGGTAGGCCGGAGGGCCCAGGGGCTCCCCAGAGGCCCTCTGGCATTGCAAGATGCAGCTGGGAGGCTCCAGGCTGAACGCCTCCTGGCAGTTAGGGCCTGGGGAGAGGGTTGGAGGTCCCGGGGCTCCTTCGGAGGCCCTCTGGAGGCACGGGGCGCAGTTGGGGGGCTCCGGACTGGACGCCCACCCGTAGTCAGGTTCCTGGGGGTAGCAAGGGAGGCTGGCTACCCCTGATGTCGAGGCTGTGGTCGTTGTGGCCTCCAGGGCTGCAACCAGGACCTGGATGGCTGCTTTAATCCCTGCTGTAGCAGGCGCGGCTGTGCAGGCTTCGAGGCCATCATAGGCCTCGAGGCTTTCCAGTGGGGAAGGCCAGGCGGTTTGCGTGCCGCTTCGGCTGGCTGCCACCGGTTGCTGGGCCTCGAGGCCTAGCTGAGACCTACCAAGACACGCTGGGGTAGGTGGCCTGGGGGCTGCCATGTTGCTTTCGGTTGGCCCCGGAAGCTGCAGGTCACAGTTTGGCGGGAAATTTCCCACCAAAAGCTCCAGGGCCCTGGGGTCCCCCAGGGTGGCCGGTGCCATGTTAGGAGCCTCCTGGGTGCTGGGGAAGGACTTACCCGGTGTCCAGAGGCCCCCTGCACTGGTATCCCTCGTGGAGAGGCTTGTGGCGTCCTTCGCGCTGCAAGGAGCATTCGGAGCAGCTCCCTGCATTCCCGGTCAGTCAGCTGGTCCACGCTGGGTGTGGCCTGATCCCAGGCCGCTTCCCCGGTGTCTGGGCAGTCTTGGGTGGACTGCAGGCCTTCCATGCTTCCCTCCGTGGCTTGCGGCTGTAGGGAGGTATGCGAAGGGGTCCCTGGCGCTTCGCTGGGTCCTCTGGGGGGATAGAGGTCATCTGTGTCCTCACCTGGATCAAAGCTTGCGTCAGGGGCTGGATGCAGGGCTGCCATCCTTTATTGAAGACTCCTGGTCACAATCGGGGATCTCCTGCCATCCATCTCAAAGGGGTTCTTGCTGGAACCTCCAGGCATCTTGCTTCTGCTGCTGGCTTGGAAGCATTGTCTCAAACCATCCTCTGCTACCAATTTGTGAGAGGCCTCACAAGACCGATGGCTCGTTGAGGCGCTTCCAAGAAAAAGGCAGCACGCAGGGATGCAATCAGGTGAAAGCTTTATTTAGATATAAAGCAGAGAGAAAGAGTTCCCTGGCATGGAGGCACCCATGCCTGGATTGAGCCCATGGATCAGTCCCAAAGGGAGCTAGAACAAGAGCTAAAGAGCAGCCCCTGTGCACAGGTTTTTATGGGGGTTCCCTGCCCCTCCCTTACCAATGAGAGTGAGGGGGCCGGAGGACCATTAACTCTCTCCAATGGGTCTGCAGGGGCCGGAGGCCCCTGACCCACCAGTGGGAGCAAAGGTGCCTCTTTGCTCCCATCTGGTGACCTTTTAAGGAACTGCCATGGCTGGCACAAAAACATCTAACAGTGCTCTTCAGGCAGAAATTAGGTGTCCAGTTCAGCCCTTCTACCCTTTTGAGCCTCCGTGCTATCAGCCCCCTCTACCACAAAGATCCTGCAGGAGAAGGGCAGTGTGGACAACCGTGGGATCTGGCAGGGTGAGATCTGTGAACCATAAACACAAAGCTTTCGCTGTGTCCCTGCACAACAGATACAGTGCCCTTTCTGACCTTAATAGGGACATTAAGGAGACAGGTAAAGGTATCTGTGATAATAACTCAAATAAGCAGCGGATCATGGTCCAAGATGAAAAACTTGTTTTCGACAAGGAGAAGTGTGAATCTGGTATTACACACTAGTCATGCAAGAACAGAACATGCAAGAACAGAAAGGCATCCAAAAAGTGAAGCCACCTTCTGGTTGGTGATTCAATTATAAGGGACGTAAATTTAGGAAAAGACACAGAGGTTTTGAAACAGGTCAGGTGTCTTCCAGGTGCTTCTGCCAGTAGGGACAAGAAGCGTATTTCTAAAATAATCAAGAATGCCAGCAAGGACTGTGATGTGGAGGCTATTGTACATCTTGGCACTAACGATCTGTCCCAAAAAGATGTACTCTCTGTGCAGAATGATTTCCAGAGCTTGGGGCAGGAACTTAGCAGAATAGGCTGTAGGCTTACTTTTTCAGAGGTTTTACCAGTGTATAAGGAGCAAAATGGAAAAGGCCAGCGTATAGCAGAATTTAATATGTGGCTAAAGGAGTGGTGTAAAGGAGAAGGCTTTGGTTATATTAGTCACGATTTCTGTAGCTGGTCCAATGAAAAAATGTATAAAAGAGATGGTCTGCATCCATCCAAGAAAGGGACTGAGTTACTTGGCAATAAAATCACAGCTTTTCTGGAGGAACATTTAAACTAAACAACGGGGACAGTGAGTTAATTGATACAGAACATCACTGTCCCCGGCAATCTAAGAAAATAGGGGAAGCCAGGCACCACACACGTTATGCAGCAAGTAAACACAGGGTCAGTCATAAAGGACTCAAATGTCTATACACTAATGCACAGAGTATGAACAGTAAGCAGGGTGAACTAGAAATTCAGGTAAATGAGGGTGGATATGATATTGTTGCCATTACAGAAACATGGTGGGACGAAACCTACAAATGGAACACACAACTAGAGGGATTTAAACTATTTAAAAGAAACAGACTAAACAAAAGAGGAGGTGGAGTTGCTCTCTATATAAGAAATAACTATCTCTACAGAAATAGAGCACAACAATGATGAAAACTGTAAACTTGAATGCATTTGGGTCAATATAAAAGGGGGGGGGGAAATGACATTGCCATAGGTGTATACTATAGGCCGCCCAACCAAGCAGAGGAAATAGATGAACTTTTTGCTAGTCAGCTAACTAAGGTATGTAAGAAGCACATCACAATAGTAATGGGGGACTTTAATTACCCTGATTTCAACTGGGAGACAAACTCTGCACCAAGTGGAAGATCAAACAGATTCCTGACAAACCTAGCAGACAAATTTCTCTCCCAAAAAGTAGAGAAGGGAACTAGGGGATTAGCCATATTGGATTTAATTCTCAGAAACAGAGATGAAATGATAGAAGGTGTCGAAGCCACAGGAACCTTGGGGGAAAGTGATCATGCAATATTGGAATTCAACATTCTGGAGGCACAAGCAATAGAACACAGCCAAACTAGAGTCTTGGACTTTAAAAGAGCTAATTTCAATAAACTTAGAGAGACCATGGGAAAAATTCCATGGATGAGAATCCTAAAGGGGAAAACAACTCAAGAAACTTGGGAAATTTTGAAAAGTGAGATAATAAAGGCCCAGTCTAGTACAATACCAACACAGAAGAAAAATAACAGCTCTCAAAAGAAACCAGCGTGGCTGCATAAAGAACTCTCTGATAAATTGAAAGATAAAAAGGACAAGTATAAGAATTGGAAAGAGGGGCACATAACTAAGTCAGAATATCAGCAAATAGCCCGTGCCTGCAAAGATGAAGTGAGGAAAGCTAAGGCTCAAAATGAACTAAGGCTTGCGACCAAAGTCAAAAATAACAAAAAATGCTTCTTTCAACATATAAAAAACAAGAAAAAAGTTAAGGAAATGATTGGTCCATTAGTGGGGAAAAGTGGCAAAAAGATGACAAGCAATAGGGAGAAAGCAGAACTATTTAACTCATTTTTTGCATCTGTCTTTACACAAAGGGAAAAAACAGTCCAACCTACCAAAACCAGTGCCATAAAAAACAGAATAGAAACGCAAGTTAAGATAGGCAAAAAAAATGGTAAGTGAACACCTGTCCAGCCTAGACGAGTTCAAATCACCAGGACCAGATTGATTACACCCCAAAGTTCTCAAGGAACTGGCAGACGTGATCTCAGAACCACTGAACTATATTTTTCAAAGATCCTGGAGCACTGGGGAACTACCAGAGGACTGGAAGAGAGCTGATTTAGTTCCCATCTTCAAAAAAGGGAAAAAAAATAGATCCAGGAAACTACAGACCTATCAGCCTGACCTCAATACCTAGGAAGATTCTGGAAAAGATAATCAAACAACAAATCAGCGAACACCTTGATGCAAACAAAGTCATCACTAAAAGTCAACATGGTTTTGTCAAAAACAGATCATGCCAGACAAATCTTATTACATTCTTTGACCAAGTGACAAAATTAGTGGACCAGAGGAATGCTGTAGATATAATTTACTTTGACTTCAGTAAGGCATTTGATATAGTAGATCACAACCTACTACTTGATAAGATAGAAAAATGTGGGTTAGATAGCATCACCACCAGATGGATTCGTAGCTGGCTGACAGGCCGTACTCAGTGTGTGTTCCTCAATGGAACTGCATCTACATGGAAGGAAGTGTGTAGTGGGGTGCCCCAGGGCTCTGTTCTGGGCCCAGTGCTCTTCAATATCTTCATTAACGATTTGGAGGAGGGGATAGATGGGGAACTCATCAAATTTGCAGACGACACCAAGCTGGCAGGAATAGCCAATACTCCAGAAGATAGGCTTAAAATACAGGTGGATCTGGACAGACTCGAACACTGGGCGCTATCTAACAAAATGAAATTCAATGGTGAAAAAAGTAAGGTTCTACATTTAGGCAGGAAAAATCAAATGCACAGGTATAGTATAGGTGGTACCGTGCTCAATAGTAGTAACTGTGAGAGGGATCTCGGAGTCCTAGTAGACAATCACTTCAATATGAGCCAGCAGTGTGCTGCAGCTGCCAAAAAAGCCAACACAGTGCTAGGCTGCATTAACAGAGGGATAGAATCAAGATCAAGTGAAGTACTAATACCACTTTACAATGCTTTGGTAAGGCCACACCTGGAATACTGCATCCAGTTTTGGTCACCACGATGTAAAAAAGATGTCTAGACTCTTGAAAGGGTACAGAGAAGAGCAACAAAGATGATTGGGGGACTGGAGACTAAAACATATAGGGAACGGTTGCTGGAATTGGGTATGTGTAGTTTAACGAAGAGAAGGGTGAGGGGTGACATGATAGCAGTGTTCCAATATCTCAGGGGCTGCCACAAAGAAGAGGGAGTCAAGCTATTCTCCAAAGCACCTGAAAGCAGGACAAGAAGCAATGGATGGAAACTAATCAAGGAGAGAAGCAACCTAGAACTAAGGAGAAACTTCCTGACAGTTAGAACAATTAACCAGTGGAACAACCTGCCTCCAGAAGTGGTGAATGCTCCAACACTGGAAGTTTTTAATAAGAGACTGGACAGCCATTTGCCTGAAATGGTATAGGGTTTCCTGCCTGAGCAGGGGGTTGGACTAGATGACCTCCAAGGTCCCTTCCAACTTATTATTATTATTGTGATTATTGTGATTATTATGATTATTATGATTATTATGATTATTATGATTATTATGATTATTATGATTATTATGATTATTATGATTATTATGATTATTATGATTATTATGATTATTATGATTATTATGATTATTATGATTATTATGATTATTATGATTATCATGATTATTATGATAGTAGAAGACTCATGAAATTGAATATGCTTCATTTTATTTTTTTAAGAAAGTTTTATTGATTTTCTGGTTTTACATTTAGGAATTTCCAAAGTAACATGGTGGCTGGGTTAACCGATAATTCAATAACACACAAGTATCTTTAATACAAATCTCAAAGTACCACATTAAATATTTCCTCTCTTTCCCCCTTTAGCATTTACTGTCTCATATTTAAACAAATACAATTCTTATTATATCAATTGAATAAAAATAACATTTTCACAGTTATCAATATTTTTTAAATTATACATATTGTAGTTTAATTTAATTTAATTTAATTTAATAATTTAATTTGTATACCGCCCTTCTCCCGAAGGACTCAGGGCGGTGAACAGGGCAATACACAATAAAAATAGAATACAAAAATTAAAAAGCCATTAAACATTATGCCCATAAAATTAATACATATTAAAATTAAAACTATTTATAAAAACCCAACCCCATCCCGTCAGACCAGGCCAGCTTGTTCGAAAAAGAAAGTTTTGAGATTGCGCCGGAAGGAGCGAAGGTCGGGGGCCATCCGGAGCTCAACCGGTAAGCGGTTCCAAAGGTCTGGCGCGCCCACAGAGAACGCTCTCCCCCTGGGGGTCACCAATCGGCATTCTTTGATCGGCGGCACCCTGAGGAGGCCCTCTCTGTGGGAGCGCACTGGACGGAGGGAAGTTGATGCCGGCCGCAGGTGTTGCCGTAGGTAATCCGGACCCATGCCATGAAGGGCTTTGTAAGTCATCACTAACACCTTGAACCTCACCCGGAGAGCAACCGGTAGCCAATGCAGCCAATGTTATTTTAACATTCAATCTTTATAGACAATCAATGTCCTAATCAGTTTTCCCAATTTTTAGTTTCCCGTTAATATTTAAATTTAATGTTTATTGATTATAATTTCCAAATTTTGAGTAACCAAAATTCCCATTATCAAATTCATTACACAGTCTAATATTCAGGATACACATCTTATCTATTCAAACATATACTATTTCACACCATCTTACACCATCTAATTAATAATACAGTATAAAGTTCTTATTTTCTATTAATTTCCAAATATCTTAACCTTAGTAATCAGAATTTCTCTTTTTTCAACATCAGATGTGTTCTCCCTTTTTTTAAATATCTACTATCTCATATTAAGTTAATACAATTCTTAATATATCAGCTAAATAAAATATGTTCATTACGGACTTCCGGTGGCTGCGCGGCGCCGGAGACAGCCTTCCCGGGCTGCCCGCGGCTCAGCTGAGTGATTTTCGCCCGAAACAGCGCCGATCAGCTGTTCGGGCGAATTTGAAGCCCCCTCCTCGGGAGAAGAGGAGGGGGTGAGGCCCCAGGTAGGGGTCGAGTTCTCCGGGGCCGCCTGAGCTTGGAGCTTGGGCGGCTGAAGGATTGAACTCCCCCGTAGCCTGGGTTGCTCCCAGCTGGTCAGCGTCTCTGCTCCGGATTTCTTGGAGCAGAGCCAGGCGTCTGCGACCACCCCTGCCTGAAGGAAGGACTATGGATTAATAAGAGCAGGCAGAGCGGTACAAGAGGAAAAGGTGAAGAGGATTATTTTATTTTACTCTCGAGCTTGATGGACTTTTTAAATCTAAAGTGAAAGTGCGTCACAATTGAAAGTAAAAGATGGCGGCTAAACCTCCCCCTAAAACTCTTCGGAGCGGTGGAACTTCTCCGGTGCAACAATCATCATTGCAGGCGTTGCATCCTCCTGATGTATTGACACCGAAGGACTTACGAGATGCTCTTGAAAAACATGCCCAGGTAATTTTGGAATCAATGGGTGATAAATTTGCACAGATGGAGGAGAAATTGGAGAAATTGGAGGAGAGAATGGAAGAGAGGATGGAACAGAAGTTCAGTGTGATGAAGGTAGACATTTTGTCTTCAGTGCATAAAGTGGCGGAATGTGTGGAAGATTTGGATGAAAAAGTGGAAGATTTGACTCAAAAGAATGCCATATTAGAAGCAAAAGTATTGGAGAATGAAGATTTAAGAGACAAAATGGAAACAGAATTGAGTCTTGCTCAATATTACCAGATGCAGTTTGCTGTTAGAATCAGAGGCTTGAAAGAGAATATTAAGGAAGATTTAAAGCAGCTGGTTTCTGAGGCTCTCGAAGTGGTATTGAATCAGCCAGCATCTGAAATAAGAGGAGGTATGGATAAAGTGTTTCGTGTGAATTCATGGATTGCTAGACAGAGAAAGTTGCCTAGAGATGTGGTGGTTTACTTTGCAAAAAGGGAAATTAGAGATGAAGTTATACAAGCTGCCTATGATGCTAAAGTTGTGATTGCTGATCAAGAAGTCTTGGTTCTAAAAGAAATTCCTCCAAAGATTTTAAGGAGAAGGAAGGATTTTACATTTCTTGTGCAAGAGCTCAAGCAACGAGATATAAGGTTCAGATGGGAGATTCCAGTTGGGTTGATGGTGATGCATCAAGGTAAAAGGTACCGGCTGGTTACTGTGAAGCAAGCGCGTGATTTTTACAATAACGTTTTAAAAGCAACCCCATTAACACTTCTGGAAGCTGCAAAGGGATCTGGAGAAGGAGAACATCAAGAGGCTGAAGCAGAGGAAAACGGTGCTGGAGGAGATCAAGCCATAACTTCTTTGGATGATCCTAGAGAGCAAAGGGTAACGCGTGCTGCTTTAAAACGATCAAAAAAAATAAAAGAACAAGACCAGCAAAAGTCTTTGGTACTTCCACAACGTACTTATAGCCAAGCAGTGGGAGGAGCATGGCCTAAAGAAGATAGTCCTATCAAAGCAGTGCTCCAAGAGCTTTGGGAGGATATGCATGGCAACTAAATTTTTAACCTGGAACGTTAATGGACTAAATTCACCACAGAAGAGGAAGAAAGTTTTTCAATATTTAAAACAATTCAAGATAGATGTTATATGTTTGCAAGAAACGCATATTAGGGTTGTGGATCAAAAGTATTTATCGAACTCAAGGTTGGGTACGCAATTTGTTGCTTCTGCAATGAATAAGAAAAATGGAGTGGTTGTTTATGTTAAAAGTGCCTTAACAGCAGACTTAATTGAAGCAGATAAGCATGGAAGATACGTTATGATAGAGCTGCTGCTAGAAGGTAAAAAGACGCTTTTAGTTGGATTATATGCTCCTAATCAACAACAGGCTGACTTTTTTAGTTTACTTCATACAAAGCTTACCCAGTTGGGTTATAAATCTTTTATTTTTATGGGGGACTGGAATGGTGTTTTGGATGTACAGATGGACAAGGCTGGAGCTTTTAAGCGCGTCCCAAGTCATGCTAGACTGCCTAAATCCTTTTTTGAAATGAAGGATGACTTGGAACTGCGAGATATTTGGCGCGAGAGACATTTGCAGGAGAAGGATTATACTTTTTATTCTGACAGACATCAATCTTTTTCTAGGATTGGTTTTATTTTGTTGACTAATGATTTTTTTTAAGGACTAAAAAGGTGAAGATTTGTGCAAGAACTATCTCTGATCATAGTCCAGTTTGGCTAGAGATTGATAATGAGAATAGAGACAGGCGCTCGTGGCGCGTAAATGAGAATTTGTTTAGAAATCAGAGAAATGTGGAAGAATGCAAACAGCGGATGAAGGATTTTTTCGAAATTAATATGAATAAGGGTACCTCTATGGATATGGTTTGGGATGCTAGCAAGGCCTACATGAGAGGGGTGTTGATATATATGAATAATAAACATAGACGTGCTGTGGAAGCTAGGAGGAAAGATCTGGAGAATGAAATAAAGGAAAAAGAAAAGGCTTTGATTTTGAATTCAGAGGATGTGAAGACTAAGGAGGCTATTAAACTGTTAAGAGGACAATTTGATAAATTAATGGCTGACCAAGTGGCAACCAATTTGCGGTTTGCCAGGCATAATACTTTTTGCAACGCTAACAAACCAGGTAGATGGTTAGCTTATAGATTGAGGAAAAAACAAAGGGCTTCTAATATAGACAAAATTGAGTATAAAGGAAGGGTTGTGTTTCAACAGGACCTTATCAAGGATGCTTTTGTGGATTTTTATTCTAAATTATATGCTAAGGAGAAGATTAATGAAAAAGACATTGATATATATTTGGAGAATGCTAGCATCCCGGTTCTTACGCAAGTACAAAAAGAGGAGATTAATCAATTAATTACAGAAGAAGAAATTTTTACAGCAATTAAGGAATTGAAGGTGGATAAAGCACCAGGCACGGATGGTTTGTCTGCGGCTTACTACAAAAATTTACAACTAGAGATGATGAAACCGTTAAAGGAACTGTTCCAGACAATCCAGAGGGGGGGAAAGGTGCCACCGTCTTGGAGAACAGCTTTTATTTCTTTGATTCCGAAGGAAGACCAAGATGCTACTCAAGTTAAAAATTACAGACCAATATCGCTTTTAAATACAGATTACAAGATATTTGCTAAGGTTTTGGCTAATAGATTGATGAGGGTTCTGCAACAGGTGATTCATGGGGACCAAACGGGGTTTATTAGTGGTAGGCAAATGAAAAATAATGTGAGGCATATAGTTGATGTGTTAGAGTTTTTGGAAAGGAACAACCAGATCCCTGCGGCGCTAATTTTTCTAGATGCTGAAAAAGCTTTTGATCAATTGAATTGGCAATTTTTGATGAAAGTTTTAGATAAAATGGATTTTGGGGAAAATTTTCTACAACCGATTAGGGCATTATATCAAAAACAAACTGCCCGAATCATAGTTAATAATAGTCTGACAGAAGTATGTAATATTGAGAAGGGCACAAGGCAAGGGTGTCCGTTATCGCCCTTGTTATTTGTGTTAACATTAGAGATATTATTGGTTAAAATACGGAATTCGGAAAAAATTAAGGGGATACAAATTAGAGATCAGGATTATAGATTGAGAGCATTTGCAGATGATCTGGTTGTTACAGTGACCCAGCCAGAGAACTCTGTTGTGGACCTCATGGAGATAATAACACAATATGGGAAGGTTTCTGGATTTAAAGTCAATATACAGAAAACTAAAATTTTGGCCAAAAATATGACAGTTTCGCAAAAGGCTCTCTTAGAAGGATTAACTGGATTTGAGATTGTTAAAAGGGTTAAATATTTGGGGGTGCTTTTGTCGCCCTCTAATACAAAGTTATATAAAAATAATTATGAAAAATTGTGGGGGAAAATTCAAAAAGAATTGGAGAGTTGGGGAAAATTGCAATTGTCTTTGTTGGGACAGATTGCAGCAGTGAAAATGAATGTCCTGCCTAAATTTTTATTTTTATTTCAAATGATACCGATTCTTAAGAAAGATTCTAATCTGGAGGAATGGCAGCGAGGTATCAATAAATTTGTTTGGGCAGGGAAAAGGCCACGAGTTAAACTTAAGATTATGCAGGATACTCGTGAGAGAGGTGGTCTCAAAATGCCTAATTTTAAACTATATTATGAAGCTGCTGCATTAGTAGGAATAAGTGATTGGATTAATTTGTCACAAGAGAGATTATTAAATCTTGAGGGCCACGATTTGTTGTTTGGCTGGCATGCATATTTGTTGTATGACAAGAAGGTAGACAATGTGTTTAGAGTGCATATTTTAAGACAGGCATTGTTGAGAGTTTGGAAGAAGTATAGACATAAGTTAGACTGCAAGATACCATTGTGGGCAATTCCAAAACACGCAATAGAAAATATACATGCTGGCTTTAAACATGATGTGACTACGTACAAGGAGATCCTAAGCTTGGAAAGAAATGTTTGGTGTTTGAAATCATATAGCCTCTTGCGAGAAGAGAAGGTTGTTCAAAATTGGTTTCAATATACTCAGTTACGGGCCAGGTGGAAAGAAGACCAGAAAAATGGATTTACAATGACTGATGAAAACTTGATAAAGCAAATCAGAAATCAGGGACCAGCACATATTAAACGGATATATCTTGCGTTGATAGAGATTGATTCAGAAACAGAACTTGTTAAGGATTGTATGATAAAATGGGCCCAAAACATCCAGGAAGTTATTACAATGGACACATGGGAAAAGATTTGGGTGAGGAATGTAAAATTTACACAAGCTCAAAATCTAAGAGAATTTTTACAAAATGTTTTATAGATGGCATTTAGATCCTAAAAAGCTTGCAAGTATGTATCCGAATTATCAGCCTAAATGTTGGAGGTGCGGTGATGAAGACGCAACATATTTTCACATATGGTGGACTCGTAAAAAGGTTAAGGCCTTTTGGATAAAAGTCTGGTGGAACATGCAGAAGATTTTTAAACAGAGGATAAAGTTTTGTCCGCAACTTTTTTTGTTGGGAATAATTGCAGATGCTACAGTTGTGGACACTAAGTTGATGTTGAATTTAATTACGGCAGCAAGACTTTTGATAGGTCAGTACTGGAAGAAAGAGGAACTGCCGACCATAGAAGAGTGGACTTTAAAGGTTTCCGACCTGGCTGAGATGGCGAAGATTTCGGCCTATTTGAAAGATCACTCGCAAGAACGCTATATTATGGAATGGAGAAAATGGATTGAGTTTATCCAGAACAAGTATAGGGTTAAGAAGTTTCATGTAGCATTTGAATAAGTCTTCTTTCTTTTCTTCTTTTTCTATTTTTGTTTTTCTATATATATTTAATATATATATATATTATCCTATATAAGCTAGAGAGTGATGGATTTTAGAGTTTATGGATGTTAGTATATGGTTGTTTATGATTGTTTTTTTTTATATACCTTGTATTTAGCTCTGGGAAGTCGGGGGGGAGGGGGGGAGGGGGGAGAGGTAGGGGGGGAGGGAGAAGGGAGGGGGAGGGGGGATTTTTAAAGGAAAAATTGTATGTTAAAACTTTTTAATAAAAAAAAATATGTTCATTACATTTTTCAATAGATTTTTAGCTTATATATGTCTTAATTACTTTTACATTCAATTTTTGTAGGCAAATCAACATTCAATTTTAACTTTTAATATTTATACTCAATATTATCTTTATTTCATTTCATAACAAAATGTAAATTTCAAAGTATACATCTTATCTATTTAAGCATATTCTTTTTTAATCTTCACTTGTTGACCCGGAATTAGGGGACAGTATAGGAAATATCAATTGTGAATGTGCAGATGGCCCTACTGTCTTTGGGTTCTTGCAAAGTCCTGGATGCAGGGTCATGAAAGGCCAGCAAGGAAAATACTCAATGTCCTAACCCACCCAAGAACATACAATATCTTTAGGGAAACACCCAAAAGGGAACATGTTTGTTACTTCTGCTCTCTTATCTACAGTATGCCAGACCTATTGGGTGAAATCTTTATCATATGCGTGTCAGCTTTGCTGGATGGCTTGCTTATGTAACCAGAAAGAATAAATACAAGGATTTCTTGTCTTTCTGGGCTGCTCTCATTTAGAGGAGCCCATCTTTTTGTTCAGCTGAATAAAAACGTAAAGCTTGAAGGCAACTTCTGGTTTCCTGTATTTTTTACCAGCAAAACCTCAGAACTTGCATATCATTTTTGGCGAGCCAGCCAGGAGAGGTGCTTGGTTGGTCCTAGGGAGGCTCAGGAAAGGGGAAGGCACTGAGCACACTCTGGGATTTCCTGGAGGTGCCCCCCTTCTTGACTCTTCATTGTGGTTTTAACAGGAACCAGCTTTTTTTCTTCTTTTTGGTTGCCTTTTACTTGGTTCCTGCATACTCAGGAGGGCTGAAGATAAGGTAGGACACACAGATATACATTACTTTGTTGCACCGGCTTGCTTGGGGAGTGTGTGTGTATGTGTAAACATGTGTCTGTTTCCTTGAATTATTTCCCACCATTGACCAGAGCTGGGCAGAACGGGTTATTGCCAGCCGCACTTTTTGGGGGGGTTCTGGGGGCACCTAGAAAGCAAGGGGCATTAATCTTGTACTCTCGTGCTCCAACAGGTTGTGAGTGGTGTGTGGTTTGAGATTTGTGGTTGCTCCTTATATATATATATTTCCCGCTGTTGACCAGGCCTAGGCGTGATACTGATCTTGCCTGAAGGTCAGTGGATCTCTTGTGTTCCAACAGGCTGTGCAAGTGGTGTGAGTGACTTGAACACATGGGCTACGAAAAGGAAGGAGGGTCCTTGATCTGCAACTTAAAGGTTTCCAATATATTACTGTCACTGCATTGCAGATTGCCCTCCCTAAACAGGAAATGTGGGCACAATTTATGATGTTCATCAGTTGCCAGATGAAAGTCCCAGTGACTTCATTGAGTGCTCCAGATGTTAAGTGTGAATTACAGAAGGTGGAGGGGACTTCAGGTGATGATAGACAAGTTGTTGGAAGGAGCGTATAAAGCCTACATGACATGGCCAGAAGTGATAACCAGGGGGGATGAAGAGGGTGAAAAAAACCCACAGTATTGTTTTGCTGGCTTAAGCTCTGTAACAGGTGCCCTAGTGCGCTGCTTTTCAACCTTTCCCCCCATTGTACTGCTTTTCGGATACAATATCAGTTACAATATTTGAGAATACACCCCCAAAACTCATGCAAACACAATGCATCATGTCAGTTGTAGGACAAATAACATGAGCATTTTATTTCCTCCCTGGATACAATTCCTGCAGCTGCAGAAAAAAAAGCAGCAAATGTGGAAAAAAGAGGATGTACATTTCCTTGCTGTAGACAGTGCTTTTTTTGTAAAAAACCCCAAAAAGGTGCCGGAACTCACACATCACACAACCCGCCTTGCCTACCCTACAAGGTTCCATCCAAGAAACACTGCCAGTACTCCATTCTGGGCGTTCTATGACAAAAAAAGAGCCCTGGCTGTAGAACAAAGGGACAGTGAGTAACTTAGACTTAAGAGGAAAGAGTAAGCTAAAGATAAATAAGAAGTTTGTAAGAAGTTTGTTTTTCTTAATTTCCTAGCTTGTTTCACCCCCTCCCCCTTTTCAGTAGGATTGTTTACTCCTATCGCCCAGGGATGGGAATAATTTGTTGATGCAGTTTTTTTCTTGTCTTTGTCTCTGTCTTGTCGTGGGTCCTGGTGTGTGTGGGGTTAATACTGTTGTTGGGGTTTTTTTGTGCATGGGGCAGACCTGTCGGCTTTCTGTTGATTTGTTCATGGTTAATGCTTATCTTTTCCTTCGTGTTTCTTGGCTGTCTGCCCGGGACTGTAAACTGTGCTGGGCGGGGGAGGAAGAGAGGGGAGGAAAAAAAACCCTCTTCCCTGGTGCTTTTATTTTTCGGCTTGCATTTCCTGAGAGAAGGGAGGGTTGCAGCAGCCTTTAGTATTGTAATAGTTGGTTTCTGGGGCTAGGTTTTCTACTTTTTTATCCATGCTGGCTCAGGGATTCTGGGAGCCAAGGTCCACAAGTCACAAGAGGGCCAAGGTTCCCTGCCCACCAAGCCGTGCCCTAGTGGAAGGGGGAGAAAGTGGGACTTGCGAAAGAGGATGGCAAGGAGTGGCAGGGTCCCCTTCAAGAGAGAAATGGGATGATGTCACCCAGATTCCAGGCACACCCAGACCACCCACTGCGGCCTTTTGCCCTGGGACAGGACCAGTGTTGTATATGCATGACATTTGGCCACTGGAGCAGGGAATGTATTTTATGTTCCCTTCTTAACTGTCCTATAGGGTACTGTTCCTCAACCATGCTCTGGATAGATGGGGGGGTGAGGGGCTGGGGCCTTTATCTCCCTGCCTTCATGGATGATTCTTCCTCTTCACCCCTGATACAAGTCAAAGTAAGAGAAGAACAATACCCTTTTTGGTTGGTACAGGAGCGTCACATTCAGTATTAAATAAGCCCCTTGGAGACCCTTCCTCGCAAACATTTCAGGTCTTTGGGGCCAATGGCCCTTATGTCTCCGCTGCAATACTCGACCCTTTGGAATGCTTTATGGGTGGTATTGGTCTTAATCATCTTTCTTTCCCTTTCAGACTGCCCTATGCTCTTTTAGGATGTATTTGCTTCCTACATTGCAAGCCACCAACTTTGCTCTAATGGCGAAGCCCCTATATCAGGCTACTACAGCCACAGATAAAGAACCCTTTGTGTGGACCAAGGATTGTCAGGTGGCATTTGATAACATTCAAACTGCTTTAGTCAATGCTCTGGCCCTTGGCATTCCTGATGTGATATCACTGAACCATTCCCCTTGTATTTGGCTAAAAGTAAAGGGGTGACTGCTGGGTTCCTTACTCAAACCCTTGGTACCTGGTCTCACCATGTAGCCTATTTTTCCAAACAATTGGATCCTGTTGTTCAAGGATGGCCAGCGTGCCTTCGGGTGGATGCAGTGCCATTCTTCTTTTGGGGCTGTTGAACAATTAACCTTTTGGGCTCCTATCACAGTGGAATCACCCCATTCCATCCAGGTATCAAGCAATAACACTTGAAAAGCCCATACGTCGGAAACTTGACATCAGGATTTGTTAGCATCCAAGGGGGGGCATTGGCTTACAGCCTCCTGACTGGAACGGTATCAGATAGCACTCCTAGACAACGCACAAATTCATATAGAGTGCAGTAGCAGGTTCAATCCAGTGACCTTTCTTTTTTTTATTGAAAAGTTTTACAATACATTTTATCTTTAACAATCCCTCCCCCCCTCCCTCCACACCCCCCTTCCTAGCCCTCCCTAACCCTCCCCCCCTTCCCCCCTCCCCCCTCCCCGACTTCCCAGAGCTAAATACAAGGTATAAAAGCAGAAAACAATCATAAACAACCATATGCTAACAACAATAAACTATTAAGTCTATCGCACTCTAGCTCATATGAAATGACTACAAGCAGTACTAATATTACATTAAAAAAAGAAAGAAAAAAAACTTATTCAAATGCTAAGTGAAACTTTTTAGTCCCATATTTGTTCTGGATATAATCAATCCACTTTTTCCACTCCATAATATAACGTTGTTGCGAATGATCTTTCAAATAAGCCGAAATCTTTGCCATTTCCACCAGGTCAGAAACTTTAAGAGTCCATTCTTCTATAGTCGGGAGTTCCTCCTTCTTCCAATATTGACCTACTAAAAGTCTTGCTGCTGTAATTAAATTCAACATCAACTTGGTGTCCACAACAGTAGTATCTGTAATTATGCCCAATAAGAACAATTGCGGACAAAACTTTATCCTTTGCATAAAAATCTTTTGCATATTCCACCAGATTTTAATCCAAAAAGCCTTAACCTTTTTACAGGTCCACCATATGTGAAAATATGTTGCATCTTCGCCACCACATCTCCAACATTTAGGTTGATAGTTCGGATACATACTTGCAAGCTTTTTAGGATCTAAATGCCACCTATAAAACATTTTGTAAAAGTTTTCTCTTAAGTTTTGAGCTTGTGTAAATTTTACGTTCCTCACCCAGATCTTTTCCCAAGTGTCCATTGTGATAACTTCTTGAATATTCTGAGCCCACTTTATCATACAATCTTTAACAAGTTCTGTTTCTGAGTCAATTTCTATCAATGCAAGATATATCCGTTTGATATGTGCTGGACCCTGATTTCTAATTTGCTTTACCAAATTTTCATCAGTCATTGAGAAACCAATTTTCTGGTCTTCTTTCCACCTGGCCCGTATTTGACCATATTGAAACCAAGTTTGAACAATCTTCTCATCTCGTAAAAGATTATACGGCTTCAAACACCATACGTTCCTCTCCAAACTTAAGATCTCCTTGTACGTAGTCACATCATGTTTGAAGCCAACATTTATGTTTTCTATTGCATGTTTCAGAATTGCCCACAACGGTATCTTGTAGTCTAACTTATGTCTATACTTTTTCCAAACTCTCAGCAATGCCTGTCTTAAAATATGCACTTTAAACACATTATCTACCTTCTTATCATACAGTAAATATGCATGCCAGCCAAATAACAAGTCGTGGCCCTCAAGATTTAATAATCTCCCTTGTGTCAAATTAATCCAATCACTTATCCCTGACAACGCAGCAGCTTCATAATATAATTTAAAGTTGGGCATTTTAAGACCACCTCTTTCACGCGTATCCTGCATAATCTTAAGTTTAACTCGTGGCCTTTTCCCTGCCCATACAAATGTATTGATACCCCGTTGCCATTCCTCCAAATTTGAATCTTTTTTAAGAATCGGTATCATTTGAAATAAAAATAGAAATTTAGGCAAGACATTCATTTTCACTGCTGCAATTCTTCCCAGTAAAGACAATTGCAATTTTTCCCAACTCTCCAATTCTTTTTGAATTTTTCCCCATAGCTTTTCATAATTATTTTTATATAACTTTGCATTTGAGGGTGACAAATACACCCCCAAATATTTAACCCTTTTAACAATCTCGAATCCAGTTAACCCTTCTAAAAGGGCCTTTTGCGATGCTGTCATATTTTTGGCTAATATTTTAGTTTTTTGTACATTAACCTTAAATCCAGAAACCTTCCCATATTGCATTATTATCTCTATCAGGTCCACAACAGAATTTTCTGGCTGGGTCACCGTAACAACCAGATCGTCTGCAAACGCCCTCAGTCTATAATCCTGATCTCTAATTTGAATACCCTTAATTTTTTCCGAATTCCGTATTTTAATCAATAATATCTCCAATGTTAATACAAATAATAAAGGTGATAACGGACACCCTTGTCTTGTGCCCTTTTCAATATTGCATACTTCAGTCAAACTATTATTTACTATTATTCGGGCAGTTTGTTTTTGATATAATGCCCTAATTGGTTGTAAAAATTTATCCCCAAAATTCATTTTATCTAAAACTTTCATCAAAAATTGCCAATCCAATTGATCAAAAGCTTTTTCAGCATCTAAAATGATCAACGCCGCAGGGATCTGGTTGTTCCTTTCCAAAAACTCCACCAAGTCAACTATATGCCTCACATTATTTTTCATTTGTCTACCACTAATAAACCCAGTTTGGTCCCCATGAATCATCTGTTGCAAAACCCTCATCAATCTATTAGCTAAAACCTTAGCAAATATCTTGTAGTCCATATTCAAAAGTGATATTGGTCTGTAATTTCTTACTTGAGTAACATCCTGATCTTCCTTCGGGATCAGGGAAATAAAAGCAGTTCTCCAAGACGGAGGCACCCTTCCTCCCCTTTGAATTGTCTGAAACAATTCCCTTAATGGCTTTATCACCTCCAATTGTAGATTTTTGTAATAGACCGCAGTCAGTCCATCCGTACCTGGCGCTTTATCCACCTTCAGTTGCTTAATTGCTAAAAGAATTTCTTCTTCTGTTATCAATTGATTAATCTCTTCCTTTTGTTCTTGTGTAAGAACCGGGATGTTGGCATTCTTCAGATATACGTCAATGTCTGTTTCATTAATCTTATCTTTAGCATATAATTTGGAATAAAAGTCCACAAAGGCTTCCTTAATAAGATCCTGTTCATACACAACCTTGCCTTTATGTTCTATTTTATCTATGTTAGAAGCCCTTTGCTTTTTCCTTAACCTGTAGGCTAACCATCTACCTGGTTTATTGGCATTGCAAAAAGTGTTATGCCTAGCAAACCGTAAGTTGGTTGCCACCTGATCAGCCATCAACTTATCAAATTGTCCTCTTAACAAATTAATAACCTCTTTGATCTTCACATCCGATGGATTCAAAATTAGGGCCTTTTCTTTTTCCCTAATTTCATTCTCCAATTCTTTCCTCCTAAATTCCAAGTTACGTCTGTATTTATTATTCGTATATATTAACACCCCTCTCATATAAGCTTTACTAGCATCCCAAACCATGTCCATAGAAGTATCCTTGTTCATATTAATTTCAAAAAAGTCCTTCATCTGTTTTTTACATTCTTCCACATTACTCTGATTTCTAAACAAGTTCTCATTTAAGCGCCAAGAGCGCCTATCTCTATTATCCTTATTAATCTCTAACCAGACTGGACTATGGTCAGATATAGTTCTTGGACAAATCTTTATCTTCTTAATCCTAGAAAAAAATCATTAGTCAGTAATATAAAATCAATCCTGGAAAAAGATTGGTGTCTATCAGAAAAAAAAGTATAATCCTTTTCATGTAGATGTGTTTCTCTCCAGATGTCTCGCAATTCCAGATCATCCTTCATTTCAAAAAATGATTTAGGCAATCTAGCATGGCTCGGGGCATGTTTAAAAGAACCACACTTGTCCAGTTGTACGTCCAAGACACCATTCCAATCTCCCATAAAAATAAAAGATTTATAATCCATCTGGGTAATCTTACTATGTAGTGATCTATAAAAGTCAGCTTGTTGTTGATTAGGAGCATACAGTCCAACCAAAAGCGTTTTTTTGCCTTCTAACAGCAGATCTATCATAACTTATCTTCCTTGTTTATCTGCTTCTATTAGTTCCGCTGTCAGAGTATTCTTGACATAAATAACCACTCCATTTTTCTTATTCATTGCAGAAGCAATAAATTGCGTACCCAACCTTAAGTTCAACAGGTACTTTTGGTCCATAACCCTAATATGTGTTTCTTGCAAGCAAATAACATCAGTCTTAAATTGTTTTAAGTATTGAAAAACTTTCTTTCTCTTCTGTGGTGAGTTTAAACCATTGACATTCCAAGTTAGGAACTTAGTCGCCATCCTTGGCGTCCCGAAGCTTCTGGAGCACGCCTGCCAGGATCCCCTTAACTTCCTTAGGCCGTGCCCCTCCCACAGCTTCGCTATAGGTACGCTTTGAAGGTTCCATAACTTTCTGCTGGTCTTGCTCTTGCTCTTGTCTCACTCGTCTCGAGGCGGCATGTGTCATCCTCTGCTCTCTAGCGTCTTCCGATGAAACTGTAATTTGATCCCCTCCAGTAACTTTCTCATCTGTCTGTGTTCCTTCAGCATCTTGAGGCTTTCCCTCGCCATTTTTCGTTGCAGATTCCAAAAGTGGTAGAGGGGTTGCTTTTAAAACTTTGCTATAAAAATCACGTGCCTGGATCACTGTGACCAAACGGTGTCTCGTACCTTCATGCATCACCACCATGCCCACTGGTATCTCCCATCTAAACTTGATGTCGCGTTTCTTAAGTTCCTGTGCCAGAAAAGCAAAATCTTTCCTTCTCCTTAAAATTCTTGGAGGAATCTCTTTTAAAACCAAAACTTCTTGCTCAGCAACCACAAGCTTAGTATCATAAGCAACTTGGATAACTTCATTCATGATTGCTCTCTTTGTAAAATAAACCACCACATCTCTAGGTAGCTTCCTCTGCCTTGCAATCCATGAATTCACACGAAAGATTTTGTCTATACTTCCCTCAATTTCAGCTGCTGGCTGTCCCAGTACCACTTCCAAAGCCTCAGAGACTATCTGCTTTAAATCTTCTTTAGGATTCTCTTTAATCCAGTGACCTTTCTTCCCCAACTGGATAGTGATCATAACTGTGTATAAACTATTACAGAAGTATTTTCTGGCTGGCTGGATCTACCTGACCTGCCATTGGAGGACGTGGACAGGAACCTGTATACAGACGGCAGCAGTTTTATGGGACAGGGAGAAAGGCTAGCTGGCAATGCTGTGGTCACATTGGACCAGATAGTGGAAGCAACAGCTCTCCCTGCAAGTACTTCAGCTCAGGAAGCTGAACTCATTGCCTTGACGAGGGCCTTGAAAAGTCGGATGGGAACTGAACTGAACTGAACTGAATTGGACTGCCACGCTCCCTTGAAGAATAAGGAATTTAAATATACTGAACTGGGTTACATTCCCCTTTTTAGACGTTGTAGTAGACGTTGATAAAGATTATACCCCGGGGCAACGTTTACTTAAAGGGGTAAAAAGAACATTGCCTAAGGTGTGGGATCAAGTGAGGGAGGAATTAGGTATATGTGATATATGGCGAGATTTTCACAGGGAAGAGAGGCAATATACTTATTTCTCTCCCAGACATCATACATGGACCCGAATTGATATGATATGGGCATCCCATGAATTGAAAGAGATGGTTAGGGAAATAGAGATTACGACTAATGACTGGGCAGATCACAGCCCGTTAGTTTTGGTTTGGAAAGGAGAAAAGAAGAGGTATAGATGGACAATGAGAGCAGCTCTTTTAAAAGAAGAACAATTCAAAAACTTGTTGAACCAGGAAATGGGATACTTTTTTGAGGAGAACAGAAGGGAAGATACACCAATTCAAATTATATGGGACACTGCGAAAGCAGTGATTCGAGGGATAGCAATTAAGTATTCGGCATATAAGTGGAAGAAAGAGAGGGTTAAGAGATTGGAGTTGATGGGAATGTTGACAGAGGCCGAGGAGGCTCTTCAGAAAGACCCATCCTCAGTAATAGCGAGGGAGAGGAAAGATATTACGTGACACGAGATTTCCCTCCTGGATCAACATGAATTAGCAGAGAAAATTCAAAGGAATAAACAATTTTTTTTGAACATGCCAACAAGGCTGGAAAATGGTTGTCCTATAGGCTTAGGAAGCGAGCAATCGTGAGAAAAATAGAATGGTTACAGGATGGGATGGGAAATATGGTGGGATCAAATGATCAAAAGAAAAAGGTGATTCAGGAATTTTTTACTGCATTGTATAAGAAAGACCCAATTTTAGAAGAAAGGATTGGAAGTTACTTAGAAAGGGTGGATTTACAGGAGGTTCCTGAGAATGTAAAACAAATTTTGAATTCAGAGATCTCAGAAGGGGAAATAAAGGAGGCAATTAGGAAACAATCGAATGGGAAAACCCCGGGAACGGATGGACTCCCGGCGGAATTATATAAAGAGATGTTGGAAATGTTTAGTGGCCATTTAAAAGATTTATTTAATGAGGTTTTGAGTGAAGGGAAAATACCCCAGTCATGGACAGAGGCTTATATATCTTTGATCCCAAAGGAAGATTCAGATCATACCTTGGTTAAAAATTATAGACCCATTTCGCTATTGAATGCAGATTATAAAATTTTTTCCTCAATTCTGGCGGGCAGGCTTAAAGTTTTTTTAAGAGAATTTATACATCCAGATCAGAATGGTTTTCTTCCAAATCGGCAAATAAGAGATAATTTGAGAATAGTAATGAATACGTTGGAATATTATGAGATGCACCCTAGCAAACAGTTGGCAATGATGTTTCTTGACGCTCAGAAAGCATTTGACATGGTTAGTTGGGAATTTTTAATATGTCAGATGATTAAAATGGGATTTGGACCAAATTTTGTAAGAGCTATACAAACAATTTACACTACGCAATCTGCCCGAGTATTATTCAATGGTGAAATGACTGGGAAAATTGATATACAAAAAGGTACGAGACAGGGATGCCCCCTTTCACCTCTACTGTTTATATTGACTTTAGAACCACTATTGATCATAATTAGGCAAAATAATAATATTAAAGGATTAAAAATAAATGATCAGCAATATAAGCTTCAAGCTTTTGCTGATGACTTAGTTTTTATTTTGGAAGACCCGTTGGAATCAGGCCCTAAATTATTGGAGGAAATTAGTGCCTTTGGAGAAGTAGCAGGTTTAAAGATTAATCGAGATAAAACTAAATTTTTGGTAAAGAATATTGGAACTGAATCCAAGGTACAATTACAAGAGGTGATGGGGATCCAAATAGTTAAAAAAGTTAAATATTTAGGTATTTGGCTATCTTCAAGGTGTCCATCTATAAAGGAATTAAATTATCAAAAATTGATGACTGAGATGGAAAAGAAATTAGACAGCTGGAAAAACATTCAACTCTCAATCCTAGGACGAATCGCAGTGATTAAGACTCATATTTTGCCAAAGTGGTTATACCTATTCCAAACTGCTCCTGCAAAACTAGATAAGAAATTTTTTAAAAAACTAGAATAGATGGTTGGTAGATTCATATGGAATAATCGAAAGCCGCGTATTAAAAGAAGAACGCTGCAGGAGCACAAAACAAGGGGAGGACTGGGGCTCCCACATTGGGAGCTGTATTACCATGCCTCTGCCTTGGCTTGGATTAGGGACTGGGTTGTGTTATCTAGAAGGAGGGTGTTAACTATTGAAGGATATAACTTAACACAGGGATGGCATACCTATCTCTGGCCAAGGAAGGATAGTCAATATAAAGTTTTCTCTAATCATTATATTAGGGATGTATTGATAAACTCTTGGCGTATGGTGAGAGGGTGGATCTATACAAAGATACCTGGCTGGTTTACTCCTTTGGAAGCTGTAACTTATTCAACGTTACACAATCCAGACAGAAACTATAGGTATAAAGATCTCATAGATTTGAGAGGCAATCTTAAATCCAGGGAGGAGTTACTTTCTGGGGGTATAAGAGTTGGATTGGTGGTCGTATTCTCAAATGAGCTCAAGGTTTAATAGGGATAAGCAGGAATTTGGAATCAATATAATCCCACAAGAATTAGACAAGATTTTATGGGGAAGTGATGCTAAATTTTTATCTAAGACCTATAATCCACTTTTGTTCCATGGGATGGAAGGGGGAACAATAAATGACGTAATGAATGCCTGGGGGAGAAATATTGGTCGCACTATAGAATTAGAAGAGTGGGAACAAATTTGGAAGAAAAATATAAAATTAACGTTAGCAACGGCATTTAAAGAAAATATGTACAAAATGTTGTATAGATGGTACTTAGCTCCCGCAAGAATTTCAAAAATGTTTCCCAATGCAAATGACAAATGTTGGAAATGTGATTCTGCCAGGGGCACTTTCTACCATCAATGGTGGACTTGTCCAAAGGTTAGGCGTTACTGGACCAATATAAAAAATTGGTTATTTCAAATAACAGGATATGATCTTCAATTGGACCCAGCTATTTTCCTCTTGGGGATGAAGCCACAAGAAGTACCAAAAAATGTTTGGTATCTAATAATACATATTACAACAGCGGCGCGTATGATTTATGCGCAATATTGGAAGACGATGGAAATCCCAACGGACTATCAAGTAATAGAGAAAGTATTACTATGCGCAGAGTCAGATCGAATGACATATATTCTCAAAGGGAAAAGTGAATCACTTTTCAATAAAAGTTGGGACTCCTGGTATTCATGGTTACAAAATAGAATATTTAATCCCAACGGGGGAAATACCAGATGATTGTGTATTATTATTTGAGGTATAGAATCTGGAGATATATACAATTATAGATTTCTAATATTTGGTAATTAAAGGTTACTTAGCCTGGGATGTACGAGAAAAAGAAATTAGGGGTAGTATTACACTCCCCGGTCCTGTCTAATGTTGTTGTTCTTGTTTTTTTGGTGTCTAGGATGTCTTGGTGTTTTTCTATTTGATGCACTTTTCAGTACTTTGTAATAATGTTCTTGTTTTTTTTATTTAAAATTTGTTTAATAAAAATATTTTAAAAAAAAAGAAAAAAGAAAAGTCGGATGGTGCAGTTAATATATTTATAGACAGTAAATTTGTGGGAAAGTTTGTGTTATACATGCACGTGGGGCATTATAGACGGAGTGTGGTTCAATCACCGCTCCTATTAAATTTGGACGGGACATTTTAAGGCTATTGGATGTTGTTTTGCTCCCACATAAGGTAGCTGTCATGCATGTGAGGGCCCATGTTAGGGTTGGTTCTGCACATGGAAGAGGAAGTGCCTTGGCCAACTGCACGTTAAAGTCTGCCGCATCAGGTCTGCTGTCCCCTTGGTATATGGGTGCACTTGTACCCTCACGTTTGCATCTGCTGGCTCCAACATATATACACCGGATGGGCACAGAGCTTCTGAACTAGGTGCTGTTTATCGTGGACGTAGGATGGAGAAGGATGGGAAGTGCCTTCTCCCAAAACATGCATTATGGGCCCTCTTGCGAAACTTGCATGCCAGCACTCATTGAGGTTACAAGGCCATGGCTGAGTTTCTTATAATGGACTATAACACGGATCTATAACAGGGCCCTCACAATGATCAGGTGATGTGTGATTTGTGGATGTAATGACCTGTGGAAATTATTAAGTTCCCCCTTGGGGAGGCTTGGGGCTGGCCAGGATCCTGCTAGTTTTTGGGAAATTGGTTTTACTGAGTTGCCATGGACACGGGGTTTTAGCTACTTGCAGGTTTTTGTGGATGCTGTATGGTCAGCCCTTTCTTTCTCATTTGCCTTATCCACTTCCCTCACTGTTGCTGGAGACCAGGCCGTCAGAGGATGCATACACTCTCTTGCTAATGATGTTTCTTCCGTTTCTCAAGCTGTTCAAGCCCTCCATCGTCCAGGGGTGGATCATCCACTCCATCCTTTCCTTCCTGGTGTTTGGGTGCTTGTCACATCCTGGACTGCTTCTGGCCCTTTAGCTCAGGGCTGTTCAACCTTTTTACCCATTGTACCACTTTTAGGATATGGCAACATCCGAGTACCACCAGTCGCCTAGCAAGGTGTCAAAAACTTTATGGAAAAAAAAAGAAAAAAAGTGATGAAGTACAGGTAGTCCTCAACTTACAACAGTTCACTTAGTGACTGTTTGAAGTTACAATGGCACTAAAAAAGTGCCCCCCAGCCCACAACCGAGCAAGACACCTGCCTACCTGCCCGGCGGCACTCTTCCTCCTGTCTGAGGTTTTCATTGTTGTGAGCATTTCTGTTGAGGATTGGCAATGGTGGTGGGGTGGGGAGGTGTTTGGTTTTTATTCCTCCCATCTGCTGGGTGATTGCAGCAGGTTTTGGTCACTTCAAATGACCCTGGGACACAAAACCAGTCATAAATCCTAAGAAAACAAATCAAACAATGAGATTTGGAGTGATGAGAAAAAAAGAAAAACTCCAACAACAATCAGGAGATGCAGGAAACATACCCACGGACAAGAAAATAGGTCTTAAATGCTTATATACAAATGCTCAAATCTTGGGGAACAAACGGTGAACTAGAAGAAATAGTACATGAGGGCAGGTATGACTTAGTTGACATTACAGAAACCTGGTCGGATGAAACCCATGATTGGAATGTACTGATGGATGAATACAAATTGTTCAAAAGAAATAGATCTAAACTTTGGAACTTTGCAACTTTGGAATACAAGCCTGACACCAATTTTTATTATGGTTTGAATACAACCCTCTCAGCACAATTAAAACATGAGTTTCAAGCAAATTCACAACTCTCAAGAGGACAATTTTGGAACTTTTTCTTCACGGATGCCAACAAGGTTGAGAATTCTTTGAGAAAGAGAGACTCAATAGACATTCCAGAAAAGATTTTATTCTATGAGGAAGAGCTCCAAGCAAATTTACAATTCTCAACAGAACATGTTTGAAATCTTTTCTTCATGGATATTAACAAGGTTGAGAATACCCAATGAAAGGCCAACCCGCACTGAGGGAAAAAAGAATTCTAGAAATAAACCACTGGCTAAAGCAGTGGTGGCGAACCTTTTAGAGACCGAGTGCCCAAACTGCAACCCAAAACCCACTTATTTTCCGCTGGGTGCCAGGTGGGCATGGCCCACTGGGTGGGTGTGGCTGTGGTGGTCATAGAAGATTGGGTAGGTGTGGCCAAGGTGGGTGTGGTCACCTCAATGTTGCTCGTGGGGAGGGACACCTGTGGTGGGTGGGCAGGGTTGGGGGAGCTCCAGGAGGTCTCTGGCAGGTGGGGCGGTAGGCAGGAGACTCATCCCGTGGGGTGAGGCGAGGCAGGGTGGGGATGCCATTGCCATGGGGCAAGGGAAGAGCTGGGGCAGCTGCTGCCTGACACCATCGGCCCCCGCACACATAGGCCACCGAGCGCATGGGGGCCAACGGTGTCCGTCAGTAGCCACAGCCTGCTGGCCCCTCGACAGGCGCAATCTGGGGCTCCACAGCCCGTCGCCAGCAGTTCAAAGAAGCCGCCTCTGAGATGGATGGTCGGCCAACAGCTGAGGAGGTGATGCAGTGGGTCGTGCCTGGAAAAAGGAGAGCATGCGAGGCCAGCAGGGACGGGATGAGGGGGAGGGAAACCAGCCGTGCCAGGATGCATTCAGCCACGTGGGATCTCAGCGAGTTAGCAGGCGGCTGGTTGAAGAGGGACAGTTGCCACCTCCGTGGCATGGTGCGGGTGCCCACAGAGAGGGCTCTCAGTGCCGCCTATGGCACCCATGCCATAGGTTCGCCACCACTGGGCTAAAGGGTTGGTGTCGCCAAGAAAACTTTGGTTTCCTGGATCATGGACTGCATTTCCTACACGAAGGACTCTTGGCAAGGGATGGGCTGCACCTCACTAAAACGGAAAAATGTACTTGGAAAAAGACTGGCCCAACTCATCAGGAGGGCTTTAAACTAAAATTGAGGGGGAAAGGTTACCAATCTTTAGAATCTCTAGAACAGGCATGTCCAACTTGTGATGTCACATGACTTTTTCCCCATTGCTGGCAATGGGGTGGGCACGGTTTCGGCGTGACGCATCTGGCCCGCGGGCCGGCAGTTTGACATGCCTGCTCTAGAACACAAAACCAGTCATAAATCTTAAGAAAACAAATCAAACAATGAGGTTTGGAGTGATGAGAAAAAAAGAAAAACCTCCAACAGCAATCAGGAGATGCAAGAAACATACCCACGGACAAGCAAATAGGTCTTAAATGCTTATATACAAATGCTCAAATCTTGGGGAACAAACAGGGTAAACTAGAACAAATAGTACATGAGGGCAGGTATGACTTAGTTGACATTACAGAAACCTGGTGGGATGAAACCCATGACTAGAATGTACTGATGGATGAATACAAATTGTTCAAAAGAAATAGATCTAAAAAAGAGGAGGGGGAGTTGCTCTATATGTAAGAGAACACTACATATCTACAGAAATTCACATGATCAAAGATAAAATCCCTCCGGAATGAATATGGGTCAGTATAAAAGGAAAAAAGTGACATTGCCATAAGTGTATATTACAGGCCACCCAACCAATCAGAAGAAATACATGAACTCTTTGCCAACCAGTTAACAAACGTATGTATGAAGCATACCACAGTAGTAATGGGAGACTTCAACTATCCAGATATCAACTGGGAGACAAACTCTGCAGCGAGTGGGACATCAAACAGATTCTTAACCAACCTAGCCAACAACTTTATCATCCAAAAGGTAGAGGAGGGAACTAGAAGTCAAGCTATACTGGACCTAATCCTTACTAATCGAGAAGAAGTGATAGAGGGAGTTGAAGTTGCCGGAACCTTGGGTGAAAGTGACCATGTCATGCTAAAATTCAATATAATGTAAACACAAACAATAGAAAATAATCCAACCAGAGTCTTAAACTTCAAAAGAGCTGATTTTAACAAATTCAGAGAGAACCTAGGAAAGATCCCATGGATGAAAATCCTAAAGGGGAAAACAACCCAAGAAGCATGGGAAACTCTGAAAAATGCGATCATAAAAGCCCAGTCCAGCACAATACCACTGAAAAAGAAAAACAAGAAAGGCAAGAAGAAAACAGCATGGCTGCTCAAAGATCTATCTGACAAACTGAAAGACAAAAAGGACAAATACAAAAAATGGAAAGAGGGAAACATAACTAAGGCTGATTATCAGCAGACAGCCAGAACATGCAAAAATGAAGTCAGGAAAGTAAAGGCTCAGAATGAATGAAGACTTGCAACAGAAATAAAGGACAATAAAAAAAGTTTCTTTCAACATATTAATAACAAATAAAAGTCAAGGAAACTGTAGGTCCACTAAAGAGAGAAGATGGCAAGGACGTAACAGGCAGTAGGGAGAAAGCAGAACTGCTTAACTCATTCTTTGCATCAGTCTTCACACAAAAAGAAATTATAGCCCAACATATACCCAAAAAACTACTGCAAAAGACAAACTAGAAATAAAAATTAAAATAAGAAAATGGTAAGAGAACAGCTATCCAACCTTGACGAATATAAATCAACAGGACCCGACAGATTACATCCCAGAGTTCTGAAGGAGCTGGCAGATGTTATCTCAGAACCATTGTACCATATCTTTCAAAAATCCTGGAGCACCGGGGAAGTACCTGATGATTGGAAAAGGGCTGATGTGGTTCCCATCTTCAAGAAGGGGGGAAAAACAGACCCAGGAAACTACAGACCAATCAGTCTAACATCAATACCTCGGAAGATCTTGGAAAAGATAATCGAAAAACAGATCTGCAAACAACTAGAAGCAAAGTTATAACCAGTAGCCAGCACGGGTTTGTCAAAAACAGATCATGCCAAGCCAATCTTATTTCATTCTTTGATAACGTGACCAAATTAGTAGACCAGTGAAATGCTGTGGACATAGTATACTTAGACTTCAGTAAGGCATTTGACAAAGTAGACCACAACTTGCTGCTTAGTAAGCTAGAAAAAAGTGGAATAGACAACAACACCATCAGATGGATCTGTAGCTGGCTGACAAATCGTACTCAGCAAGTAGTTCTCAATGGTACTACATCCACATGGAGAGAAGTAAGCAGTGGGGTACCACAAGGCTCCATCTTAGGCCCAGTACTCTTCAATATCTTCATTAATGACTTAGATGAAGGAATAGAAGGGGAGCTCATCAAATTTGCAGATGACACCAAACTGGCAGGAATAGCCAACACCCCAGAAGACAAGCTCAGGATCCAAAAAGATCTTGACAAACTTGAACAATGGGCCCTATCCAACCAAATGTGGAGAAAAGCAATGTTTTACATTTAGGCAGGAAAAATCAAAGGTTTAAGTACAGATTAGGCAAGACCTGGCTTAAAAACAGTAACTGTGAGAGGGACCTTGGAGTCCTAGTGGATGATCACTTGACTATGAGCCAGCAGTGTGCAGCAGCAGCCAAAAAAGCTAATACAATCCTGGGCTGTATAAACAAAGGCATAGAATCAAGATCACACGAAGTATTAGTACCGCTTTATAAAACCCTAGTAAGACCACACCTGGAATATTGCAACCAAGTTTGGTCACCATAGTACAAAAAAGATGTTGAGACCTTGGAAAAAGTTCAGAGAAGAGCAACTAAAATGATCCAAGGCCTGGAGACTAAAACATATGAAGAACGGCTGCAGGACTTGGATTTGGCTAGTCTAAAGAAAAGAAGAAATAGGGGTGACATGATAGCAGTATTCCAGTATTTGAGCGGCTGCCACAAAGAAGAGGGGGGTCAAATTATTCTCTAAAGCACCAGAGCGCAGGACAAGAAACAATGGGTGGAAACTGATCAAAGAGAGAAGCAACCTGGAATTAAGGAGAAACTTCCTAACAGTGAGGGCAATAAACCAGTGGAACAGCTTGCCTTAAGAAATCGTGGGTGCTCCATCACTGGAGATTTTTAAGAAGAGACTGGACAGTCACTTGTCTGAAATGGTATAGGTTCTTCTGCTTTAGCAGGGGGCTGGACTAGAACAGGGCTTTTCAACCTTTTTACCCACTGTACCACTTTTAGGATATGCCAACATCCGAGTACCACCAGTCGCCTATCAAGGTGTCAAAAACTTGATGACCAAAAAAAAAAAGGAAAAAAGTGATGAAGTACAGGTAGTCCTCGACTTACAACAGTTCACTTAGTGACTGTTTGAAGTTACAATGGCACTAAAAAAGTGCCCCCCAAGCCACAGCCGAGCAAGACACCTGCCTGCCCGCCCGGCAGCACTCTTCCTCCTGTCCGAGGTTTTCATTGTTGTGAGCATTTCTGTTGAGGATTGGCAGCAGTGGTGGGGTGGGGGGGTGTTTGGTTTTTATTCCCCCCATCTGCTGGGTGATTGCAGCAGGTTTTGGTCACTTCACATGACCTTGGGACACTGTGACCGTCATAAATATGAAACAGTTGCCAAGCATCTGAATGTAAATCACAAGACCCTGGAGATGCTGCAACATTCCATGTTAGATGTTTTGTGCCAGCCATGGCAGTTACCCAAAAAGGTCATCAGGTGGGAGCAAAGAGGGTTCTTTGCTTCCACTGGTGGGTCAGGGGTCCCCGGCCCCTGCAGCCCCATTGGCGAGAGAGTTTTATGGTTAGGGAGGGGCTGAGACCCCCCATAAATACCTCTGCTCAAGGGGCTGCTCTTTGTTCTTGTCTCTTCTAGTCTAGTTCTGTTCTGTTGTTCTCTCTCACACGCAGGCATGGATGCCTCCATGCCAAGTAATTCTTTCTCTCTAATCTATCGTTGAATAAAGCTTCAAATATATGATTGCATCTCTGCGTTCTGCCTTTCATTTGGAAGCACCTTAACAATCCATCGACCTCATGAGACCATCTCACAAGTTGGAAGCAAGAGGATGGTTTAAGGCAACGCTTCCAAGCCAGCGGCTACTGCAAGGTGTCTAAAGGTTCCAGCAAGAACCGATTTGAAATGGATTGAAGGAGGTCCCCGATTGTGACAAGAAGTCTTCAATCAAAGACAGCAGCCCTGCATCCACCCCCTGATGCGAGCTCCGCTCCAGGTGAGAGCACAGATGTGGCGCCAGGGACCCCTCTGGATGCCACAGAGGGAAGCATGGAAGGCTTGCAGTCTACCCAAGACTGCCCAGATGCAGCAGAAACGGCCCGGGCCCAAGCCAAACGCCGCGTGGGCCAAATGACTGAACAGGAACGCGAGGAGTTGCTCTTAACACTCCTTACAGCACAAAGGACGCCACAAGCCCCTCCACCAGGGATACCAGCGCAGAGGGACTCTGGACGCCGGGTAAGTCCTCCCCCAGCGCCCACGAGGCCCCCCAACATGGCGCCGGCCACCCTGAGTGACCCCGGGACCCCAGAGCTTTTGGTGCAAAATTTCCCGCCAAACTGTGACCTACAGCTTCCTGGGGCAACCGGAAGCAAGATGGCGGCCCCCAGGACAACCACATGGCCCGATACTGGAAACAAGATGGTGGCCCCCAGTACACCCACATGGTCTAATAAAGATAGGCCTCAACCAAGCCTGGAGGCCCAGCAATCTATAGCATCCAGCCAAAGTGGCACGGAAACCGCCTGGTCTTCCCCACCGGAAAGCCTCAAGGCTTTTGATGCCCCCAATGCCTGCCCAGCCGAGACTGCTATAGCAGAGATTGGAGCAACTATCCGAACCCTGTTTGCAGCTCTGGAGGCCAAAATGACCGCAGCCTTAACATCGGGGATAGCCAGCCTCCCTAGCCACCCAAGGCCTCCAATCCTCTCCCCAGGGCCTAACTGCCGGGAGGGGTCCAGCCTGGAGCCTCCCAACTATGAACCCCCGGGGCCTCCCACCTTCTCTTCAGGTCTTCAGGACCAGCGATGGGCTTCTCAAGGCAATCCACGGCATCTCTGGGCCATCCCTACCCCATCTTGCAATCCTCGCCCTCCGGTGAGTGTTCCAGTGCCGGGGGAGCTTCAGGAAGAATCTTCAGGGCTTCTACCGGCCGGCAGACCTGGGCACCGCCCTCCCCCGGATCACATGATTTCCGAGCATGCCCAGTCGGGGCCATTCAGCCCTGAGCAGGGGCAGTCCAAAAATCAGAGAAAAATGCCACCAACTGCCACCAGAGGGATCCCTCTACCATTCATCTCAATGGACAGCTCTCAGATGTTTGCAAATGGGGATAGGACCAACAAGAACTCTTTTTTACCTGCCTCTCCCCTCCCAAATGATTTTTAAAAACTGCAACTTGGGGGGGAGAATTACAACAGTTGGAATAGAGATGTGCAGGTATGTCTATTAAAGGATGGGACTCTAGAGATGGTTCTGAATCCCCCACCTCTTCCCTGGGGACCCCGAGAAGAGTGGCGTCATAGACAAGCATACACCACTCTGCTGAGCTCACTGGATGGCAACTTGTTCTCCAGGATTCCAGATGGACTCACAGCTGGTGACGTTTGGCGGTTATTATACAATTTATTCAACAGCGACAGCATCGGTTCGATCACCAGACTTACAACTGAGTTTTACTCCTCCAGACTGAGGTTTGGAGCTAGCATGCCTGAACATCTTGGAAAATTGAAAACACTCAGGGCAGTACTGATGTCCAGAGACCACCCTGTAACTGATGCGAACATGGTCGCCGTCATTCTGGCTTCCCTGGACAGAAGTTGGAGCAGCTTCATTGTTTCACTGGAGGGGACAACGAAGGAAGCCATGACTCTGTCCTACCTCACAGGGAGACTCATCGAAGAAGATAGAAGGCGAAGAGATGCAGGAGAATACGCCAGAGTCACCACTCAGCAAGCCAGAAGGGGGTGCCACAACTCAGAGCAGGTTAATGCTCTACTTAAGTGTTTCATCTGTGGCTCTGAGGGACATCTGAAGAAAGACTGCCCCCATCACCAACAAGGCCCCAAGCGCGGCCCCAATCAAGGAAGGGGCAAGGGGCATGGAAGGGGGCGTGGCGGGGGCGGAGGTAGTGCCAAGGGCAATTTTGTGCATACTTGTTCTCTCACCCCCACCACAAAGGCTGACAGCCCCACTGACTTATGGTTACTGGACTCTGGAGCTTCATCTCACATTACCAATATGAGTCAAGGGTTTAAAAGGTTAAAGAAAATTAACTCATCTGTCAAGGTGGCAAATGGTGATAAGGCTTTGGTTGTTGGGGAGGGCACTGTTTCTGTACCCGGGCTGGGAAAAGTTGAACGGGTATTGCATGCTCCCTCCATTGCCAACAACCTATTAAGCATTATCAAATTATGTGACGATGACAAGGTGGAAGTTTTATTTCGCAAAGGGGGAGGTCATGTCACCCGGAACCAGAGGGTCATTGGGAGTATTGCCATCATAAATGGTTTGCCATACTTCTCCCCTGAGAACCCACCCACCTCAGAAGGGGCCTGCGCACGGAATGATAGAAAGCCCCCACAGACAGCCCCAAGGCTGTTTAAGGAGCGCAAGGCCGAAGCGGTTGCACCCAAGCCACCTCCGCCAGCACCGCTCAAGGCAACCAGAGCCAAGAGGGTGTCAGTGGGGAAGCCGCTCCACGATAAGTGTGCCCATCTCTTACACAGAAGATTAGGTCATGCGAGCTTCCCTGTAGTTAAAAAGATGGGAGAATTTGCTGAGGGAGTCCAGCTCAAGGATTGTGAGGTGTTCCTGGACTGTGCCATTTGCAAGAAGACAAAGAGGAAGGCTGCCCCCATCCCTAAGGTGTCACTGCGTAAGGCCCAATACCCGTACCAACTAGTACATGTTGATTTGGTTGGGCCTTTCACACCATCCCTAGGGAAAAGACAGTATTTTCTCACTGCCGTTGATGATTTTTCACGATACGGCCACGTGTATACCCTCACAGAAAAATCCGAAGCCTTTGACGCCATAAAGTCACTGTACAACTTTGTAGAGACCCAGTACAAGACCAAGATCGCACAACTGCAGAGCGATCGCGGGGCTGAGTTCATGTCCCGAAAATTCCAGGACTGGGTAAGGCGTAAGGGCATTCGCCATTTCCTTACCGCGCCATTCACTCCTGCTCAGAATGGCGTGGCTGAGAAAAGAAATGGAATCCTGCAAACTATGATGCGTAGTCTGATTGCAGACGCTGGGGTCGCGGAATCATACTGGGCAGAGGCGGTGCACTACGCCAATTACACCTTAAACCGCACCTGGAGCAGTGTTGTGGACCAGACCCCATATTTCCTGGTCCACGGTAGGAAACCAAGTCTGGGACATTTACGTGTGTTTGGCTCTTACGCATGGGTGCACATCCCCAAGCAGCTGCGGAAGAAGGGGAGATCTGTCTCCCAGAGACTGAGGTTCTTGGGCTATGCTCCTGGCTCCAAGCCCTATCATTTCCTGGGAGAAGGGGGCAGGACTGTGACTTCCCAATCTGCCTCCTTCGAAGAGGACTCCAATTGGACCCAGATCCATTCAAATGATCTGAGCCCATATGTCAACCGACCCAGCAAGGACACACCAACCACGACATCACCTGAGGCGACCACATACCCTGCCACCGACGAAAGTGAGGAACAAGACGAAGATGTCATCCTACCTGGATCAGATGGGGAGGATGAGCCATCCAGTCCCATGGGGGAAGACACGCCGTCTTCACCCCCAGCGACGCCTCAGGGACCCGCGGAAGAAAAGGGCGGTGAGTGGCAGAAGGTAAGGAGGTCAAAGCGGTCCAACAAAGGGATCCCGCCAAAGAGAATTGACATTGGGCACATCGCGTCCGTCAACAGTGTTGTGGTCACCCCAAAATCCTTCTCTGACATCCAGGAGCTGCCCATCAAAGAACAGGAGAAATGGCAGCTCGCGATGGAGAAGGAAATGGACAGCCTAAGAAGACTCAAGGTCTTCACCCCCCAGCAACCACCAAAGGAGAGGAAAGTCATTGGCACAAGGTGGGTTTACAAGGCCAAACCACTTGCCAATGGCCTCTACCTGTATAAGGCCCATTTGGTAGCTCAGGGGTTCGCTCAGCGCTACATGGAGGACTACGGGGAGACCTACTCTCCAACCGTCCGGGCAGAGAGCGTCAAGGCCGCCCTCGTAACTGCAGCCGCTCTGGGGGAGGAAGTCTTCCAATTCGACATCCAGACGGCTTACCTCCACGCCAACTTGGACCGGCAGATCTACGTGAGGGCCCCTCCTGGCTACCAGCAGGAAAGGGGAAATACATGGTTACTCCACAAAGGGTTATATGGTCTCAAGCAGTTGGGGAAACTTTATCGAACTTTAACTCATATAGATAAACTCCAAACATATATATATACATCATATCAATAATTATTCAAAAACAAGATAATACTTTTCAATCTACCCAATAAAAACAATCACAAATAAAACAATTTATATCAATTGTCTAAAGCTGTTCTTCCCAACTAAGCTTTAAATTCATATTATCCTGATATATTATACAAATTAAAATACCATAGATTACTTCCAAACTTAAATTTTTTTTATATAATCACATCTTTCTTATATTTTTATATTCTATTACCTACTCCAATATTGCCCATAAAAGTATTACAAATTAATTTCAATCACACATAAAACAATTTATATCAGTTTTATAAAACTATTCTTCTATCCAACTAAACTTTAACATACTAAAACCAAGTTTATACAACCTTTCCTTCTCCTAATGTATTATACAGCTTAAAATACCATACATTACCTTCCAGGCTTAAAACTTTCCATCCAAATAACAAAGCATAACCTACAGAATATCAATAAACACTACTACACATCTTCCCAATTAAATTTTCATAATCATCTTAAAACTAAAGCAACACAAAATATTATATAATTATTTTATAAGGGTGAAAAATGAATCCCCAAATACTTAATCCTTCTAGCATCCTTATTACATTATTATCTCTTGCAATTATGCAACTAAATCCTCAGGTTTGCTTCATTCTTCCAGAAGCAGCACACCTCTTCCAATTTCTGGCCTTCTCCCGTGGTGATGAAATTTGACCCACTCCTGTAGCTTTCACATCTGTCTGCGTTAACCCTTCAACATTTTGTGGATTCTCTCTAGAACGTTGAGGCTCTCTGTCACCTTTTTTCTTTGTAGACTCCAAAGACGGTATGGGGACTGCTTTTAAAACATTACTGTAAAAGTCACGTGCCTGAATCACCGTGGTAAGACAATGCCTCGTACCTTCATAAGTCACCACCATACCCTCTGGTATTTGCCATCTAAACTTAATATCACATCGTCTCAATTCTTGTGTCAAAAAAGCAAATTCCTTCCTTTTTCTTAAAATTCTTGCAGGAATCTCTTTTAAAATCAAAACTTTTTGCTCATCCATTACAAAATCAATATTATAGGAGGCCTGGATAACTTCATTTCTAATCTTTCTCTTTGTAAAATAAACCACCACATCTCTGGGTAATTTCCTTTGTCTTGCAATCCACGAATTAACACGGAAGATTTTATCTATATCTTCCATTATTTCATCTGCTGGTCGCTCCAACACCCCTTCCAAAACCTCAGAAACCATTTTCGTCAAATTTTCCTTAGGATTTTCTTTTAGGCCTCTGATTCTCAAAGCAAACTCCATCTGAGAATACTGTGTCGAAATCAAATCATAATCCATTTTCTCTATCACATTTTCAGTTTCTGTCATTTTGGCTCCATTCTAATATCATTTTGAACAAGATCTTCCACTCTTTCATCCAAAATCTCAATGCTTTTAGCCATATTTGACATTACAGATGTGATGTCTGCTCTCATTTCTGCTAATTTCTCTGTAAACTTCTCCTCCAACTTTTTCTCCATTATCTCAACAAATTGTTGCATTTGCTTTTCCATAGTCTCTTGCAGCAAACTCTGCAAATCTTTTACTGTAAAAGCTGATACAGATTCAGATGCAGAGGACAATGAAGTTTTCACCGAAAACTGCTGCCTCAGGGCAGGAACTTTAGAAGATATAGCCGCCATTTTCACCCTCTATTGTTAACTACGCACTTTCACTTGCAAATTCAGCAAAGTCCATTGAGTTAAAGATCAAAACATCATCTTCACCAAAATCTCCTGCATCGCTCTGCCTGCGTCCTCGTTCTCAAAAGCTCTTCCTTGCTAGCAGGGATGGTTGCGAACGCCCTGTTCTGCTCCAAAAAACCCGGAGCAGAGACGCCTCGAAGTCCGGAGCATGCCCAGGCTTCGGGGGGGCTCAATCGTTCCGCCACCAGAACTCTAGGTTCTGGCGGCCCCGGAGAGCTCTACCCCTACCTGGACGCTCACCCCCTGCTCTTCTCCCGAGGTGGGGGCTTCCGAGCCGCCAAACAGCTGATCGGCGCTGTTTTCGGCGGCTCTACGGAGCCGCGAGGCTGACAGCCAAGAAATGGCTGCCTCTGGCGTCGCCTTGCCATCCAGAAGCGGAATTGTTAGATGTTTTGTGCCAGCCATGGCAGTTACCCAAAAAGATCATCAGATGGGAGCAAAGAGGCTTCTTTGCTTCCACTGGTGGGTCAGGGGTCCCCGGCCCCTGCAGCCCCATTGGCGAGAGAGTTTTATGGTTAGGGAGGGGCTGAGAGCCCCCATAAATACCTCTGCTCAAGGGGCTGCTCTTTGTTCTTGTCTCTTCTAGTCTAGTTCTGTTCTGTTGTTCTCTCTCACACGCAGGCATGGATGCCTCCATGCCAAGTAATTATATCTCTCTAATCTATCGTTGAATAAAGCTTCATATATATGATTGCATCTCTGCGTTCTGCCTTTCACTTGGAAGCACCTTAACGATCCATCGACCTCATGAGACCATCTCACATTCCAGCTGATCGGCGCTTCTTCTAGGCTCAGCAGAAGTGCCAGGATCAGCGCCGAGTTCCAGCTGGAGCCTGGTGCTGATCCTGGTGCTTCTTCTGAGCCCTGACAGCCCTGTAGCTCCAGCCATCTCTCGCCCAGGCTTGTGCGGTGCTGCCACTGGTTCAGCTCATTCCCCTCCCCCGCTACCACCTTTCTAGGATGGTCGCGTACCACCTGCCAGGTGCCAATGTACCACAGGTGGTACCCGTACCACTGGTTGAAAAGCCCTGCTTTAGCTGACTGCTGGACAGGGCCCTTCGTTGTTCTTCTTGCTACCCACATGGTGGTCAAGGTTGCTGGACTTCATGCTTGGATTCGTCACGCTCGTCTTCGCTCTTCTTCACCACCTTCTGATACTGAGGACCGAGTTGCTTGGACTGTGGCCCCTGGTGCTGAGGAAGACCTTGGGCTGAAGCTTCTGTTTGAGGGCCAATGCTGATCTGTATGCTGGGATGTTTTGGTCATTGTAATACCTGTGCCTGCTGGGCTTCTACATAGGCGATTTCTTCTCACCGGCTTCCTGCTTACTTACATCGCGGGCGTCACATCTCTCTCTCTTGGCTGACATCTGGTTTTTTGTTTGGGTTGTTCATCCTTTCTTTTTTTAGTACTCTGTCTTGTTTTTCTTTTCCTACTCCATGCTCTCTTTTGCAGGGGGGGGAATTATGGGCGGTGGTCAGGTTCAATTCTGGGAGGTGGTCCCCAATTTCCCAGTCCCTCTTTGGGGACCTGGGGCTCCAACACCCATATACTGGATATGCAAGCATGGATTCAGCTTTTGAACATAACAGATTGCTGAATCTGCGCACTTATGTCCCCCACTGGTATACATGGATTGGCCATGGAAACTACACCCTTGGAAGACTTCATGTTCAGCATGGCCAATGTAACAAGGGGCTGGACTCTTCTTGTGTTTGGGGCTAGAAAGGTTTTCTTCCAGAGATAGGTTAGGGATCTATACACCTTGCACAGTCACATGGAAGGTCAGTACTGGCATGTGGGATGGTTGGCATATTTATTTATTTATTTATTCAATTTATATACCGCCCTTCTCCCGTAGGACTCAAGGCGGTTCACAAGGTTTTTTTAAAAAACAATACAACAATTACAAAACTTAAAATCAATTGAAAAGATTATATAGACCTTGCAATAAAACCCCAGTTAAAATACAGTTAAAATCCCAATTAATATTCTCAGACCAGGCCAGAGAGCTCAGAGAGCCAGGTCTTCAGGTCCTGGCGGAATGAAAGAAGGTCAGGGGCAGTCCTAAGCTCTACAGGCAGCTGATTCCAAAGGGCAGGCGCACCCACAGAGAAGGCCCTCCCCCTGGGTATTGTCCGCCGGCAATCTTTTACCGGCGGTACCCTGAGAAGACCCTCCCTGTGGGAGCACACAGGACGAAGGGAGCTTGATGCCGGCAGCAGGTGTTCCCTCAGATATCCCGGACCCAAGCCATTTAGGGCTTTATAGGTCATCACCAGCACCTTGAATCTCACCTGGAGGGCAACCGGAAGCCAATGCAGTTCGCGGAGGAGAGGTGTTACATGCGAGTATCGGGAAACCCCCATCACAACCCGCGCGGCTGCATTCTGCACCAGCTGAAGCCTTCGGGTGGTCCCCAAGGGCAGCCCCATGTAGAAAGCATTGCAGTAGTCCAATCGGGAGGTCACGAGCGCATGAGTGACTGTACGCAGGGCATCTCGGTCCAGGTAGGGCCGCAACTGGTGCACCAGGAGAACTTGGGCAAAGGCCCCCCTGGTCACGGCTCCTATATGGTCTTCAAAACTGAGCCGTGAATCCAGGAGGACGCCCAAGTTGCGAGCCCTATCGATGGGGGGGTAACACCTCACCCCCCCATCATTAAAGGTGAAATAGACTGGTTAGTCCGAGATGCCGGTATGCACAGCCACTCAGTCTTGGCAGGATTGAGACGAAGCCTGTTTCTCCCCATGCAGACCTGGACCGCGTCCAGGCAACGGGACATCACGGCGAGGGCATCACTGGGTTGGTTCGGGGTGGAGAGAAAAAGTTGGGTATCATCAGCGTACTGATGATACCCCACCCCGAAACCATGAATGATCTCGCCCAGCGGCTTCATATAGATGTTGAACAGGAGGGGAGAGAGAACCGACCCCTGAGGGACTCCACAAACGAGAGGCCTTGAGGCAGACCTCTGCCCTCCCGTCAACACCGATTGCGAACGGCCCAGGAGATAGGAGGAGAACCACTGCAAAACAGTGCCTCCCATTCCCAACCCCGTGAGACGCCGCAATAGGATACCATGGTCGATGGTATCAAAAGCCTCTGAGAGATCTAATAGAACTAGGACAGAGGAGCAACCCCTGTCCCGAGCCCGCCAGAGATCATTCACCAGTGCGACCAATGCTGTCTCTGTGCTGTACCCAGGCCTGAAATTGGTACGGGTCCAGATAATCAGTTTCCTCCAGGAACAGAGGAAGCTGATGCGCCACCACACTCTCAACAACCTTCACCAGAAAGCGACGGTTGGAGACAGGATGATAATTATTTAAAATCGCTGGGTCCAGGGCAGGCTTCTTGAGAAGGGGCCTCACCACCGCCTCCTTCAAAGCGGCGGGGAAGAAACCCTCATTCAGAGAGGCAGATATTACTGCCAGGAACCAGCTTCGTGTCTCCTCCCGAGCTGCATAAATCAGCCAAGAGGGACAAGGGTCCAATAATCAGGTGGTGGAACTCAGCCTCCCCATAATCCTGTCCACATCATCAGGGGAAACAGGATCGAACTCAGTTCAGATAACATGCTCAAGACCGTCTGATTCCTCCACATCCGACTCTGCCCACTTAGAGTCCAAACCGGCCCGGATATGAGCGATTTTGTCCGTCAGATGATGACTAAACTCCTCGGCCCGCCCCTGCAAGGGCTCCTCTCTCACCTCCTGATTAAGGAGGGAGCGAGTCACACTAAACAGGGCAGCCGGGCGATTATCTGCGGACGCGATGAGGGCAGCGAAGTAATTAGCCCTCGCTGTCCTCATCGCAGCAAGATAAGACCTTATAAAGGTTCTTAGCTGCAATCGGTCAGATTCGGAACGGCTGGACCTCCAACCGCTCTCTAGACCCCGTCTGCAATGCTTCATCTCCCGGAGCTCCACAGAAAACCATGGAGCCCAGCGGGTTCTGCGCCGGGTCAGAGGTCGCAAGGGTACAACACAGTTGAGTGCCTCAGTGGCCGCCTTTTCCCAGGCATCAACCAAGGCATCAACTGGGCTGTGAGTGAGGGCGATGGGTATAGACCCAAGCGCCATCTGGAACCGTTCTGGGTCCATTAGGCACCTGGGGTGGAACCATCTGGTCGGTTCCACAGCCCAGCGGCGGGGGGTGGCATAATGGAAGACCAGCCACAGGAGATGATGGTCGGACCATGACAGGGGAACAACGACCGGTGAACCCCCTCCCAAATCATCCAACCACTGTCCAGACAGGAACACCAGGTCGAGAGTGTGACCCCCCCACATGAGTCGGGCCTTGAATTACCTGGGTCAGGTCCATGGTCGTCATGGAAGCCATGAACTCCCGGGCTAACTCCGACGACCCTCCCAGGGAAGGCAGGTTGAAGTCACTCAGAACTATAAGCCTGGGGAACTCCACCGCCAACCCTGAGAGGGTGTCGAGCAGCTCGGGCAGGGCTGTTGCCACACAGCTGGGTGCCAGGTATGTGAGCAACAAGCCCATCTGAACCCGAGGGCCACATCTCAGGAGGAGGGACTCACTCCCGCCAATCTGGACAATGGTGGTCTCCCGCAGACATAAAGTCTCCCTAATAACCACCGCCACCCCACCACTCCTACCCTGAGCCCGTGGCTGGTGTAGCACACGGAAACCTGGGGGGCATAACTTGATCAGAGGGACCCCTCCCTCTGAGCCCAACCAAGTTTCCGTAATGCATGCCAGATCCGCGCGTTCCTCCTCGATCAAGTCACGAACGAGGGGAGCCTTATTAACAACGGATCTGGCATTAAGGTACACCAGCCTGAGCTCAGGGACCTCATCAGACCTTTGGCCTTGAGTAGAAGAAGGTCCCCTCTGCTCTTTGTAGTTCGTTTGCAGCAATGGGATTCATGACTTATATGTCTGGTATTAGAGCTTATATGCCTAAGGGGTTGGAAGGCGAACCAGGCATTTATCTTGCTAATCACTCGGACTGGTGGTTCCTTTGTGATCGGTTTGCCTGTAAGTCTTTGCCAGCTTACTGATCTGGTACATGTACCATAGGGATTATCTTTCCCTCTGTTCATATTATCCAACACAAGGATACCATTCATCTCATGGAGAAAGGAATTAGGAATTACCCTAAAAATCAGAAGATTTCTACTGATGCTGTATGGGGATGGTTTAGGGAATTATTCTTGGTACTCTTTTTGTAGTATTCCTTGTTCTTGTATCCTGTTGTGTCATTCACTGCTTGCCCCTATTCACCTCTGCCTGTCCTCAACAATGTGGCCCACATACTACAGAAGCCTATCCCGTGTTCATACTTTTGCGCACTGCTCTAAGTATGAAAGGGGAGATTATGTTGACCCAGAATTAGGGGACAGTATAGGAAATATCAATTGTGAATTTGCAGATGGCCCTGCTGTCTTTGGGCTCTTGCAAAGTCCTGGATGCAGGGTCATGAAAGGCCAGCAAGGAAAATACTCAATGTCCTAACCCACCCAAGAACATACAATATCTTTGGGGAAACACCCAAAAGGGAACATGTTTGTTACTTCTGCTCTCTTATCTACAGTATGCCAGACTTACTGGGTGAAATCTTTATTGTATGTGTGTCGGCTTTGCTGGATGGCTTGCTTATGTAACCAGAAAGAATAAATACAAGGATTTCTTGTCTTTCGGGGCTGCTCTCATTTAGAGAAGGCCGTCTTTTTGTTCAGCTGAATAAAAACGTAAAGCTTGAAGGCATCTTCTGGTTTCCTGTATTTTTTACCAGCAAAACCTCAGAACCTGCATATCACACCAAGACACAACCCTAACTTTTTTCAATCTTATTCTAGCTTTCTTTCTTTGCCAGCTTGCCTTCCATCTCCATACTGTCAGATCATCAAATGGATCTCCCTCTGTTATTATACATATTATTTGAAACAAAACGGGGCATCCAATTGTCATTTTTGTGGACGTGCTAACAAAACGTCTCTCTTTGTCTTGACATAGTTGTCCTGAAATATTTATCTTCCCTTCCATCTGTTCTTCTTCTTGTTCTTCAGGCTTCTTCTGGTTTATATAGAAAATCTTTTCCATTTTCCATATTGTCAGTCTCTTTTCTGGGTTTTCCATTAAGTCTATTTGTTGATCAATTGAGCTTTCTGTAATAGTGTTTAATTGTTCCATTTCTATTATATTCTGTGTAGTTGATTGTTTAATTGTAGTCAAAGTTTGAATTTGTACATCTGGGCTGACATCTTGTTCTTTTCTGTAGCCTCTTAATTCATCAGTAGCTGTGAGAATAGTTTTAATAAGTGCTCTCATCAAAAAAGAGTCTGTTCCTGATCTTCATCCATGTTTTTTTTAATAGTATGTAAAATTAAAAGTTTTACAGTCAGAAAGTAAGAGTAGTTTTATCACTGAGTGTAAAACACAGCTGGGCTTCTCAGAGCTAATATCTTCCAGGTTTACAGAAATCTTATCTATAGTCTGGGCTGCGAGCCAAGTCTGTTAGGCAATAACAAATTGTAATATCAGGTTTAGCCACAAGGTGTCACCCATACCACTTAGGAATTTTACTTCTTTTTGTAGATAAAAACCCAAATCTTCAATAAAAATAGAGTAAAAAATAAGGAATCTCTTAGTCCTCAAACTTTAGGAAAATAAAAGTCCAGTTAAAATCAGTTTATTCTTTCAATGTTTTAAGCTCCCCTGGATAGTCAGTTGCTGCTGTTATTAGAGGGTGGGGTACGATTTCCCTTCCCTCTCTCTACAGGGGGGAAAGTGCTTTAGGCAGCTTATGCAGGTAAAAAAGATAATTGGATTTAAGCGAGGTAGATCTCACCCAGTCTCATCCGCGCTGCTTTGTAGGTGCCTGGTGGTAAGTGTGACTTCGGCTGTCTGCAGCCTAGTGACGAGCCATATTGCTATGGCCGGTCTTTTGCCCGCCAATTTGGAGGGTTGCGCTGGATCTAGCAGAAGAGCTACTGCTCTCCCACAATCCAGTGGGGGCCCCTCCTTGCTGGTCACCCCTACAGGGCAATTTTCAACCCTTTTCAGGGTCCCCCAGCGAAGTGAAACTGAACGAGGAAGACGGAGCTCGACTTCCAAGTGTCCATGGCGGCCACGTCGGCAAACCGGAAGTCTCAATATGCTTCATTTTAATTGTTAATACATTTTAAATGCATGTTGAAAGAACATAAAATATACCTTTGTATGCACTTACATCCCACTTCTTCAAATGATGACTAGCTTAGACCAGGGCTTTTCAACCTTTTTACCCATTGTACCACTTTTAGGATAAGGCAATATCCAAGTACCACCAGTTGCCCAGCAAGGTGTCAAAAACTTAACCCCCCCAAAAGGGGAAAAAATGGATAAAGTACAGGTAGTCCTCGACTTACAACAATTCGCTTAGTGACTGTTCGAAGTTACAACGGCACTGAAAAAGTGACTTATGACCATTTTTCACACTTATGACTGTTGAAGCATCCCCAGGGTCATGTGATTTACATTCGGATGCTTGGCAACTGATTCATACTTATGACATTCACAGTGTCCCAGGGTCATATGAAACCGCTGGGTGAGCTCATTCGTGGTTTCGGTGTGGGGTATCATCAGTACGCTGATGATACCCAACTTTTTCTCTCCACCCCGAACCAACCCAGTGATGCACTCGAGGTGATGTCCCGTTGCCTGGAAGCAGTCCGGGTTTGGATGGGGAGAAACAGGCTTCGTCTCAATCCTGCCAAGACTGAGTGGCTGTGCATACCGGCATCTCGGATAAACCAGGTTGTTCCACCACTAATGATGGGGGGTGAGGTGTTACCCCCCGTCGATAGGGCTCGCAACTTGGGCGTCCTCTTGGATTCACGGCTCAATTTTGAAGACCATATAGGAGCCGTGACCAGGGGGGCTTTTGCCCAGCTTCGTCTGGTGCGCCAGTTGCGGCCCTATCTGGACCGAGATGCCCTACGCACAGTCACCCTTGCGCTCGTGACCTCCCGGCTAGACTACTGCAACGCTCTCTACATGGGGCTGCCCTTGAGGACCACTCGGAGGCTTCAACTAGTGCAGAATGCAGCTGCGCGAGTTGTTATGGGAGTCTCCAAATACTCCCGTGTAACACCTCTTCTAGGTGAGCTGCATTGGATTCCGGTTGCCCTCCGGGTGAGATTCAAGGTGCTGGTAATGACCTATAAAGCTCTAAATGGCTCGGGTCTGGATTACCTAAGGGAACACCTGCTGCCGGCATCAACTTCCCATCGTCCTGTGCGCTCCCACAGGGAGGGCCTTCTTAGGGTACCGCCGGTCAAGGAATGCCGGCGGGTTATTCCCAGGGGAAGGGCATTCTCTGTGGGCGCGCCGGCCCTTTGGAACCAACTTCTCACGGAGCTTAGGACTGCCCCCGACCTTCGCTCATTTCGCAGGGACTTGAAAACCTGGTTTTTTGAGCTGTCTGGCCCAGACTGAGGGGTTTTAATTATTTATTAATGGGGTTTTAGTTTAAATTCAGGGACTTAATTTAATCTTAGTTTTAATCGATTTTAACTTGGTATGTTATGTATTTTTAATTTTTCCCTGTAAACCGCCCTGAGTTCTACGGGAATAGGGCGGTATACAAGTTTAAATAATAATAATAATAATAATAATAATAATAATAATAATAATAATAATAATAATAATAATAATAATAATAATAATAATAATAATAATATGATCACCTTTTGCAACTTTTTGACAAGTAAAGTCAATGGCCGGGGGACAGGCATGGCCAGCTCATCAGGTTGCGGGGTGCCTGTGGGGGGGAATCCGTGGGTCTCTGGTGGAGGGAGGTGGGACTGGGGGGGGTGCCCTCCTTCGCTCCCTCTCTCCCATTGTCCCTTCCTTCCTTTCCTCCCTCCCTTCCATTGTCCCTCCCTCCCTCTCATTGTCCTTCACTCCCTCCCTCCCTCCCTCAGGTTGCAGAGTGCCTGTGGGGGGGAATCCATGGGTCTCTGGTTGAGGGGGTGGGACTGGGGTGGGTGCCTTCCCTCTCTCCCTTCCCTTCCTCCCCTCTTTGCCCCTTCCTTCCCTCCCTCCCTTCCATTGTCCAGCGCTACTCCACCCAGACCCCAGCCTGGTTTTGGCAGGCAGCGGCGCATTCTCACCATACGGAGCGGCCGGGCGAAGTGAACCGGCAAAAATCACGGGCCTGCCTGTGCGCATGCAGTGGCAGAGGAGAGTGCCACCTTTAGGACATGACAATATTCGAGTTCCACCAGTGGCTTAGCAAGGTGTCAAAAACTTAATGACCAAAAAAAAAAAACCAGGAAAAAAGTGTACCCATTTACCACACTTTTAATGGGAAACTTGTGCCTGCTTCTCTGCCATTAATCTTTGCAGTCGTGGCTGGAGAGTGCTTACTGACAGAATTAAGTCAGATTCCAGCTGAAGGCAATTCCTTTCCTTAGTTTTTATACATGTTGAGGAAGAAAATGCCTTCTCGCACAAGTATGTGGAACCAAATGGCAGTAAGGCTGCGATAGCCTTTCCCACCAATTCCAGGTATAGTTTTGCAGCTTGGCTCCAGAACTCGGTCAGTGTTTTTTCATTAAAATGTTCCTTCAAATTGCGGTTTCATGTCAATTCCCGAAGTGCCTCTTGCTCTGGAGAGGAAAGGTCAGAGTTCACAACATTCCCCATGATGAAGGGTGATGCAACCCAGCAAATTCTAATATCACATCCTCTTGACACGAATAGAAAATACAACGCAAACTCTGTGTGTAATTTTTCCAAATGATTTTTGATGGTAGTTTCAATGCCCTCAGTGTTAACAATAGAATTCAGTTAAATAAAGTCTGATACATTGGGAAATGAGGCAATATTTCCTTTTTTACTTGTCCTATCCACAGGGAGATTTTTTTGTGGAAGGCACAAACTTTGTCTTCCATAACAAACACGTTATGACTGTGGCCCTGCAGCGACCGATTAAGTTCATTTAGCTTTTTAAATATGTCAGCCAAATAGGCAAGGCAGGATACCCAGAAGACATTTTCAAACTTTTCTGCTAGTTTCATCTGCTGGTGATGAAACATTTGTCAAGAACAGGTGCATTTCAACTCATAGCTCGAATAAACTCGATGTTTCATCTCTTGACAACCAACGTACTTCTGTATGAAAGAAAAGAGTGCTGTACTCAGAATTCAAATCCTTGCATAATTGCCGGAATAAACGTCCATTCAATGGCCGGCTTTTGATGCAATTTATTATTTTTGCAGCATCTGCCAAAGTCTCATATAACAGGGCTTTTCAACCTTTTCACCCATTTTACCACTTTTAGGATATGGCAACATCCGAGTACCACCAGTCGCCTAGCTCCAGCCGTCTCTCACTTACGCTTGTGTGGTGCTGCCACCGGTTCAGCTCATTCCCCTCCCCCGCTACCACTTTTCTAGGATGGTCGCGTACCACCTGCCAGGTGCCAATGTACCACAGGTGGTACCCATACCACTGGTTGAAAAGCCCTGGACTAGAAGACCTCCAAGGTCCCTTCCAGCTCTATTCTATTCTACCTTGAGGAAAAGAGACTTGATAGACATTCTAGAGAAGAAAAAAAATTCTCTGAGGATAAGCTGGAGAGAGTGACTTAAATTTAATGAGTTAATTGGAGTTAGGATGGCGTTTTATAAGTCTGATATATATAATTGGAAGAAATTTCTAATCTTTTGTGTTTATAAAATGAGTTTGAAAAAGTTGTTTTTCTATACAATGTTTGAGTAATTTCTAAAGTTTGTAAAATATTATTGAAAGTAAATTTGAAAGTACAAATGGTTAGAAAAGGAATATATTATTTTCTACAGCAAAAAGAAAAAAGTAGAGATGGTTAAATTATTTTATTCAAAGAAAAAAACATCTCTCGTTTCCATTTGGAAATTGTTTCTAGATTTTGTCCTTGTGATGGGAAAATGAAACTTTGATTTTGGTTTTGCTGATTAGATAGGTTTGTTGTTATAGAAATGGCTAATATATACTATTGTATAAAAGCAGGGCTTTTTTGTCATAGAACACTCAGAACGGAGTTCCGGCACCTTTTTTTTGGATGGAACCTTGTAGGGTAGGCAAGGCGGGTTGTATGACATGTGTGAGTTCTGGCACCTTTTTCTTTTACAAAAAAAGCACTGTATAAAAGTAAAACATTGAGACTGTAGTGTTATCTTCTACTGTGCTAAAGAGAGTTGTAAGTCAGTGCTTAAGACTTTTCTTTTAGAAAAACATAGATATCTGTCCTGAATGTGGGCACTTGAAAAAGAAGCATGTTCTCTGAGGCTATTGTTATGAAAAGGTTAAACAGGAAACTTGTGCCATAAGAAAGCAAATGAGACTACTGGAAGGTGGACCACATCAGGCTCCCACTGTAGAAAGTGTTGTGCTCTGTACAGGAGAACTGCCCAGAGCTGAAGATGAAGGCAAGTGAATTATAGAAACAGGAAATGTCTGTCTTGGTTCACATTGGGCTAAACAGAGCACGCTAGAATGGTTGATTCCCTTATAAATCCTAGTTCAGACAATACACATCCTGAAGAACAATACATTGGTTGCCGGTTGCCCTCCGGGTGAGGTTCAAGGTGCTGGTTCTTACTTATAAAGCCCTACATGGCTTAGGTCCTGGATATTTGCAGGACCGTCTGCTGCCAGGAACGACTTCCCATCGCCCTGTGCGCTCACAAAGAGAGGGTCTCTTCAGGGTGCCGTCGGCCAGACAATGTCGGCTGGCGACCCCCAGGGGGAGGGCCTTCTCTGTTGGGGCGCCTGCCCTTTGGAATCAGCTCCCCTGATAACTTCGGATGGCCCCAGATCTCCGGTCCTTTCGTCGCGACCTAAAGACATACCTTTTCCAACTGGCCGACCCCAACTGATGTTGGGGGTTTTAATCATGTTTTTAATTTTTACAGGTTTTAGTGGGGCTTTGTAAAATTTAATTTCTTTTAATATTTGTATTCATTGTTTTTATTGTTTTTTTATTGTTGTTATCCGCCCTGAGTCCTTCGGGAGATAGGGCGGCATATAAGTCCCATAATTAAATTAAATTAAATTAAATTAAATTAAATTATATTGCAGTTGTTTTAGTATCCTATTTGCAACACAGTATACAGTATTGCTATACTTTGCTACTGTGACCTTAATGATAACAATTTTATGGTAGTCTAAGCCAGGGCTTTTCATCCCATGGTACGCATACCACCAGTGGTACGCGAGCACCTGGCTGGTGGTACGCGAGCCCTAGCTAATTGGAGTGGGAGAGGGAACCAATTAAAACGGAGCCGCACAGACCTGGAGGAGATCAGTTGGAGCTGCACAGCTTGCCTGAATCCCCAGGATCTGTGGCGACATACTAATTGGACTGGAGCTTCCGGTGCACCTGGAAGAAAAAAGGAGGAGGGCAAAGAGAAGAAGAGGTATAAAAGGGGCAGACTGGCCCGGCCTGTTTTCTGAGGAGTAGCGAGCGAGGAAGGGTGAGTGAGCAAGTGTTGTGTTTTGGGGGGGAAGGGCTAGCAAGTGAACGCTTGTGCCCAGCTTGCTTGCAGAACACATGCTGCTTGCTAAGTGAAGCCCCAAGTTCAGTGCTGGGCTACGGCTGTATCAGCTGTAGCCCGCTGATCCTGGGCCTTCATGTAGCAAGCAGCATGTTTTCCACAAGCGAGCGGGGCAGAAGCACGGGCTCGGCATGTACAAGTACAGCTGAGCTGCACTCAGAAACGCTGATCCCACGCTCCTGCCCCACTTGCTTGCTTGCTTTCTGCTTGCTTTCTGCTCGCTTGTGGAAAGCAAGCGGAAAGCAAGAGGTGAGCTGGGCAGGAGCGTGGGATTGGCATTTCTGAGCACAGCTCAGATGTACTTGCACACACCGATCCAGCGCTCCTGCCCCACTCGCTTGCTTTCTGCTTGCTTTCAGCAAGTGAGCAGGGCAGGAGCGCGGGATCGGCGTGTGCAAGTAAGGCTGAGCTGCGCTCAGAAACAGCGATCCCATGTTCCTGTCCCACTCACTTGTTTTCCACTTGCTTTCCGTAAGCAAGTGAGCGGGGCAGGAGCACGGGATCGGCGTGTGCAAGTACAGCTGAGCTGGGCTCAGAAACACCGATCCCACACTCCTGCCCCTGACTTGCTTTCCGCTTGCTTTCCATAAGCAAGTGAGCGGGGCAGGAGCGTGGGATGAGCGTGTGCAAGTACAGCTGAGCTGCACTCAGAAATGCTGATCCCACAGTCCTGCCTCGCTCGCTTGCAGAAAGCAAACGGAAAGCAAGAAGTAAACTGGGCAGCAGCGTGGGATCGGTGTTTATGAGCGCAGCTCAGCTGTACTTGCACACGCCGATCCCACGCTCCTGCCCCACTCGCGGAAAATATTCTGCTTGCTAAGTGAAGCCCCAGGTTCAGCACTGGGCTACAGCTGTATCAGCTGAATGAATGAACCTTTATTGTCAAAGTACAACTATGTATACATTGAGATTGGCTGAGCCTCCCTTCGTGCCTCCACCCCCAAATCACAGTGACACAAACCCTCCATCTTATTACACCATGTGAGCTAATTGTACAACACACCGGCCTCGCAAGTCAATCATACATAAAGTTTATAAAATTATATCCCATTCAAAAGCCTAACAGCCCATGGATAAAAGCTGTTCTTCAGCCTGTTGGTATGGCTGGCTATACTCCTATATCTCCTACCCGATGGTAGGAGAGTAAAGAGATACCGTCCAGGGTGTGAGTCATCCCTGAGAATTTTCCTCACTCTTCCAAGGCAGCGAGCCCTGGCGATGTCATCCAGTGGTGTCAGGGGACAGCCCACAATGTCTTGTGCTGTGCTCACCACCCTCTGTAATGCTTTCCTATCCGCGGCTGTCAGACCAGCATACCAAACCACAATACAGTACGAGAGGACGCTCTCTATAGTAGACTGGTAAAAGAGGGTCATAAGCCATCGTTCTACCCTGTTCTTCCGCAAGACCCTGAGAAAGTGAAGTCTCTGTTGGGCCTTTCTGGCCACCTGGGTTGTGTTAACTTTCCAGGTAAGATCTTCGCAGAGATAGACTCCCAGAAATTTAAAGGAGGAAACTCTCTCCACATAGTCCTCCCCGATGTAAAGTGGGGCAGGTTCCTCCTTTTTCCTCCAGAAAATCTAGCACCATCTCTTTTGTCTTGCCGATGTTCAGGTGCAAGTTGTTGTTACAACACCATATGGATAGTTTTTGTACCTCCGCCCTGTAGCCCTCTGATACTGGGGCTTCACTGAGCAAGTACCATATTTTCCCTTCAGAGTATAAACAGTAACATGCCTATTGAAAATTTGGTTTCCCTCCTGCCCACTCACAATAGTAACAACTTTTGGGGTGTCTTTTATGGGAGATTGTAGTTCTTACACAAAGGCTGAGATTTCTTGCACCAGAATCTTGGCATGCAGTTTTTGCAACTGTTCCTGTATCAAGAGATTTAGTCATTCCTTTATATTGGACTTAACACTGCTCATCTTAATTATTACAGTAGGGGAGAGAGAGAGAGGAAGAACAGCCGACCAGCCACCTGACCATCAAGGTAGTGGTGCATATTAATATGGAGAAATTCATCATACGTTCATCAGTGCAAAAGGAAAGTGATTCAGCAAAGGAACCACCACCGAAGAAATTAAAACTGGCACCAAATCGAAAATACAGTGAAGATTATTTGAAGTTTGGATTTTATTTCCTGGAAGAGAACTATCAGCAGCTTCCTGTTTGTGTTATCTCCAATGAAGTATTATCCAAGCATTCCATGTAGCCTTCTTTGCTCCAGAGACATTTTACAACAAAACATAAAGAGCACTGAAAAGCCAGTAGCATTTTTTGTGAAGAAGAGAGATGAATTTATAAAACACCGTGCTGCTTTCATGAGGTCCACTACCATCTCTAAAAAATGACTGGAAGCATCTTACGAATTGTCCTTGATAGCCGCTAAACGAAATAAGCCTCACGCAATCGTTGAAGAAGTCGTGGTTCTGGATTCTGATTTGCAATCGCGGTGCCAGCGGATGTGCAAGGGGATTACTCTCTCCGCTGCCCTGTTTTCTCTCACGAGGGGACTCTGAAAAGGGTCAAAAGTCACCCTGGAGGGGCGACAAGTGTGAAGACGACCCCCCCTGACTGATCGCGAAAGGGCGGCAGCCCTTCTGTTTGATTAGGGGCAGCTCTTCGGACTGACGGAGAAAAGATCGACCATTAACATGGCCGATCACTAAGCCACTACCAGCCGTGGCCAAAATGACTACCAAGCACAACGAAAGCACCGCGGAGGAATTGGGTGAGAACTTACCTTCTTTGTATCCCAAGTATTTTCCTGTAAAACCTTCTTGAAACTTCTTCCCCCACTTTAAAATGGTGGCGTTTGACTACCTTGGGGAAATAAAGCCCTGAAAAGAACAACTAAAACAACTAAAAAGACAACTAAAAGAACAACTACAATTGGACTTGCACTTTTGATATTTGGGGTCCCAAAAAGTTCCTATTTCCACGGGGACCTATTACCTTATCTACTTGTTAAAAGTTGAAAAAGAATTTAAATTGGATAAAAGCCTAATTTGAATTTGGAAAAAGACTCTAAATGCCATTGGGGAACTACCAGGGCAGCAATTTAATGATTATAAATGGGCCAGTTCCTTTGGAAAATTGATAACTAGATGGTCTCCTTTGATTCAGGTAACATGTACAGGAATGAAGGGAGATCCATCTGATGATTTAAAGGCACTGGTATGGAAGCCTGCTTGGCATAAAAAGAAAGCTAGAGTTTGATTTTAAAAATGGGGTTTTTCGATTTATGATAGAAGAGCCAAAAGTCTCAATTAATGGGCTAAAGGGATATTTTGAGATAAAGGGAAAAATGAATATAGATTTAAATATTATAGAAAATGATAAAAAAGAGACTAATTGGCTTAATATTTAGGATTTAGATTTATAAGGGAAACAAAAATTAACTATTATGATACAGTTTTGAACTATAATATAAAAGATGGACTGAGACAATAACGGATATTTTATTAGTAAGTGGTGAGGTACTAGGATGAGAAATAGAAAATGTTTATGAAATAAAATAAGAATGTATTTGAGTAAGTAATATGTGTATTTTAGATATGATAATTTTTATGTAGTGAAATAAAGGAAATTTAGGTTACCCGAAATTTACTATCGATATTAAAGGTTAAATTGAAATACTGTAATTAAAAATGGAAAATTAGGTAAAATTTAAAAACAGGACATGGATATGTATAAGTAAAAATATATTGATAAATGTTTTAACTGAACGTGCTATAACTAGAAATGTACTAGCTTAAAGATGATGTAGCAAATGTTAAGGGAAATAGAGAAGGAATTTTTGATGATGCAACCTGAGATATGTACTAAAGATTTTGTTATTGAACTATCAATTACCCAATCAACACGCTGCTTTCCAAATATTTAAATGTAAAACTGGAAAACCAATAAAATTTGTTTTTTAAAAAAAGAAGTTGTGGTTCCCTCTGCCATTGCAATTTCCTCAATTCTCTTTGATGGAAAAATGACTGATGCTATTCGTAATATTCCATGTTCTGATAACACCGTCCAAAGATGAATACAAGATATGGCCACAGATGTTATTCAACAAGTGGTGGAAAAGATCACAGCAGCAGAAAAATTTGCATTTCAATTGGATGAAAGCACTGACATTGCTGGTGAAGCGCAATTAATTGTCTTTCTCCGTGTGTCAATGCTGCTAACATCGAATGTTATTGCTTGACAAGAGATGAAGAAGTAGCCATTTCATATGTTAAACTTGTGTATTGCTTTAAGAGATTGGTTTAAGGTTGGGAGGGGGGGAAGAGGAGGATTGTACCTCAAGGCCATCTGAAATTAAAGAAGATAAGAACTTGGTGGGTTTTCTAACGGAAGGGAAACTGATTCTTTAAATTAATTGGAGAATATGATTAATGACAAAATTAGAAAGGTGGAGAATTGTGTTTTAATATATTGTGCAACGGGCGGAGATTTCAGATTCCAGCTTCCTTCGAGCAAGCATTTGCCAGAGTATTAGGCTAAATAAAGGACTTTTAAGGTAAACAATGCCTCAGTGTCACTTGAAAAGCCCATACGTCGGAAACTTGAAACTGTGTTCCTGATTTGGGCGATATACTGGAACACGTATTATTATTATAGAAAGAAAGCTAGAATAAGATTGAAAAAAATGGGGTTGTGACTTATTAGTGTGATATGCAGGTTCTGAGGTTTTGCTGGTAAAAAATACAGGAAACCAGAAGTTGAATTCAAGCTTTACGTTTTTATTCAGCTGAACAAAAAGATGGGCTCCTCTAAATGAGAGCAGCCCTGAAAGACAACAAATCCTTGTATTTATTCTTTCTGGTTACATAAGCAAGCCATCCAGCAAAGCTGACACGCATATTATAAAGATTTCACCCAGTAAGTCTGGCATACTGTAGATAAGAGAGCAGAAGTAACAAACATGTTCCCTTTTGGGTGTTTCCCTAAAGATATTGTATGTTCTTGGGTGGGTTAGGACATTGACTATTTTCCTTGCTGGCCTTTCATGACCCTGCATCCAGGACTTTGCAAGAGCCCAAAGACAGTAGGGCCATCTGCACATTCACTATTGATATTTCCTATACTGTCCCCTAATTCCGGGTCAACATAATCTCCCCTTTCATACTTAGAGCAGTGCGCAAAAGTATGAACACGGGATAGCCTTCTGTAGTATGCGGGCCACATTGTTGAGGACAGGCAGAGGTGAATAGGGGAAAGCAGTGAATGACACAACAGGATACAAGAACAAGGAATACTACAAAAAGAGTACCAAGAATAATTCCCTAAACCATCCCCATACAGCATCAGTAGAAATCTTCTGATTTTTAGGGTAATTCCTAATTCCTTCCTCCATGAGATGAATGGTATCCTTGTGTTGGATAATATGAACAGAAGGAAAGATAATCCCTATGGTACATGTACCAGATCAGTAAGCTGGCAAAGACTTACAGGCAAACCGATCACAAAGGAACCACCAGTCCGAGTGATTAGCAAGATAAATGCCTGGTTCGCCTTCCAACCCCTTAGGCATATAAGCTCTAATACCAGACATGTAAGTCATGAGTCCCATTGCTGCAAACGAACTACAAAGAGCAGAGGGGACCTTCTTCTACTCAAGGCCAAAGGTCTGATGACATCTATGCCAACCATCCCACATGCCAGTACTGACCTTCCATGTGACTGTGCAAGGTGTATAGATCCCTAACGTATCTCTGGAAGAAGACCTTTCCTGCCCCAAACACAGGAAGAGTCCAGCCCCTTGTTACATTGGCCATGCTGAACATGAAGTCTTCCAAGGGTGTAGTTTCCATGGCCAATCCATGTATACCAGTGGGGGACATAAGTGCGCAGATTCAGCAATCTGTTATGTTCAAAAGCTGAATCCATGCTTGCATATCCAGTATATGGGTGTTGGAGCCCCAGGTCCCCAAAGAGGGACTGGGAAATTGGGGACCACCTCCCAGAATTGAACCTGACCACCGCCCATAATTCCCCCCCTGCAAAAGAGAGCATGGAGTAGGAAAAGAAAAACAAGACAGAGTACTAAAAAAAGAAAGGATGAACAACCCAAACAAAAAACCAGATGTCAGCCAAGAGAGAGAGAAGTGACGCCCGCGATGTAAGTAAGCAGGAAGCCGGTGAGAAGAAATCGCCCATGTAGAAGCCCAGCAGGCACAGGTATTACAATGACCAAAACATCCCAGCATACAGATCAGCATTGGCCCTCAAACAGAAGCTTCAGCCCAAGGTCTTCCTCAGCACCAGGGGCCACAGTCCAAGCAACTCGGTCCTCAGTATCAGAAGGTGGTGAAGAAGAGCGAAGACGAGCGTGACGAATCCAAGCATGAAGTCCAGCAACCTTGACCACCATGTGGGTAGCAAGAAGAACAACGAAGGGCCCTGTCCAGCAGTCAGCTAAAGCCGGGCTTTTCAACCAGTGGTACGGGAACCACCTGTGGTACATTGGCACCTGGCAGGTGGTACGCGACCATCCTAGAAAGGTGGTAGCGGGGGAGGGGAATGAGCTGAACCAGTGGCAGCACCGCACAAGCCTGGGCGAGAGATGGCTGGAGCTACAGGGCTGTCAGGGCTCAGAGGAAGCACCAGGATCAGCACCAGGCTCCAGCTGGAACTCGGTGCTGATCCTGGCACTTCTGCTGAGCCTAGAAGAAGCGCCGATCAGCTGGAATGTTGCAGCATCTCCAGGGTCTTGTGATTTACATTCAGATGCTTGGCAACTGTTTCATATTTATGACGGTCACAGTGTCCCAAGGTCATGTGAAGTGACCAAAACCTGCTGCAATCACCCAGCAGATGGGGGGAATAAAAACCAAACACCCCCCCACCCCACCACTGCTGCCAATCCTCAACAGAAATGCTCACAACAATGAAAACCTCGGACAGGAGGAAGAGTGCCGCCGGGCGGGCAGGCAGGTGTCTTGCTCGGCTGTGGCTTGGGGGGCACTTTTTTAGTGCCATTGTAACTTCAAACAGTCACTAAGTGAACTGTTGTAAGTCGAGGACTACCTGTACTTCATCACTTTTTTCCTTTTTTTTTGGTCATCAAGTTTTTGACACCTTGATAGGCGACTGGTGGTACTCGGATGTTGGCATATCCTAAAAGTGGTACAGTGGGTAAAAAGGTTGAAAAGCCCTGTTCTAGTCCAGCCCCCTGCTAAAGCAGAAGAACCTATACCATTTCAGACAAGTGACTGTCCAGTCTCTTCTTAAAAATCTCCAGTGATGGAGCACCCACGATTTCTTAAGGCAAGCTGTTCCACTGGTTTATTGTCCTCACTGTTAGGAAGTTTCTCCTTAATTCCAGGTTGCTTCTCTCTTTGATCAGTTTCCACCCATTGTTTCTTGTCCTGCGCTCTGGTGCTTTAGAGAATAATTTGACCCCCCTCTTCTTTGTGGCAGCCGCTCAAATACTGGAATACTGCTATCATGTCACCCCTATTTCTTCTTTTCTTTAGACTAGCCAAATCCAAGTCCTGCAGCCGTTCTTCATATGTTTTAGTCTCCAGGCCTTGGATCATTTTAGTTGCTCTTCTCTGAACTTTTTCCAAGGTCTCAACATCTTTTTTGTACTATGGTGACCAAACTTGGTTGCAGTATTCCAGGTGTGGTCTTACTAGGGTTTTATAAAGCGGTACTAATACTTCGTGTGATCTTGATTCTATGCCTTTGTTTATACAGCCCAGGATTGTATTAGCTTTTTTGGCTGCTGCTGCACACTGCTGGCTCATAGTCAAGTGATCATCCACTAGGACTCCAAGGTCCCTCTCACAGTTACTGTTTTTAAGCCAGGTCTTGCCTAATCTGTACTTAAACCTTTGATTTTTCCTGCCTAAATGTAAAACATTGCTTTTCTCCACATTTGGTTGGATAGGGCCCATTGTTCAAGTTTGTCAAGATCTTTTTGGATCCTGAGCTTGTCTTCTGGGGTGTTGGCTATTCCTGCCAGTTTGGTGTCATCTGCAAATTTGATGAGCTCCCCTTCTATTCCTTCATCTAAGTCATTAATGAAGATATTGAAGAGTACTGGGCCTAAGATGGAGCCTTGTGGTACCCCACTGCTTACTTCTCTCCATGTGGATGTAGTACCATTGAGAACTACTTGCTGAGTACGATTTGTCAGCCAGCTACAGATCCATCTGATGGTGTTGTTGTCTATTCCACTTTTTTCTAGCTTACTAAGCAGCAAGTTGTGGTCTACTTTGTCAAATGCCTTACTGAAGTCTATGTATACTATGTCCACAGCATTTCACTGGTCTACTAATTTGGTCACGTTATCAAAGAATGAAATAAGATTGGCTTGGCTTGATCTGTTTTTGACAAACCCGTGCTGGCTACTGGTTATAACTTTGCTTCTAGTTGTTTGCAGATCTGTTTTTTGATTATCTTTTCCAAGATCTTCCGAGGTATTGATGTTAGACTGATTGGTCTGTAGTTTCCTGGGTCTGTTTTTCCCCCCTTCTTGAAGATGGGAACCACATCAGCCCTTTTTCAATCATCAGGTACTTCCCCGGTGCTCCAGGATTCTTGAAAGATATGGTACAATGGTTCTGAGATAACATCTGCCAGCTCCTTCAGAACTCTGGGATGTAATCTGTCGGGTCCTGTTGATTTATATTCGTCAAGGTTGGATAGCTGTTCTCTTACCATTTTCTTATTTTAATTTTTATTTCTAGTTTGTCTTTTGCAGTAGTTTTTTGGGTATATGTTGGGCTATAATTTCTTTTTGTGTGAAGACTGATGCAAAGAATGAGTTAAGCAGTTCTGCTTTCTCCCTACTGCCTGTTACGTCCTTGCCATCTTCTCTCTTTAGTGGACCTACAGTTTCCTTGACTTTTATTTGTTATTAATATGTTGAAAGAAACTTTTTTTATTGTCCTTTATTTCTGTTGCAAGTCTTCATTCATTCTGAGCCTTTACTTTCCTGACTTCATTTTTGCATGTTCTGGCTGTCTGCTGATAATCAGCCTTAGTTATGTTTCCCTCTTTCCATTTTTTGTATTTGTCCTTTTTGTCTTTCAGTTTGTCAGATAGATCTTTGAGCAGCCATGCTGTTTTCTTCTTGCCTTTCTTGTTTTTCTTTTTCAGTGGTATTGTGCTGGACTGGGCTTTTATGATCGCATTTTTCAGAGTTTCCCATGCTTCTTGGGTTGTTTTCCCCTTTAGGATTTTCATCCATGGGATCTTTCCTAGGTTCTCTCTGAATTTGTTAAAATCAGCTCTTTTGAAGTTTAAGACTCTGGTTGGATTATTTTCTATTGTTTGTGTTTACATTATATTGAATTTTAGCATGACATGGTCACTTTCACCCAAGGTTCCGGCAACTTCAACTCCCTCTATCACTTCTTCTCGATTAGTAAGGATTAGGTCCAGTATAGCTTGACTTCTAGTTCCCTCCTCTACCTTTTGGATGATAAAGTTGTTGGCTAGGTTGGTTAAGAATCTGTTTGATGTCCCACTCGCTGCAGAGTTTGTCTCCCAGTTGATATCTGGATAGTTGAAGTCTCCCATTACTACTGTGGTATGCTTCATACATACGTTTGTTAACTGGTTGGCAAAGAGTTCATGTATTTCTTCTGATTGGTTGGGTGGCCTGTAATATACACTTATGGCAATGTCACTTTTTTCCTTTTATACTGACCCATATTCATTCCGGAGGGATTTTATCTTTGATCATGTGAATTTCTGTAGATATGTAGTGTTCTCTTACATATAGAGCAACTCCCCCTCCTCTTTTTTAGATCTATTTCTTTTGAACAATTTGTATTCATCCATCAGTACATTCTAGTCATGGGTTTCATCCCACCAGGTTTCTGTAATGTCAACTAAGTCATACCTGCCCTCATGTACTATTTGTTCTAGTTTACCCTGTTTGTTCCCCAAGATTTGAGCATTTGTATATAAGCATTTAAGACCTATTTGCTTGTCCGTGGGTATGTTTCTTGCATCTCCTGATTGCTGTTGGAGGTTTTTCTTTTTTTCTCATCACTCCAAACCTCATTGTTTGATTTGTTTTCTTAAGATTTATGACTGGTTTTGTGTTCTAGAGCAGGCATGTCAAACTGCCGGCCCACGGGCCAGATGCGTCACGCCGAAACCGTGCCCACCCCATTGCAAGCAATGGGGAAAAAGTCATGTGACATCACAAGTTGGACATGCCTGTTCTAGAGATTCTAAAGATTGGTAACCTTTCCCCCTCAATTTTAGTTTAAAGCCCTCCTGATGAGTTGGGCCAGTCTTTTTCCAAGTACATTTTTCCGTTTTAGTGAGGTGCAGCCCATCCCTTGCCAAGAGTCCTTCGTGTAGGAAATGCAGTCCATGATCCAGGAAACCAAAGTTTTCTTGGCGACACCAACCCTTTAGCCCAGTGGTGGCGAACCTATGGCATGGGTGCCAGAGGCGGCACTGAGAGCCCTCTCTGTGGGCACCCGCACCATGCCACGGAGGTGGCAACTGTCCCTCTTCAACCAGCCGCCTCCTAACTCGCTGAGATCCCACGTGGCTGAATGCATCCTGGCACGGCTGGTTTCCCTCCCCCTCATCCCGTCCCTGCTGGCCTCGCATGCTCTCCTTTTTCCAGGCACGACCCACTGCATCACCTCCTCAGCTGTTGGCCGACCATCCATCTCAGAGGCGGCTTCTTTGAACTGCTGGCGACGGGCTGTGGAGCCCCAGATTGCGCCTGTCGAGGGGCCAGCAGGCTGTGGCTACTGACGGACACCGTTGGCCCCCATGCGCTCGGTGGCCTCTGTGTGCGGGGGCCGATGGTGTCAGGCAGCAGCTGCCCCAGCTCTTCCCTTGCCCCATGGCAATGGCATCCCCACCCTGCCTCGCCTCACCCCACGGGATGAGTCTCCTGCCTACCGCCCCACCTGCCAGAGACCTCCTGGAGCTCCCCCAACCCTGCCCACCCACCACAGGTGTCCCTCCCCACGAGCAACATTGAGGTGACCACACTCACCTTGGCCACACCTACCCAATCTTCTATGACCACCACAGCCACACCCACCCAGTGGGCCATGCCCACCTGGCACCCAGCAGAAAATAAGTGGGTTTTGGGTTGCAGTTTGGGCACTCGGTCTCTAAAAGGTTCGCCACCACTGCTTTAGCCAGTGGTTTATTTCTAGAATTCTTTTTTCCCTCAGTGGGGGTTGGCCTTTCATTGGGTATTCTCAACCTTGTTAATATCCATGAAGAAAAGATTTCAAACATGTTCTGTTGAGAATTGTAAATTTGCTTGGAGCTCTTCCTCATAGAATAAAATCTTTTCTGGAATGTCTATTGAGTCTCTCTTTCTCAAAGAATTCTCAACCTTGTTGGCATCCGTGAAGAAAAAGTTCCAAAATTGTCCTCTTGAGAGTTGTGAATTTGCTTGAAACTCATGTTTTAATTGTGCTGAGAGGGTTGTATTCAAACCATAATAAAAATTGGTGTCAGGCTTGTATTCCAAAGTTGCAGTTAAGTCCTTTACACTGTCAGATATTCAGTGGTTTGATAACTTTCTACACGATTGCACCTCTTGCTCTTCTTTTATCTATCATTTATATTTCAGAACATGATCGGTCTATAAAATGAATAGTTTTCTGTAGATAATTTTCAAATACCTCTCTAATAATGTGCTCAAACTTGGCCATCTTCTTAGCTCCCTTTAGTGGTCAAAAATATTTTCTTTTTTTTCCCCTGGCCAATCAGAATTCATAAAAATTGGAGAATTTCAGCCACCTTCAACAAAGCAAACCAATTATTTAAACATAGTAAAAGCCACAGCTTTCTATCCTTATGTTTCTCCATCAAAATTAAAAAGAAAAGGTACTGCACACTTCTTTATTTTAGCTTGTTTAACAATAAAGAATTCTCAAAAATGACACATAGCTTCAAAAAGAGGTAACAGGCTGTGACTGAAGACAGCTTTTTTTAGCTAACACAGATAATCTCATAAATTGGTTAAGAAATGTAAGGCACGACTTATTGTCCATTTGAAAAATAAATTCCAAAACGGCTGCTTTTTCAACAACAAAGTGATTGCAATCCTCACCCAGCTGAATGGCTTACGAGGTGCTCTGAAGCACAGCTCTTGAAGCTTCTTGCAGATCCTGGAAGATCTGTGGGGTGATTCTAGGATTGTCCCTAACCCAGGAGATATAAACAGAAGGAATGCCAGATCCTTGCATTAGTAAGTTGAAAAAACAAAAATCCAGAGAAAAGCCTCTCTCTGAGCTTATCCTCTGTTAGCCAATGTGGCTAACTAAGATGGCGGACGTGTCGAGCTGAGCTCCGTGAGCTCCGTGAGTTTGGTGTGGTTTGGTGGTCTTGGGGGCGCCCTTGGAGTGCATAATGCCTCCATGTTAGGGCTGGATGATCAGACTGCCTTGTCATCCCTGTTTTTGGGGGCGTTGGTGCCCTCCATATCAGCGAGAGGCAGCTGGAGGTCTGGCCGGGAGATCGTGCCCGTTTTGAAACGCCGCGTCTTGAAACGCCCGATCAGCTGATTTTCGGGTGGAAAGAGCCGCGGCTTGAACCTGCTTGCATCTGTCTGAATTAGACCGAAACGGCCTGAATTTGACCAGAATTGTCTTGTAATGGCTGGTGGAACTGCAGAGGAGGTCTTGCCGGGAGATTGTGGCCGTTTTGAAACGCCGCGGCTTGAAACGCCCGATCAGCTGATTTTCGGGGCAGAAAGAGCCACGGCTTGAATCTGCTTGTATTTGTTTGAACTTAACCAGAAACGGCTCGTAATGGCTGGAGGAACTTCGGAGGGAGTGAATGCTCCAGCCTGGAATATTTGGAAAGGCTGGGGGAACCGGATGAACTGTAGGTTAAGTGACTGTTGCCGGAGGAGCCACGGCTTGAAACGCCCCAGTTTTGGGGCAGATAGAGCCACGGCTCCGAATGGCTGGATTAACCGGAGAAATCGCGGCATGGGTGAATGCTGTTGGAGGAGCTGGGATATTTCCATCGATTCCTCGCTTGCTCCTAGCTGCTACCTGCTGCTATCTACCCCCCGCTGGTTTAAAGCAGCCATTGGAGATTACCGAGGGAAAGATCAGGACGGTGTTGATCTCCTATGTTGATTAAGACTTGCTGCCTTAAGATATCTGAGGCAGCTTTCAATCATGGCCTGGAGTTACGGCTTCCAAGTTGGGCTGGGCTTGCCTATCACCCATATGGAGATGGACTCTTGCATGCTATTTCTCCCATCCCCCATAGACTCAAGAGGACCCGGGGTGAAGAGTCGCTGTGAGAGGGCGGCTCAGTTTCTTTTCATCTACAACCTCTCCGGATGTGAGAAATCCGTGAGGGTATGTTCTTTCTCCCTGGATGGGGTTTCCATCTGCCTCCCAGATCAGCCTCGAGGTCGGGGTGAGAGATCGACTGCTGACTGTTTCTGGGGTACCCAGCACAAGTGAGAGTGGTGCTGGACTGGCAGTTTTTAGACTCATATACTCCTCCTGATATGACATCATCTTTCAACATCTGACTGCCACTTCCCGAACTCACATGGCCAGTTATGGCACGCTTACGTTATTCTGACACGGACTTATATGCCCTCAGGGGTACTCCCCCCTCCTGGGTGCGTCCTGCCTTCTTTTTTACCTTTCCTCTTGATGACGGGCCCAATTGTTGGGACCCTGAGAGATGGTCAGGTATGGATTGGGGTCTCCAGTTTATTGTTAGGAAGAGACCCCTGATCTGTTTTTAGCAAAATATTTTAAGGGGTTAAGGGGGAGGGCCAGGTCCGGGATTGATCGTGTGGGGGGGGAGCGGGGGTCGGTTGCCTCCGGAGCTATGGAGCGGGTCGTGGGACTACCTATTCCCACGACATTAGGGAATGGCAGCAGGTGTAGGAACAGAGGGCCGTATCGACATCCGGGAGGGCATCCCCGCTATTTACAAGCGGTGAGGCGCTCCGACCCTCTGTTTTCACCCCAAGGCTCCGGGAGCGAGGATGTGCAGCCACCTGAGCTCCGGCTAGTATACCTGAACGCCAGGTCCGTCGTTAATAAGGCTCCTCTCGTCCGGGATCTGGTCGAGGGTGGGCATGCGGACCTGGCTTGCATCACGGAGACCTGGTTGGGCCCAGAGGGTGGTATCCCCCTGGTTGATCTTTGCCCACCAGGCTTCCGGGTGCTACACCGGCCTCGGACTCAGGGTAGGGGTGGGGGAGTGGCTGTGGTTATGAGGGAGACCTTATGTCCGCAGGAGGCCACCGTTCTTCAGATAGTCGGGTGTGAATCTCTCTTACTGAGGTGTGGTCCTAGGGCGCAGTTGGGCTTGCTGCTGGTGTACCTTTCGCCTAGTGGCGCAGCAGCAGCCCTGCCTGAGCTTCTCGATATCCTCTCAGGGCTGGTGATTGAGTTCCCCAAACTCATGGTTTTGGGTGACTTCAATCTACCATCCCTGGGAGGAGCATCTGAGTTAGCTCGGGAGTTCATGGCTTCCATGATGGCCATGGACCTGACGCAAGTAATTCATGGACCGACTCATGTGGGAGGTCACACCCTGGATTTGGTTTTCCTATCTAGACGGTGGTTAGATGATCTTGGTGGGGGCTCTCCAATTGTTATGCCCCTGTCATGGACCGATCATCATCTCCTGCGGCTGGTCTTCCGTTTTGCCACTCCCCACCGTGGGGGTGCTGAGCCAATTAGATGGTTCCGCCCCAGGCGCTTAATGGACCCTGAGAGGTTCCAGGCAGCGCTGGGGTCCCCACCTGCCTCCTCTGCTCACAGCTCGGCAGATGCCTTAGTGGAAGCCTGGGAAAGGACGGCCACGGAGGCACTTGACCGAGTTGTACCCTTGCGGCCCCTGACCCGGCGCAGATCCCAGTGGGCTCCATGGTTCTCTGCGGAGCTCCGGGAGATGAAGCGTCGGAGACGGGGCCTAGAGAGCGGTTGGAGGTCCAGCCGATCTGAATCCGACCGATTGCGACTAAGAACCCATATTAGGTCTTATCTCGCAGCGATGAGGGTGGCGAGGTCTAATTACTTCGCTACCCTCATCGCGTCCGCAGATAATCGCCCGGCCGCCCTGTTTAGGGTGACCCGCTCCCTCCTTAATCAGGAGGTGAGTGAGGAACCCTTGCAGGGGCGTGCCGAGGAGTTTAGTCAACATCTGTCGGAAAAAATCGCTCGGATTCGGACCGGTTTGGACTCCGACTGGGCAGAGTCGGACGATCAGGACACGGGTGGTCTTGTCAATGTTATCTGGGAAGAGTTCGATCCTGTAACTCTGGAGGAAGTGGACAGGATTATGGGGAGGCTGAGCTCCACCACATGTTTATTGGACCCGTGCCCTTCCTGGCTGGTTTATGCAGCCCGGGAGGAGACACGAGGCTGGTTCCAGGAGGTTATATCTGCCTCTTTGAGTGAGGGTAGTTTCCCCGCCGCCTTGAAAGAGGCGGTGGTGAGACCTCTCCTCAAGAAGCCTGCCTTGGACCCAGCTGTGTTGAATAACTTTCGTCCGGTCTCCAACCTTCGCTTTCTTGCGAAGGTTGTTGAGAGTGTGGTGGCGCATCAGCTCCCTCTAGTTCTGGATGAAGCGGATTATCTAGACCCGTACCAATCGGGCTTCAGGCCCGGGTAGAGCATGGAGACGGCATTGGTCGCGCTGGTGAATGATCTCTGGAGGGCTCGGGACAGGGGATATTCCTCTGTCCTAGTCCTATTAGACCTCTCAGCGGCTTTCGATACCATCAACCATGGTATCCTGCTGCGGCGCCTCAGGGGATTGGGAGTGGGAGGCACGGTCCTTCAGTGGTTCTCCTCCTATCTCCTGGGACGCTCGCAGTCGGTGTTGGCAGGGGGGCAGAGGTCGACCGCGAGGCCTCTCGTTTGTGGAGTCCCTCAGGGGTCGGTCCTCTCGCCTCTCCTGTTCGACATCTATATGAAACCGCTGGGTGAGATCATTCGTGGTTTTGGAGTTGGGTATCATCAGTATGCTGATGATACCCAGATTTTCATTTTGACCCCAAACCACCCCAGTGATGCCCTCGACGTGATGTCCCGTTGCCTGGAGGCGGTTCGGGTCTGGATGGGGAGGAACAGGCTTCGACTCAACCCTGACAAGACTGAGTGGCTGTGCGTACCGGCATCTTGGGACATTCAGGATATTCCACCCCTCTTTATGGGGGGTGAGTTATTACCCCCCGTAGATAGGGCTCGCAACTTGTGAGTCCTCCTAGATTCACAGCTTTCCCTAGAAGACCATATAGTAGCTGTGACTAGGGGGGCCTTCGCCCAGGTTCACCTGGTGCACCAGTTGCGGCCCTATCTAGACCGGGATGCCCTACGTACGGTCACTCACGCGCTCGTGACCTCTCGTCTTGACTACTGCAACGCTCTCTACATGGGGCTACCCTTGAAGACCACTCGGAGGCTCCAACTGGTACAGAATGCAGCCGCGAGAGTTGTGTTGGGAGTTTCCCGACACTCCCATGTCACACCTCTGCTCCACGAGCTGCATTGGCTACCAGTTGTCTTCCGGGTGAGATTCAAGGTGTTAGTAATGACCTACAAAGCCCTACATGGCATGGGTCCGGAATACCTTGGGGAGCACCTGCGGCCGGCGTCAACTTCCCTCCGCCCAGTACGCTCCCACAGAGAGGGCCTCCTCAGGGTGCCACCGGTCAAAGAATGCCGACTGGTGGCCCCCAGGGGGAGGGCGTTCTCTGTGGGTGCACCGGATCTTTGGAACCATCTTCCGGTCGAGCTCCGGATGGCGTCCGATCTCCGCTCCTTCCAGCGCGATCTTAAAACCCATCTCTTTGAACAAGCTGGCCTGGCCTGATGGGATGGGGTTGGATTTTATAAATGGATTTTAACTGTTAATCTGTATTAATTTATGGGCACTGTTTAATTACTTTTTAATAATTTTTAATTTTTGTATCTTGTTTTTATGTATTGCCCTGTTCACCACCCTGAGTCCTTCGGGAGAAGGGCGGTATAGAAATTAAATTAATAATAATAATAATAATAATAATAATAATAATAATAATAATAATAATAATAATAATAATAATAATAATAATAATGTTCACAGGAAGTCAGTTGAGAAAGAATAACAGAGTTGGAAGGGACCTTGTCAAGCAGGAAACCCTATACCCATTTCAGAGAAATGGTTGTCCAATCTCTTCTTAAAAACCTCCAGTGATAGAGCACCCACAAGTTCTGGAGGCAAGCTGTTCCACTGATTAATTGTTCTGACAGGAAATTTTTCCTTAGTTCTAGGTTGGATCTCTCTTTGATTAGTTTCCATCCGTTACTTTGTCTCCTGCCCTCAGGTGGTTTGGAGAATAGGTCAATCCTTTTTTTCTCTGTAACAGTCCCTCAAATATTGGAAGACTGCTATCATGTTACCCCTAGTCCTTCTCTTCATTAGACTAGACATATCCAGTTCCCACAAGTGTTCATTACATATGTAGGCTTTAGGCCTAAGGCAGGACTAGAACTCACTGTCTCCTGGTTTCTAGGCTTGTGCCTTCACCACTACACCAAACTGTCTCTCATATTTTACTGTTCCTTCATTTTAAGGCTATAGATAATACATGAGGGAATATAAACAATTTTGGAGTCTACTGTAACAATGCTCTACTTTTATGTTCAATACTCCATTTTAACCAGCATTCAGTTTTTCTATAAAAATCCCCTCCCTTGTGCTTTCACCATATCATACTGTTAGAAGTCAGCACTCACCCACACTCCTAGAGAAGGAGATATTTTTGGGGGGAATATTAAAAAGGACAGAATATTATATTTCCCTAAATTAATAATGACAAATCTTAGGCAAAGACAGCCCCAAGTCTCTCTCCTCCAAGCAGAAACCAAGCAGGCCAGCTTTTAGAAATGCAGATTTGATCATCCTTTCAGAAAGGCTGGAGCCAGGAAGCTTGGAGCTGATGGGATTAGAAAGACAAAGATCCCTAGAACCAACAACCCCTCACCCAAAAAATTCAACACAGGACATAGCCATAAGCCACAGCTCCAAAGAAGTAGGACATGACCTTTAGGACATAATAGGATTAACCCACCACTACTCAGACTCAGGTCAAAGTACATGACACAGGAAATACAAAGCCGGTTTCCGGTTTGTCACACAGCCGCTATGGATGGATGGGAGACTTGCTCTCTCTCCCCTGTCCAGTTTTGCATCGCTGGGGGCCCCTGAAAAGGGCCGAAAGTCACCCCAAAGAGGCGACCAGCAAGGAGGGGTGCTCGCTGGATCGCCGCAACTCTCCCGTTAGACCTGGCGATCCCTCCAAACCGGCGGATGAAAGGACTGGTCATTATGGCTCGTCCCTAGGATGTGAACAGCCGAAGTCACATTTTCCACCAGGCAACTCTTCAAGCAGCATGGAAGACTGGGTGAGATCTACCTCTTTTACACCCTAATTACTTTCTGTACGTCCTTAAGCTGCTAAGCATTTTCCCTTCTGCAGTGAGGGAAGGGGGACTTTTGCCCTCCCTCCAGAAAGAGCGGTGACTAAATACCCAGGGGCATTTTAAACGTTGAAAAAGTAACTGAATCCCAATTGGAACTTTATTTCTCAAAGCATGTGGATTGAAAGATTTTTTATTTCCTATTTTTCATTGTCTACTTCTGTTGGAAATCTGGATTCTTTCTTATGAAAAAAAAACTGAAAAGATTAAGACAACTTTGGGACTCAAAAGGAAACTTTAAAAGGGGCCTGGCTGACTGCCCAGGGAAATAGATAAGGTACATAACCTTGAGAACTTTGAAAGAACAGCTGTGAAAGGCTTTGTGTTCCCTACCTAGAAAAAAAATACTCTCTTTTGGATTTTCTAAGTGTAAAACCTTTAGCTTAAAATACCAATATGGAAGAAGACCAGGAACAAATTTTATTTATGGATGAAGATCAACAAACTCTCACTATGTTGAAAACATTAATCCAAATTCTTACTACAACGAATGAAATACTAAGAGGCTATGTGAAGGAACAAGACAGCCCAGATATGAAAGCCCAAACTTTGACCACAACTAAAGAATCATCTATACAAAATACAATAGAAAAAATGAAACATTCAAGTACGATGACAGAAGAATCTACTATTAAATAAATACTGATATTTGAAAATCCAGAAAAGACACTGACAACTTGGAAAAAGGAAAAGGTTTCTTATTATACAACTCAGAAGGAACTAAAGGATCTAGAAAAAGAACAGTTGGATGAGAAGACAAAGAATTCAGAACAACTACGTTATAATAATAATAATAATAATAATATAAAGTTGGAAGGGACCTTGGAGGTCATCTAGTCCAACCCCCTGCTCAGGCAGGAAACCCTATACCATTTCAGGCAAATGGCTGTCCAGTCTCTTCTTAAAAACCTCCAGTGTTGGAGCATTCACCACCTCTGGAGGCAGGTTGTTCCACTGGTTAATTGTTCTAACTGTCAGGAAGTTTCTCCTTAGTTCTAGGTTGCTTCTCTCCTTGACTAGTTTCCATCCGTTGCTTCTTGTCCTGCTTTCAGGTGCTTTGGAAAATAGCTTGACTCCCTCTTCTTTGTGGTAGCCCCTGAGATATTGGAACACTGCTATCATGTCACCCCTCACCCTTCTCTTCATTAAACTACACATACCCAATTCCAGCAACCGTTTCCTATATGTTTTAGCCTCCAGCCCCCTAATCATCTTGGTTGCTCTTCTCTGTACCCTTTCTAGAGTCTCGACATCTTTTTTACATCGTAGTGACCAAAACTGGATGCAGTATTCCAGGTGTGGCCTTACCAAAGCATTGTAAAGTGGTATTAGTACTTCACTTGATCTTGATTCTATCCCTCTGTTAATGCAGCTGTTCTGAACCAGCCCTCTTCTCGCAACCCCTATTCAAAAAGAAGAGACTGGAAAGCGTCCAAGGCTAAAAGGCTTCTGCCAAGATTTAATTACGCAGTTAACAAAAACACTAGAGCTTGTCTTCTCAAGCGGAAAAGTTGCTTTCAGCAACCAGCCCCTCCCCAAACACTCCTTTTATAGAGAGCTCAGGGCGTGGTCTCCCTGTGCCTCCTCCCGAGGAGTCCTGCAGCCTTTCTTTGTTTGTTCCTGCTTGACTGCCTCCTGCGTCGGGCGTCCTTGAACAGGGCCAGCTGTGGGTCATCTTCCTCCGCACTCTCGGGCTCACGCAGCTGAGAAGAGGTCCCCGGCTGAGGACTCTGCAAAGCCTCCAAACCATCATCAGCCGGTTCGTTTCCCTCCTCCAAACCATCATCAGCCGGTTCGTTTCCCTCCTCCCCCTCAGAGTCATCCGATACATCAGAGCCGGCTGTCGGACCCACAGGCTGGCCCTGATTCACAACACTATCCCGCACCGCAGGGCCCTTCCCCCGGGTCTGCCGATCCGGATGCGGTCGGGATGGAAACTGTTCGTGAAAAGCAGTCACCAATGCAGGGGCATGAACGGCGGTCGCGTCTTCCCATGTGAAGTCCTCCGGCCCGTACCCTTTCCACTCGATCAGGTACTGGAAGCGACCTTTCAGCCAGCGGGAATCCCTGATGCTGGCGACCTCGTACTCGGGGGTGCTGCCTCCATCACGAGTTCCTGATGGTGGAGGTTCCGCCTGGCGAAGTGGACAGGCCGGTTGTTCGGGGACCAGCAAGGACCGATGGAAGACGGGGTGCACGCGCAGGGAACGTGGCAGAGTTAAACGATAGGCGACCGGGTTGATGACGGCCTCGACTGGGAACGGTCCAAGGTAACGGTGGTCCAGCTTCCTCGCCGGCCGAGTGGATGGCAGGTTCCTGGTGGACAGCCAGACCCGATCCCCCACCGATAGTGGAGGCGTATCCCTTCTCGACCGATCGGCGAACCTCTTGTAGTCGGCCTTGGCCTTCTCCAGCTGCCGTCGCACCAACCGATGGATTGCCTGTAACTCCGCCATGAATTCGTTCGCTGCCGGCTCCGGTGAGTCCACGGGAGAAAGGGGGAAAAACCGGGGGTGATAACCCACGTTGGCCAAGAACGGTGTCATCTGCGTGGAGGTGTGCTGCGAGTTGTTAAAGGCAAACTCGGCTATGGCCAAATAGTCCACCCAATTGTCCTGCTGCAGGTTAACGTAGCAGCGCAGATACTGCTCTAAGATGCCGATGACCTTCTCGGTACCCCCGTCGGTCTGAGGATGATGCGCGGACGAGAGGCAAACCTTAATGTCCAACGCCCGCATCAACTCCTGCCAGAAGCGGGCTGTAAACTGGGCCCCCCTATCGGAGACGACTCTATCGGGAAGGCCGTGCAGCCGGAACACCTGTTGGATGAACATGCGACTAGTGGCGCGAGCTGACGGTAAGCCGCGACAGGGGATGAAGTGCGCCATCTTGGTCAACATGTCCACCACCACAAACACTGTCGTGAAGCCGGAGGATGGGGGTAGATCCGTCAGAAAGTCCATGGACACAGCCCCCCAGGGTCTCTTGGGCGTTGGCACAGGCTGCAGTAAACCAGGCGGGGCCCCTGTCGCTGACTTGGCCTGCCTGCATGGGACGCAGGAGGTGACATAAGACTGGACATCGTGTCGGACTCAGGGCCACCAGAAGGTACGGGAGACCAGGTTCAGAGTCTTGAACAGGCCAAAATGCCCCTCAGCCGGGTTATCGTGACATTGCCTGAGGACGAGTCCCCTGAGTGGCCCTCCTGGAACATAGAGCCGGTCACGATAATACAGGAGTCCATCCGTGACCGACCAAGGCGAATCTGGCCCCACCTCTTCCTTCCGCTGAGCCACCCACGCCTCCTGCTGCTGCGCCTCCCGGATCCGAGCCCGTATATCCACCGGCTCCCGCACCGCAGCAAAAGACTCGACGGGGATCACTGTCCTGGGCGGAAGCTTGTCTTCCACTCGGGTGTACTCGGGCTTCCTGGACAGAGCATCCGCTCTCTGGTTGTGCCCGCTTGGTATGTACCGCACCCGGAAGTCAAACCTCGCAAAGAAGAGGGACCACCGGATCTGGCGTTGGTTCAAATTCCGAGCGGTCTGCAGGCTTTCCAGATTCTTGTGGTCCGTCCGGACCTCGATCTGATGCCGCGCCCCCTCCAGATGATGCCTCCAAGCCTCGAACGCTGCCTTGATGGCCAGCAGCTCCTTCTCCCAGATGGTATAGTTGCGCTCCGAGGGGTTCAATTTCCGAGAGTGATACGCGCAAGGGAAAAGGGTACCGTTGGGCGTCGCTGCCTGGAGTAACACGGCCCCAATGGCAATGTCGGAGGCGTCCGCCTCCACGACAAACGGCCGTTGCGGGTCAGGATGCTTCAAGATGGGCTCCTTCATGAAGGCGTCCTTCAAAGCTTGGAACGCCTGTTGTTCGGGGGCGTTCCACTGGAACCGAGTCTTCTTCTGCAGGAGCCGGGTGAGGGGGGCTGTCAAGGCAGCAAAGCCAGGGATGAATGTCCGATAGTAGTTGGCAAATCCAAGAAGTCGCTGAACATCCTTCACGCGACGCGGGGGTTGCCAACTCTGCAACGACTCAACTTTACTCGGTTCCATGGCGATGCCCTCAGGAGAAATGCGGTGGCCCAAGAAATCAATGGTCACCTGGTAGAACTGGCACTTCTCCAACTTGGCAAACAGCCGATGTTTCCGGAGGCGCTGCAGGACCTGACGGAGATGCTGATGATGCGCTTCACGCGACGGGGAGTAAATCAGGATGTCGTCCAGGTAAATCACAACAAACTGGTCCAACAGATCCCGAAAGATGTCGTTCATAAAATGCTGAAACACAGCGGGGACGTTGGTCAGGCCAAACGGCATCACCGTGTACTCGAAATGTCCATAGCGAGTACCAAACGCCGTCTTCCACTCATCACCCGGCCGAACCCTGACGAGGTTGTAAGCTCCACGCAGGTCCAGTTTCGTGAAGATCTTAGCCTCCCGGAGTCGGTCCAAGAGCTCGGGGATGAGGGGCAGCGGGTAGCGGTTACGCACCGTGATGGCATTGAGTTTCCGGTAGTCACAGCAAAGTCGTAACTCGCCCGACTTCTTTTTGACGAAGAGCACGGGCGCAGACACTGGCGAGGACGAGGGCCGGATGAAACCACGAACCAAGTTCTTTGTCAGGAAGTCCCGCAATGCAGCCAACTCGGGCTCCGACATGGAGTACAAACGCCCCACTGGGAGAGGCGCATCAGGGACTAGGTCAATGGAGCAGTCGTAGGGCCTGTGCGGGGGTAATTGGTCCGCCTCTGACTCACTGAACACGTCAGCAAAGTCGGACAGTTCGGGAGGCAAGGAAACCCCTGGGGAACCCTCCACCTGGCCGGCACAGATATGGCGGGTGTGGTCCACGCACTGCAAACTTGGGAAGGTGACCAAGTTCTGAGACCAATAGATCTGTGGATCATGCGCCCGGAGCCACGCCAGTCCCAAGACCACGGGGAAGTGCAGTTCCGAAGTGACGTAGAACTGAATGGCCTCCACATGGGTACTGATGGCCATACACACGGGTTGCGTGGCGGCCGTAATAGGCCCGGACAGGAGCACTCGACCATCGATGGTCTCCACAAGCATGGGCGGATCCACTGGACACTGGGGAACAGCCCATTTGGCCACAAAGGCCGAATCCATAAAGTTAGTGGTAGCCCCAGAGTCAATTAAGGCATGGACCGGAATCCCCTCTGGCTTGCCAGGAAGGATCAGTCGTGCCTCCAAAATCAAATGCCGTGGAGGTTCACAGGCACCGTCGGAACGGCGTCGCTCGGCGTGGCCGTTGTGGTTCGCCCGATCGTTCACACCGTCTAGATCGGGCTCGGGCCGTTTCCCGACAGCAAAGCAGGGGACTTTCTCAGGGCCGGCTTGGTCACTGACGCCCGCTGACGCTTCTTCGGGCAAGAAGCAGCCAAATGTCCAGGGTCCCCACAGTAAAAACACAACCCCTCCGATCGTCGTCTGTCCATTTCCGTCACCGATAGACGGGACCTGGCGGCACCCAGCTCCATTGGCTCCTCCCTCTGGACTGGGGGCTCACGCACAACAGGGGCGGCAGGGGTCTGTGGGGTGGCACGGCGACTCTTACGCTGCTGCAGCCGGGCATCGATCCGCAGACAAAGATGGATCAGCCCATTCAGGTCTGAGGGAATGTCCACGCGGGCCAGCTCATCCAACATCTCCTCTGACAAGCCATCCTGAAAGGCATCCACGAGCGCAGCCTCATTCCAGGCGGAATCCTGGCTAAGCAGCCGGAAATCGCTGATATAGGCCTGTAGAGGGCGCTGACCCTGCCTCAAAGCTTTCAGGCGTCGGGTGGCAGTCTGCGCCTTAATCGGGTCCTCGTACATGAGGCGCATATGGTCACAAAACCCCCCAAAGTTATCCAACAAAGGGCTAGGCTGTGCCAACAGAGGCGTGCCCCAACGAGCTGCATCTCCCGACAGAAGGCTCAACACGAATCCCACCTTATCTCGGTCAGTGGGGAAATCAGCTGCTCTCACGCTGATATAAAGCTGGCATTGTCCCAGGAAGGCAGGAAACAGTTCTGGTTTACCAGCAAATTTATCCGGCATAGCTATCTGACATTTCCTCCTGGGTGGGGGGGCAGCATGTACCTGAGCCTGCAGTTGTGCCACCTGAGTGGCCAGCAAGGTGAGTTGCTGGTTGAGCTGGGCATTCTCGGCAAGAAGCTGCTCCATCGAAGTAATAAGGGGTGGGTGGCTGAAAGCAAACTGTTCTGAACCAGCCCTCTTCTCGCAACCCCTATTCAAAAAGAAGAGACTGGAAAGCGTCCAAGGCTAAAAGGCTTCTGCCAAGATTTAATTACGCAGTTAACAAAAACACTAGAGCTTGTCTTCTCAAGCGGAAAAGTTGCTTTCAGCAACCAGCCCCTCCCCAAACACTCCTTTTATAGAGAGCTCAGGGCGTGGTCTCCCTGTGCCTCCTCCCGAGGAGTCCTGCAGCCTTTCTTTGTTTGTTCCTGCTTGACTGCCTCCTGCGTCGGGCGTCCTTGAACAGGGCCAGCTGTGGGTCATCTTCCTCCGCACTCTCGGGCTCACGCAGCTGAGAAGAGGTCCCCGGCTGAGGACTCTGCAAAGCCTCCAAACCATCATCAGCCGGTTCGTTTCCCTCCTCCAAACCATCATCAGCCGGTTCGTTTCCCTCCTCCCCCTCAGAGTCATCCGATACATCAGAGCCGGCTGTCGGACCCACAGGCTGGCCCTGAGTCACAACAGCAGCCTAGCACTGTGTTGGCTTTTTTGGCAGCTGCAGCACACTGCTGGCTCATATTGAAGTGATTGTCTACTAAGACTCCGAGATCCCTCTCACAGTTACTACTATTGAGCAAGGTACCACCTATACTATACCTATGCATTTGATTTTTCCTGCCTAAATGTAGAACCTTACTTTTTTCACCATTGAATTTCATTTTGTTAGATAGTGCCCAGTGTTCGAGTCTGTCCAGATCCTTCTGTATCTTAAGCCTATCTTCTGGAGTATTGGCTATTCCTGCCAGCTTGGTGTCATCTGCAAATTTGATGAGTTCACCATCTATCCCCTCATCCAAATCGTTAATGAAGATATTGAAGAGCACTGGGCCCAGAACAGAGCCCTGGGGCACCCCACTACACACTTCCTTCCATGTAGATGCAGTTCCATTGAGGACCACACGCTGAGTACGGCCTGTCATCCAGCTACGAATCCATCTGGTGGTAATGCTATCTAACCCACATTTTTCTTTCTTATCAAGTAGTAGGTTGTGATCTACTTTATCAAATGCCTTACTGAAGTCCAAGTAAATTATATCTACAGCGTTCCTCTGGTCCACTAATTTTGTCACTTGGTCAAAGAATGTAATAAGATTTCTCTGGCATGATCTGTTTTTGACAAACCCATGTTGACTTTTAGTGATGACTTTGTTTGCATCAAGGTGTTCGCTGATTTGTTGTTTGATTATCTTTTCCAGAATCTTCCCAGGTATTGAGGTCAGGCTGATAGGTCTGTAGTTTCCTGGATCTATTTTTTTCCCTTTTTTGAAGATGGGAACTACATCAGATCTCTTCCAGTCCTCTGGTAGTTCCCCAGTGCTCCAGGATCTTTGAAAAATATAGTTCAGTGGTTCTGAGATCACGTCTGCCAGTTCCTTGAGAACCTTGGGGTGTAATCCATCTGGTCCTGGTGATTTGAACTCGTCTAGGCTGGACAGGTGCTCACTTACCATTTTCTTGCCTATCTTAACTTGCGTTTCTATTCTGTTTTTTATGGCACTGGTTTGGGTAGGTTGGACTGTTTTTTCCCTTTGTGTAAAGACAGATGCAAAAAACGAATTAAATAGTTATGCTTTCTCCCTATTGCTTGTCACCTTCTTGCCAATTTCCCCCACTAATGGACCAATCATTTCCTTAACTTTTTTCTTGTTTTTTATATGTTGAAAGAAGCTTTTTTTGTTATTTTTGACTTTGGTCGCAAGCCTTAGTTCATTTTGAGCCTTAGCTTTCCTCACTTCATCTTTGCAGACACAGGCTATTTGCTGATATTCTGACTTAGTTATGTGCCCCTCTTTCCAATTCTTATACTTGTCCTTTTTATCTTTCAATTTATCAGAGAGTTCTTTATGCAGCCATGCTGGTTTCTTTTGAGAGCTGTTATTTTTCTTCTTTGTTGGTATTGTACTAGACTGGGCCTTTATTATCTCACTTTTCAAAATTTCCCAAGCTTCTTGATATGGAAGAATAAAGAGATGACCCACTAGACCTACAAGTCCTCTCAAAAAAATGGCAATCGGATGGTTTTGCCAATATGAATTAATATACATGATATTACAAGGAGATTGGTTCGATGACCCAAAAACAAGGACATGGAAGATGATTTGGCAAAGGAAAAGAACCAGAATAAGACTCAAGAAGAATGGAGTTTTGACCATCTTACTGAAATCTGAAACAGAATGTACTTAAATAGATAAGGTGTGTATGTTGAACACAAGAGATTGTTATGAACTGAGCTAAAGAAAAAATTTTGGTCATTAAAATTTAGCAGTATAAATACTAATAGCTAATTTGAATATTGATTTGTGCATAAAGGTCATGTAAAGGGGAATAACGTAGATAAGCTAAAAACTTATTGTTGAAAGTAATAAATAGGTCTATATGGAATGTTAAAAACAAAAATTATCAGTTTAAGCAAGAGATAGCAGATACAAAGAGGAAGAGAGGAAGTATTAAATATTGAAATAAAATTTTTTTTGATTACTACTTAAAAAACAACTGAAAAATAGCAAAAAGGATATCATATTGTATCCTTAATTTGTTGACATAGAGAATGAGAAGTTAAGTAAATGGGATGTGTATTTTGAATATTAGATTTTGTGAGGAATGGTGATAGATGAATTGGGAGTATACTAAAAATCTTGGGAATGATAAATATCAAATGTTAAATCTAAATGTTAGTGCAGGGCTTTTCAACCTTTTCACCTATTGTACCACTTTTAGGATAAGACAATATCCGAGTATCACCAGCTGCCCAACAAGGTGTCAAAACCTGGACCAAAAAAAAGAGAGGAAAAAATGATAAAGTACAGGTAGCCCTCGACTTACAACAATTCGCTGACTGTTCGAAGTTACAACGGCATTGAAAAAAGTGACTTATGACCATTTTTCACACTGATGACCGTTGCAGCATCCCCAGGGTCATGTGATTTACATTCGGATGCTTGGCAACTGATTCATACTTATGATGGTCACAGTGTCCCAGGGTCATGTGATAAATGGCCAGGGGGCATGGCCAACTCATCACTCAGGTTGTGGGGTGACTGTGGGGGGGAATCCGTGGGTCTCTGGTGGAGGGGGTGGGTGGGACTGGGGTGGGTGCCTTCCTTCTTTCCTTCCCTCCCTTTGTCCCTTCCTTCCTTCCCTCCCATTGTCCTGTGCTACGCCGCCCAGATCCCAGCCTGGTTTTGGCAGGCAGCAGTGCATTCTCAACCACACGGAGCGGCTGGGTGAAGTAAACCACCGACATCATGGCCCTGCCTGTGTGCGCGCAGAGGCAGAGGAGAGTGCATACACCTCAGCCTCTGCACGCGCACAGGCAGGGCGGGGATATCGCTGGTTCACCTCCTGTTTTCAGGCACGTACATTACGAATCGGCTACTTCTCCCAGTCATTTTTCCCCTACCAGGGCCCAGCGTTTGAGCCAGGTTCCCCGATCCTCTCTGTGTACATCGTTCTCCCCATAGCTCTCGCCAGTGCTGTCGAGAGATACCCATTTCTGGCTGCATTGCTACCGTTCTTAAGTTACTGTACATTTGCACCCACCTGAAGGAAGAGAGCAACGCTTTTCTCCCTCCTCCAAAGGAAGGGACACAAACCCGCATTGCCACCAAGTCACCTTTCCTTTGGGCGAAGTAATCTCCGGTCCCCACCTTTGAGACTGTTTCAGCCTGAAGCAGAGAGTCGGAGAGCTGAGTCACTCTCGTTTTTTGGACCCTCTACTTTTACGCCCCGGGAGCAGCTTGCCTTTCAAACCTCCGATTTCTAACAGAAGGTAAAAGCCGTTGCAAAGGCACCAAGCAACGCCTGCGCTCCACCACTGTGGAAAAAGAAGTGCCGTGTTTCCCACCAGTACAGGCAACCCGGGTCTTGTGAGAGGCTGAGCGGGAACGAAGCAGCCCTCAGGTCTGTGCTGCAGGAAAGTCGCAAGCGCCGGTGTCGCCTGGGCTCCTGCCCACCTCACTTGCTTGTGGAAAACTGGTGGCGGCGGCGGTGTCGTTGGAGGAGGGGGGCCCGAGGAAGGCGTAGCAGGTTGAGGGAAGGGCAGCGGCAATGGTTCTTTCAGCATGGCACTGGCGGCGGCAGCAGAGAAAAAAATGGCCGGACACCCCTGCTCCTCCTCAGCATCCGTTCAAGGACATTGAAGAAAGGGCAGGAAAAAAAAGCAGAGTGGGGGGGAGGAAGGCGACCAACACACTCATCCTGTGCACGCCTCCCGGAGTTTGGCTTTACACTGCCTCTAAAGCAGCAAGTTAAAAAAACAACAACCAAAAAGATGGGGGAGGGGGGAGAAAGGCGATCAGTCAGCCAAAAGCCCAGCTGTTTCAGACTTTTAAGCCTGTGATACAGGCAATGGCGTGCAGTTCTCCTGGCCCGGAAGGGGAAACTGACTGGCGGGCAGGCAGGCCGGCCATCGCGGAAATGGGGAAGGGTTAAATGCTGCGAAACAGTGGGGGGAGGGAGTCAGGCGGGTGCATTTCTCCCTCCACACCCGCGTTCTGTTGGCTTCACCTGACACACATCAGCAAAACAAATGTGGGCCTTGTTTCCCACCTGCTGCTGCGGGATGAGTCCTCCAGGATGGCGTGCACTGTCTGGCCGCTTTGCTTTCCCCTCTGTAAAGTCGGGCACCTCAGGAAGAGGAGAGGGGGAAAAGTCTCAAGCCCCAGGAGGCAACGTGAGGGCCATGAGGGGTATCACAAGCTCGTGGGGGGGAGGAAGATGGAAGAGTGAGGATGCAAGTGACAGAGAGAGAGAGAAGGGGTAAAAGGAGGGGGTGGTTGTGATGTTGGCGCTCAGGACCGCGACGCAAGCGGTCTCAAACCCCTTCCTGCTGAGGGAGTGGATGGCTCTGTCCCCCATCAGGCTCGCGCTTGCTTGTGAAGTAAGAAGAGGGGGGGGAAGGGCGACATGGATCCTGCTGGCCTGCACACACGAGAAGAATTCAATCCAGTTGCTGCATCTCTTCCCTCATGTGTGGGGGGGCATGGGGGGAAGCTCCTGAGCCCTGCAGCTCTTCCGAGGGGAGGAGGAGGAGAGTGGGGAGGGGCTGTGCTGGGATTGGGGCTGCTCGTGCCTGCTGAAGAGCGCTGCGGCTCTGCTTGTCTGGCAGGGCGGGGGCGTGCTCGCGCACAGGGATGAACACAGCGCCCGCAATCTGCCCAGCCTCCCCTCCACCTGCTTTGCGCTGCTCCTCCTGGGTCCCCCACACCCGTTAACCCTCCTGCCACCATGCAGGGTAAGGTTCCCACCCCTGCCCAGATGCCCTCACCTCCCACAAGCGTTTTTTTGCTTACCTGTCTTTTAGCTGCATTCCGTTTCTCTTTTTGCTTGTCTTCCTTCGCCGCGTGTTTTTGGGACTATCGGTAAAAAAGAAAAAAAGTTCCATGAGACTTTCTAACTTCTCGCGAGATCTCACGAGAAGTTAGAAAGTCTCATGGAACTTTTTTTGTTTGTCCCACAAATGCGTGGCGAAGGCTGAGAAGTGAATGGAGCAACGGAATGCAGCTGAAAGCAGGTTAGTAAAAAAGGGGTTTTTTTACATTTTTTTTACAGTACTGTTCAACCTGTCCTACGCGTATCACCAGCCAGGTGCTCACGTACCACTAGTAGTACATGTACCACCGGTTGAAAAGCCCTGTGTTAGTGGAAATTAAAATTGAAAAATCTATTAGGTCATTGATTGTCTAAAAGATTGTATGTTAAAACAATTAGAATATGTGTAAACTAAAAACTATGTATATATGTAAGAAAGTTACTTTCTATGTGATTGATAGGATAAAACTTGTCTTTAAATCTACAAATAGACAGTATATATGAAGGGAAAAAGAGAGGAAATGTTTATGGTAGAAATTTGAAATCTGTACTAATGATATCTGTATGTAATTGAATTACTAATACTCAGTCACCACATTGCTTTTCAAATATGTTAATGGAATATTAGAAAATCAATAAAATTTGTAAAAAATAAAAATTAAAAAAATTAAAAAAGGAAATACAAAGCCACAGGAACAGGTAACAACTCCAAACACAAAAGCCCAAGAAGGTATAAAAACCCACCACTCCCAGCTACATGTGGTCATGTCTTGTGGTTCTGCTCTTCAATAAACTACAACCTTCTTTCTAAAGCAGTCTCCATTTTGTTTATTCTCGGCTTGGACTGGACCCTGATGAAGATTTTTCTTTCAACAATACCTTTTGTCTTGGGAAAGAGCAGAAAAAGAATAACAGGCAAGGAAGCAAATAGACTGGCCAGCTAGCTCAAAAGATCAAGCAGCAAAGCCATAGCTACTCCGACTAGCAAATTGTTGGACACAAAATAGACACAAATTGAAATCCACTCTGTTTGAGTTACAAATAGAAAAGAGGTTTATTAGACTTCACAACAAAGCCTAGAAAGTAACGGTTTGCAAAGCGTGGTGGATTCAGGAAGGCAAACAATGCAATGTAGCCAATCACTGAACCAGACCCCAAGTTTCAAAATCACATATATACATCCTATCGCGATGCCACATTCCCTCCCCCATGGCCCCATTGGCTTAGGCTTTGGAGGTTACAATCTATCAGAAGCGCCTAAACAGAATACATTATCTCCGCCCCTGTTTGCTTACATTATACTAATAAGATCCCTCCCCTACTATCCTGTTTACTCAGAACATATATGTACATGCTTATCAATCCTAAAGGAGAGATGTCTTCCATCGTTCACACCTGTCAGATTAAGTAGGGGTACCAGGCACCAGAAGGTACTTAAAAACAATTCCTAGATGGTGACTCACACTGGGCCCCATTGTAACTCCTGTTCTCCCCCTCCCTCTACTTGAGGCTTTATATTTCCTCGCTACTTCCAGTTATTTTCCACAAAATCTACAGTGCGGTTCATTAGAAAGCAGTCTTCTAAATACAGGTGAAACTCCAAAAATTAGAATATTGTGCAAAAGTTCATTTATTTCAGTAATGCAACTTAAAAGGGGAAACTAATATATGAGATAGACTCATTACATGCAAAGCAAGATAGTTCAAGCCGTGATTTGTCATAATTGTGATGATTATGGCGTACAGCTCATGAAAACCCCAAATCCACAATCTCAGAAAATTAGAATATTACATGCAATCAATAAAACAAGGAGTGTACATAGAACAATATCGGACCTCTGAAAAGTATAAGCATGCATACGTACTCAGTACTTGGTTTGGGCCCCTTTTGCAGCAATTACTGCTTCAATGCGGCATGGCATGGAAGCTATCAGCCTGTGGCACTGCTGAGGTGTTATGGAAGACCAGGATGCTTCAATAGCGGCCTTCAGCTCTTCTGCATTGTTCGGTCTCATGTCTCTCATCTTTCTCTTGGCAATGCCCCATAGATTCTCTATGGGGTTCAGGTCAAGATTCTCTATGGGGTTCAGGTCAGGCGAGTTTGCTGGCCAAACAAGCACAGTAATCCCACGTTCATTGAACCAGGTTTTGGTGCATACTGCTATCTTGACATTAAAGGTGAAAAATATTCATTTTAAATTTGATAAAACTTTCAAGTAGACATTTTATTTAACAAAATTATGTATCTTTTCATTACTAGGAAAGTTTTGAAGGACAAATGACTGAAGATAACATAGAAGTTGGTATCTGTAATGAGGCAGGATTTAGAAGACTCACTCCAACTGAGGTTAAGGATTATCTGGCTGCAATCGCCTAATCTGGGTTGATGAGAACATGCAAGCACTCTCACTTTTTAACTTCACCCATTTAAATTGGTGGTTTCTGCACTCATTTCTACTTTGTTAATCCAATAGGGTTTTTTTTAAGAAAGAAAGAATGGAATCGCATGCTACTGAAGTGTGGAATTAGTTAAAAGCATTAAACAATGTACAAGAATATAATATTTACACAATCTGAAAAGAATACATATAAAAGGTGGTATACTTTCTGGGTAAATTTCCAAAATACTTCATTGTACTAAATTCAGGTACTGCTAAAATTGCGTCAAAATTCAGATTTTGAGTCCAAGAAGCCATTCAGTTAACTAAAGTGGTAAAGGCTCTGTAAAGCTTTGTAAATGTAGGGCTGCATGACTAGACCTAGTATGTAGGTTTTCGCATAGCAGAAGTCATATTGGAAGAACATTTGTAAAAAAAAAAAGCCAGTGACTTATGTATATACTGAAGGCTTTTGGATATATTGTTTTTTAAAATGTGAATCATTAGGAGGGACAGGAAACCTGCCAAGCATCTAGAAAAGTATCTGTGGGCATATTGAGCATCCCAGGTTTACTTTGGGGGTAGTTCTTTAAAGCTTCAGATGGAAATCAGGGGCTCTGCTGATGAACTGGCTCTTGTCTTTATCTTGGAAACCTTGGGTGAGCATTCTGAACAAGGTAGCAGCAGTGTGTAAAATTATTTTCAAGGGGATTGGGAAGAAATAGATCTACTTGGCCATGATCTGGAGCATCCTTTTGTTTTGTTCATTCACTCCTTTTTAATAAATCCTTTTTTCCCCATTACTTGTATTTTATATAACACAGATGCTTTCAGAACTTCATGTTTCATCCTGACACTGCAGATGTGCTTAGTTGTACATTTAATTTTTTAAAAGGGCTTGAGACCATGAGAATAGGTCATTAATAATACTGTAATTTACTTACTGTAATCAATTTCATTCTCCTTGTATACAGGTGGTGTTAGTTTACAGCTTTCCAGCGCAAAAATAAGTCCAAAAAATAAGCACACATTCAAAATGAGCAGGAGGCATAGTTTAGAAAAATGTTTATCCATAAAATATATATAAACATGATACATACAGTTTCATTCAGCTCTGGGGAACATCAACAACTCTTAACTTGGAGATCAGAAAAAAACAACATAGAGAAGACTAAGACACGCCCAGACCTAGGCTGGATCACATGCCTCACACAGCCAATACTGTGTCTTAATCAAAAACAGTTCTCATTGACTGGTTTGTTGCTATGGCTATTCCAGTTCATAAAATTTGCACAGTGACACTCCTCCCTTTATGACTGGAATTGACATAAAACGAAATAACTTAATACTTTTCTCATGGTGTACTCCACCCAATGGCTTGGTCATTACATCTGCCAGATTTTCATCTGAAAAAGAATGAAGCAAGTGAATTAGTTTACTTTTGATGGCTTCTCTGACATTACAATACTTAAATGTCCACATGCTTGCTTCTACTTTTTACTCTGTCACCTGCTGCCATTTTAATGCAAGCAGCATTATCTTTAAATACTGTTACAGCTTCTTTAACTTCTATGTTTAAATCCTTTAACAGTTGTACATACCAGGTTACCTCAGAACAAAGTTCAGACAGAGCAATAAATTCTGCCTCCGCAGTAGAAATAGCTACAGTTGTTTGTTTTCTGGATTTCCACCCAATTAAAGTTCCTCCAAATAATACCACAAACCCAAAATTGGACTTTCTGGTTTGCACAGTATTGGCATAATCACTGCCAACATAACATTTTAACTTTAACTCTTCAGAGACCAGTATTTGAAGAACCAAATTCACAGTTCCCTTCAAATACCTGAGAATTCTCTTCACACCCATCCAATGCAACTGTGTTGGTGCAGCAGTAAAGCGACTTAAGATGCTTACTGCACAAGCTATGTCTGGTCTGGACCACTGTGACAGATATAACAGGCTTCCTATTTCTGACTGATATATCTCCTGATCACAGGCTTCACTTTTGTCCTCACCCAAAGTGTTGTGAAAATCTATGCTCATAGGTGTTGGAGCAGAATTACAATCTTTCATGTTGTACAGGTGAAACTCGAAAAATTAGAATATCGTGCAAAAGTTCATTTATTTCAGTAATGCAACTTAAAAGGGGAAACTAATATATGAGATAGACTCATTACATGCAAAGCAAGATAGCTCAAGCCGTGATTTGTCATAATTGTGATGATTATGGCTTACAGCTCATGAAAACCCCAAATCCACAATCTCAGAAAATTAGAATATTGTGAAAAGGTGCAATATTCTAGGCTCAAAGTGTCCCACTCTAATCAGCTAATTAAGCCATAACACCTGCAAAGGGTTCCTGAGCCTTTAAATGGTCTCTCAGTCTTGTTCAGTAGGAATCACAATAATGGGGAAGACTGCTGACCTGACAGTTGTGCAGAAAACCATGATTGACACCCTCCATAAGGAGGGAAAGCCTCAAAAGGTAATTGCAAAAGAAGTTGGATGTTCCCCAAGTGCTGTATCAAAGCACATTAATAGAAAGTTATGTAGAAGGGAAAAGTGTGGAAGAAAAAGGTGCACAAGCAGCAGGGATGACCGCAGCCTGGAGAGGATTGTCAGGAAAAGGCCATTCAAAAGTGTTGGGGACTTTCACAAGGAGTGGACTGCGGCTGGAGTCAGTGCATCAAGAGCCACCACACACAGACGGATCCTGGACATGGGCTTCAAATGTCGTATTCCTCTTCTCAAGCCGCTCCTGAACAACAAACAACGTCAGAAGCGTCTTACCTGGGCTAAAGAAAAACAGACCTGGTCTGTTGCTTAGTGGTCCAAAGTCCTCTTTTCTGATGAGAGCAACTTGCATCTCATTTGGAAACCAAGGACCCAGAGTCTGGAGGAAGAATGGAGAGGCACACACTGCAAGATGCTTGAAGTCCAGTGTGAGGTTTCCACAGTCTGTGTTGATTTGGGGAGCCATGTCATCTGCTGGTGTTGGTCCACTGTTGGTCTACCAGGAGATTTTGGAGCACTTCATGCTTCTTTCCGCAGATGAGCTTTATGGGGATGCTGACTTCATTTTCCAGCAGGACTTGGCACCTGCCCACACTGCCAAAAGCACCAAAACCTGGTTCAATGAGCATGGGATTACTGTGCTTGATTGGCCAGCAAACTCGCCTGACCTGAACCCCATAGAGAATCGATGGGGCATTGCCAAGAGAAAGATGAGAGACATGAGACCGAACAATGCAGAAGAGCTGAAGGCCGCTATTGAAGCATCCTGGTCTTCCATAACACCTCAGCAGTGCCACAGGCTGATAGCTTCCATGCCACACCGCATTGAGGCAGTAATTGCTGCAAAAGGGGCCCAAACCAAGTACTGAGTACATATGCATGCTTATACTTTTCAGAGGTCCGATATTGTTCTATGTACACTCCTTGTTTTATTGATTGCATGTAATATTCTAATTTTCTGAGATTGTGGATTTGGGGTTTTCATGAGCTGTACGCCATAATCATCACAATTATGACAAATCACGGCTTGAACTATCTTGATTAGCATGTAATGAGTCTATCTCATATATTAGTTTCCCCTTTTAAGTTGCATTACTGAAATAAATGAACTTTTGCACGATATTTTAATTTTTCGAGTTTCACCTGTATGTACCCAGTTCCCAAAACCTGCTACCAGATGTGCTCTCACATAAACTGGAATACATCATGGCTCAACAGCCTCCATCTGGTGATATTTTGTAACCTCACAACTTTATGCAGCACAACAAAGATTACAAAATGGAGAGCTTGGGGGCAAGATGACAAGCCAAAGACCTAATTGCAAGAATCAAGAGGCAACAGCTGCAGGACCCGTATGTGAGTGAACCAGATGAGGGAACTGGATGACCTTCATGAGAGCCAGCAAGGTACTGTAGCTCCGGGGTTTTTTGGGGGGTGGCAACTCTGACGTAACAGTCGCCTTTATGTTCCCCTTCCTTTACAAGAGGTGTTACAGCTTTGCCATGACAATGAAACAGTTGGGCATGGAGGATTTATTTTTTTTGACCCTCCGTAGGACTCTTAGAGAGTACTGTTGGCCAAAGATTTCCACAGATGGAAAAGGTTATGTCACATCTTGCCACATTTGCTGGCAGGCAAAAACTGTTCCAAGCAAGTCAGCTGGACTGTTACAACCTTTAAGCACTGCCCCACTCCCCACCAAACTTAAGATGCAGTGTCAATGGCTTTTATCAGATTTACCACCGGAACAATGTTATACATCTAGTTTGGTAGTAGTAGATCTTTTACCAAGATGGCTCATTTTGTTCTGTGTAAGGGGCTCCCAACAGCACAAGACACAGCAGTTATTTTTAATTAGTTCAGATATAGAGGAATAGTTAGTAGAATAGTGTCAGATAGGAAGTCAATTAACTTCCAGATTTTGGAAAGCTCTTTTCCAGTTATTAAAGGTGCAGATTCATTTGTCTTCAGCCCACCACCCTGACACAAGTGGAGAGGTGGAAAAGACTACAGGTGAAACTCGAAAAATTATGGGGATGCTGACTTCATTTTCCAGCAGGACTTGTTTCACCTGTAGGTTACATAGAAGTCAGAAACAGGAGAAAAATGGACTCGATCTGATTTGCCTGGGGATAAGGGACTGTGAATTTTGCATCAGCTCCAAGTTCTTGTGGTCTGTGCAAACCTGTATAGGACATTCCACCACTTCCAGCCACTGCCTCCATTCCTGAAAGTGTTGTGCAGGTTCTGAGGTTTTGCTTGATAAAAAATACAGGAAACCAGAAGTTGCTTTAAGCTTTACGTTTTTATTCAGCTGAACAAAGACGGGCTCCTCTAAAAGAGAGAAGCCCCGAATGACAAGAAATCCTTTCTGATTACATAAGCAGTCCACCCAGCAAAGCTGACACACATAGGACAAAGGTTTCACCCATTAAGTCTGGCACACTGTAGATAAGGGAGAAAGCAGAAGTAGTTAAAAATGTTCCCTTTGGGGTGTTTCCCTAAAGACATCCTACGTTCCTGGGTGGGTTAGGATGTGGGAATGGCCAGAATTTGGTCTCTCAAGAATTTGGTTTCTCACCCTTCAGCTTTTCCAGACCCCACTAATGGGCCTCCCTGTTTGTTTCAGTGAGAGCACACTCTCCTGGCTCATAGGCAGGCTGGCATGTGGGAGGTTTGGGAAACGCTATGATAAAGCTTTCACATACATCTTTTGGTACCTTGTTTTTGTGTGATCTCATAGGCACCTGAGTAATCCTTATTATGTATCTATTTCTATGTACCCTATTTTGTATGAGACTGATGAAGTTTTTTGTAATGTTGGAGGTGAATAAAAGTTCAGCGGGCAGTGCTCACGTGAGTTCTTTTCGGAGACGAGGCTGCCTGGCTGGTTCAGGACAACTCTCTCGACCCGGGTCTGAATTCCTTTCCCTTCGTCTGAATTTCTTTTCCCTTCATTAGGACATTGGGTGTTTTCCTTGCTGTCTTTTCATGACTGTGCATCCATGACTGCAAGTGCCCAAAGACAACAGGGCCATCTGCACATATTCACAATTGATACTTCCTATGCTGTCTCCTAACTCCAGGTCAACATAATCCCCCTTGATACTTTGAGCAGTGCAGAGAAGTATGATCATCAAACTGGAGAGACACAGGATAAGCTTCTGCAGTATGTGGGTCACATTGTTGAGGACAGGCAGAGGTGAGTAGGGGCAAGTAGTGAAAGATATAACAGAAAAAGATAACAAGGAACACCACAAAGTGAAGGCCAATAACCAGTTCCCTAAACCATCCCCATCCCAGGAGCCAACCATTAAGGTATGAGAATATACTGCTGAAGACTCCCATACAGCATCAGTGAAAATCTCCAGATCCTTAGCGCGATTCTTGATTCCTCCTTCCATGAGATGGATGGTGTGACTAATAACTTGATAATCAGTGAAAAAAATATGAGTGGACCAAAGCACACACCGCTCCTCTTGCTGCTAGTGCCATATCTAATGTTTGGTGATTCTGTAGCACTACTTCCCTTATTTCTCCCTGTTCTTTATTGGAATGTGTAAATGCCTGTATGGTGTGGTTAAATATTTCCTCTGTCCAGTCACCTAATTCTATAATAAATGTACAATTCAAACCAACCCCCATAGCTGGGATTATTGCTCGTGCAATGGCATTTCCTAGGCCATGAGGTACAGGATGGTGTTCAATATGTTCTTTATGCTCAAGGTGGTCCCCGTCCCGTCGATTGCGGATGCGGAAGTTCCAATCATCATGTCACATGATACTGAGGAAAAGATCATTCCTACAGTACATGTACCTGACCAGTAAGCTGGCAAAGACGTGTAGGCAAACAGACCACAAAGGAACCACCAGTCCGGGTGGTTAGCCAGATAAATACCTTGTTTGCCTTCTAACCCCTCAGGCATAGAAGCTCTGACACCAGACATATAAGCTATAAGTCCCATTGCTGCAAACAGACTACAAAGAGCAGAGGGGTCCTTTTTGTAGTCAAGACCAAAGGTCTGATTACATTCTGGCGAAGGTTGTTGAGAGTGTGGTGGCCCATCAGCTTCCTCTGTTCCTGGATGAAACTGATTATCTGGACCCGTACCAATCGGGTTTCAGGCCTGGGCACAGCACGGAGACGGCATTGGTCGCGCTGGTGAATGATCTCTGGCGGGCTCGGGACAGAGGTTGTTCCTCTGTCCTAGTCCTATTAGATCTCTCAGCGGCTTTCGATACCATCGACCATGGTATCCTACTGCGGCGTCTCACGGGGTTGGGAGTGGGAGGCACTGTTTTGCGGTGGTTCTCCTCCTATCTCCTGGGCCATTCGCAGTCGGTGTTGACGGGAGGGCAGAGGTCCGCCCCGAGGCCTCTTGTTTGTGGAGTTCCTCAGGGGTCGGTTCTCTCGCCCCTCCTGTTCAACATCTATATGAAGCCGCTGGGCGAGATCATTCGTGATTTTGGGGTGGGGTATCATCAGTACGCTGATGATACCCAACTTTTTTTCTCCACCCCAAACCAACCCAGCGATGCCCTCACCATGATGTCCCATTGCCTGGAAGCGGTCCAGGTCTGGATGGGGAGAAACAGGCTTCGTCTCAATCCTGCGAAGACTGAGTGGCTGTGCATACCGGCATCTTGGGTCAACCAGACTATTCCATCTCTAATGAAGGGGGGTGAGGTGTTACCCCCCGTTGATAGGGTTCACAACTTGGGCGTCCTCCTGGATTCGCAGCTCACTTTTGAAGACCATATAGGAGCCGTGACCAGGGGGGGCTTTTGCCCAGGTTCGCCTGGTGCGCCAGTTGCGACCCTACCTGGACCGAGATGCCCTACGCACAGTCACTCATGCGCTCGTGACCTCCCGTTTAGACTACTGCAACGCTCTCTACATGGGGCTGCCCTTGAGGACCACCCGGAGGCTTCAGCTGGTGCAGAATGCAGCCGCGCGAGTCGTGATGGGGGTCTCCCGATACTCCCATGTAACACCTCTACTCCGCGAGCTGCATTGGCTTCCGGTTGCCCTTCAGGTGAGATTCAAGGTGCTGGTGATGACGTATAAAGCCCTAAATGGCTTGGGTCTGGGATATTTGAGGGAACACCTGCTGCCAGCATCAAGCTCCCTTCATTTTATTTAATCTTTTTAAATTTGTTTTAACGTTTGTATTGACTTTCTTTTTTTTTTATTGAAAAGTTTTAAAATACATTTTATCTTTAATAATCCCCCCTCCCCCTCCCCAACCTATCCCTCCCTACCCCTCCCCCCCCTTTCCCCCCTCCCCCCGCCCCGACTTCCCAGAGCTAAGTACAGGGTATAAAAACAAAGAACAATCATAAACATCCATATGCTACCAACCATAAATTCTTAAATCTATCACTCTCTAGCTCATATAAAATAACTACAAGCAATATTAATATTACATATAAAAAGAAAGAAAAAAGAAAAAAAGAAAGGAAGACTTATTCAAATGCTAAGTGAAACTTTTTAGTCCCATATTTCTTCTGAATATATTCAATCCATTTTTCCCACTCCATAATATAACGTTCTTGCGAATGATCTTTCAAATAAGCCGAAATCTTTGCCATTTCTGCCAGGTCAGAAACCTTTAAAGTCCATTCTTCTATAGTCGGCAGTTGCTCCTTCTTCCAATACTGACCTATTAAAAGTCTTGCTGCTGTAACTAAATTTAACATCAACTTAGTGTCCACAACAGTAGTACCTGTAATTATACCCAACAAAAAAAATTGCGGACAAAACTTTATCTTTTGCTTGAAGATCTTCTGCATATTCCACCAAATTTTTATCCAAAAAGCCTTGACCATTTTACAAGTCCACCATATATGAAAATATGTTGCATCTTCACCACCACACCTCCAGCATTTTGGCTGATAATTCGGATACATACTTGCAAGCTTTTTAGGATCTAAATGCCATCTATAAAACATTTTATAAAAGTTCTCTCTTAAGTTTTGAGCTTGTGTAAATTTTACGTTCCTCACCCAGATCTTTTCCCACGTATCCATTGTAATAACTTCTTGGATGTTCTGGGCCCATTTTATCATACAGTCTTTAACCAGTTCTGTTTCTGAATCAATTTCTATCAATGCAAGATATATCCGTTTGATATGTGCTGGACCCTGATTTCTAATTTGCTTTATCAAATTTTCATCAGTCATTGCAAAACCAGTTTTCTGATCTTCTTTCCACCTGGCCCGTAATTGAGTATATTGAAACCAGGTTTGAACAATCTTCTCATCTCGCAAGAAATTATACGATTTTAAACACCATACACTTCTTTCCAAGCTTAAAATCTCCTTATACGTAGTCACGTCATGTTTAAAACCAACATTTATGTTTTCTATTGCGTGTTTTGGAATAGCCCACAATGGTATCTTGCAGTCTAACTTGTATCTATACTTTTTCCAAACTCTCAACAATGCCTGTCTTAAAATATGCACTTTAAACACATTATCTACCTTCTTATCATACAACAAATACGCATGCCAGCCAAATAACAAGTCGTGGCCCTCAAGATTTAATAATCTCTCTTGTGTCAAATTAATCCAATCACTTATCCCTGCTAACGCAGCAGCTTCATAATATAATTTAAGATTGGGCATTTTAAGACCACCTCTTTCACGAGTATCCTGCATAATCTTAAGTTTAACTCGTGGCCTTTTCCCTGCCCAAACAAATTTATTGATACCCCGTTGCCATTCTTCCAAATTAGAATCTTTCTTAAGAACCGGTATCATTTGAAATAAAAATAAAAATTTAGGCAGGACATTCATTTTCACTGCTGCGATTCTTCCCAAAAAAGACAATTGCAATTTTTCCCAACTCTCCATTTCTTTTTGAATTTTACCCCATAGTTTTTCATAGTTATTTTTATATAACTTTGTATTAGAGGGTGACAAAAACACCCCCAAATATTTGACCCTTTTAGCAATCTCAAATCCAGTTAATCCTTCTAAAAGAGCCTTTTGCGATACTGTCATATTTTTGGCCAGAATTTTAGTTTTTTGTGCATTAACTTTAAATCCAGAAACCCTCCCATATTGCATTATTATCTCCATCAGGTCCACAACAGAATTTTCTGGCTGGGTCACTGTAACAACCAGATCGTCTGCGAACGCCCTCAATCTATAATCCTGATCTCTAATTTGAATACCCTTAATTTTTTCCGAGTTCCGAATTTTTATCAATAATATCTCCAATGTTAAAACAAATAATAAAGGTGATAACGGACACCCTTGTCTTGTGCCCTTCTCAATATTACATGCTTCAGTCAAACTATTGTTAACTATTATTCGGGCCGTTTGTTTTTGATATAATGCCCTAATTGGTTGCAAAAATTTATCCCCAAAATTCATTTTATCTAAAACTTTCATCAAAAATTGCCAATTCAATTGATCAAAAGCTTTTTCAGCATCTAAAAAAATTAGCGCCACAGGGATCTGGTTGTTCCTTTCCAAAAACTCTAACACATCAACTATATGCCTCACATTATTTTTCATTTGCCTACCACTAATAAACCCAGTTTGATCCCCATGAATCACCTGTTGCAGAACCCTCATCAATCTGTTAGCCAACACCTTAGCAAATATTTTATAATCTGTATTTAGAAGTGATATCGGTCTATAATTTTTAACTTGAGTAGCATTTTGATCTTCCTTTGGAATCAAAGAGATAAAAGCAGTTCTCCAAGACGGAGGCACCTTTCCCCCTCTCTGAATTGACTGAAACAGTTCCTTTAACGGCTTTATCAACTCCATTTGTAAATTTTTATAGTAAACCGCAGTCAAACCATCCGTACCTGGCGCTTTATCCAACTTCAATTCCTTAATTGCTATAAGAATTTCTTCTTCTGTTATCAACTGGTTAATCTCCTCTTTTTGTACTTGCGTAAGAACCGGGATGCTAGCATTCTCCAAATATACATCAATGTCTTTTTCATTAATCTTTTCCTTAGCATATAGTTTAGAATAAAAATCCACAAAGGCTTCCTTGATAAGATCCTGTTGAAACACAACCTTTCCCTTATGTTCAATTTTATCTATATTAGAAGCCCTTTGCTTTTTCCTTAGTCTATAAGGTAGCCATCTACCTGGCTTATTAGCATTGCAAAAAGTATTATGCCTAGCAAACCGCAAATTGGTTGCCACTTGATAAGCCATCAATTTATCGAATTGTCCTCTTAATAGCTTAATAACTTCCTTAGTCTTTACATCCGATGGATTCAAAATTAAGACCTTTTCTTTTTCCCTAATTTCATTCTCCAGTTCTTTCCTTCTGGCTTCCAAAGTACGTCTGTATTTATTATTCATATATATCAACACCCCTCTCATGTAGGCCTTGCTAGCATCCCAAACCATGTCCATAGAAGTATCCTTATTCATATTAATTTCAAAAAAATCCTTCATCCGCTGTTTACATTCTTCCACATTTCTCTGATTTCTAAACAAATTCTCATTTACGCGCCACGAGCGCCTATCCCTATTGTCCTTATTGATCTCTAACCAAACTGGACTGTGATCCGAAATAGTCCTTGCACAAATCTTTACCTTCTTAATCCTAGAAAAAAAATCATTAGTCAACAAAATAAAATCAATCCTAGAAAAAGATTGATGTCTGTCAGAAAAAAAAGTATAATCCTTTTCACGTAGGTGTATGTCACGCCAGATATCTCTCAATTCCAAGTCGTCCTTCATTTCAAAAAAAGATTTAGGCAATCTGACCCTATACTTGTTCTGGATAAACTCAGATTTTTTTCTAGGATTAGTCGTCCTTCATTTCAAAAAAAGATTTAGGCAATCTGGCATGACTCGGAGCACGCTTAAAAGAACCCGCCTTGTCCATCTGTACATCCAATACACCATTCCAGTCCCCCATAAAAATAAACGATTTATAATCCAATTGAGTAAGCTTTGTATGAAGTGAACTAAAAAAATCAGCTTGTTGTTGATTAGGAGCATACAATTCAACTAAAAGCGTTTTTTTACCTTCTAACAACAAATCTATCATAACATATCTTCCTTGCGTATCTGCTTCAATTAATTCCGCTGTTAGAGTACTTTTAACGTAGACAACCACTCCATTTTTCTTATTCATCGCAGAAGCAACAAATTGCGTGCCCAACCTTGAGTTCGATAAATACTTTTGGTCCATAACCCTAATATGCGTTTCTTGCAAACATATAACATCAATCTTAAATTGTTTTAAATATTGAAAAACTTTCTTTCTCTTCTGTGGTGAATTTAATCCATTGACATTCCAGGTTAGGAATTTAGTTGCCATGCGTGGCATCCCAAAGCTTTTGAAGCACATCTTTAATAGCCCCTATATTTTCTTTGGGCCGTGCTCCTCCCACAGCTTCACTATAAGTACGCTTTGAGAATTCCATAAACTTCTGCTGGTCTTGCTCTTGTACTTGTCTTGCTCGTTTTACAGCGGCGCGCGTCAACCTCTGCTCTCCAGCAACCACCAATGAAGCTGTAGTTTGATCCCCTCCATCACCATTCTCCTCTGTCTGTCCACCGTCAGCCTCTTGAGGTTTTCCCTCTCCAGATCCCTTTGCTGCTTCCAGGAGTGATAGTGGGGTTGCTTTTAAAACATTGTTGTAAAAATCACGCGCCTGAGTCACAGTAACCAGACGATATCTTTTACCTTTGTACATCACCACCAGTCCAACTGGAATCTCCCATCTAAACTTAATATCACGTTGCTTAAGTTCCTGTACGAGGAATGCAAAATCCTTCCTTCTCCTTAAAATCTTTGGAGGAATTTCTTTTAGAACCAAGACTTCTTGCTCAGCAACCACAACTTTAGTATCATAAGCAGCTTGAATAACTTCATCTCTAGTTGCTCTCTTTGTAAAATAGACCACCACATCTCTAGGTAGCTTCCTCTGCCTTGCAATCCATGAATTTACACGAAAAGCTTTATCCATACATCCCTCTATTTCAGATGCTGGCTGGCCCAATACTGCTTCCAAAGCCTCAGAAATCAGCTGCTTTAGGTCTTCTTTAGGATTCTCTTTTAAGCCCCTGATTCTTATAGCATACTGCATCTGATGATACTGGACAAGACTCAATTCTCCGTCCATTTTGTCCCTTAAATTTTCATTCTCCAGTACCTTTACTTCTAATATAATATTCTTTTGACTAAGATCCTCCATTTTTTCTTCCAAACATTGCACACATTCAGCCACGCTTTCCACTGTAGACAAGATGTCTACCCTCATTGCACTAAACTTCTCGTTAAGCTTCTCTTCCATCCTCTCCTCCAATTTCTCCATTCTCTCCTCCAACTTTGCCACCTTATCATCCAGCATCTCTGAAATTACCTGGGATTGCCTTGCAAAGGCGTCTTGTAAATCCTTAAGCGTCAATGCCACAGGAAGTGCAGGAGGAAGCAGAGCTTGCAACGATGTCTGTTGCACCGGGGAAGTTCCCGCACTCCGAAGAACTTTAGAGGAAGATTTAGCCGCCATCTTTCTTCACTTTCACTTGTTGCGCACTTTCACTTTAAGTTTATAAAGTCCATCAAGCTAAAGAGTAAGAATAAAAGTCCTCTTCACCTGAACCTCCTGTACCGCTCTGCCTGCTCCTTTTACTCCATAGTCTTTCCTTCTGGCAGGGGTGGTCGCAAACGCCTGGCTCCGCTCCAAAAATCCCGGAGCAGAGACGCTAAACAGCTGGGAGCAACCCAGGCTACGGGGGAGTTCAATCCTTCAGCCGCCCAAGCTTTCAGCTCAGGCGGCCCCGGAGAACTCAACCCCTACCTGGGGCCTCACCCCCTCCTCTTCTCCCGAGGAGGGGGCTTCAAATCCACCTAAACAGCTGATCGGCGCTGTTTTAGGTGGAAAAACTCAGCTGTGAAGCGGACAGCCCGAAACGGCTATCTTCGGCGCCGCGCCGCCACCGGAAGTCTCTGTATTGACTTTCTTTTAAATGCCCTGTAAACCGCCCTGAGTCCTTCGGGAAAGGGTGGTATATAAATCTAAATAAATAAATAAAATAAATTTATGCCATCCATCCCACATGCTAGTACTCACCTTCCATGTGACCATGCACGATGCATAAATCCCTAACTTATATCTGGAAGAAGAATTAAAATGACTTAAGGCAAGCTGCTGCAGGGTGCTGTATAGTTGAGCAATCTGCAGCTTTCCTGCCCCCAAACCCAGGGAGTGCCCAGCCCCTTGTGACAATGATCATGCTGAACATAGAGGCTCCCAGAGCTGTAGCTTCCATAACCAATCCATGGGTACCAGTTGTGGGTATGTGGGTGGAAATCCAAAAGTCCATTACATTCAAGAGTTTAACCCAATCTGCTGCATTCTGCATATGGGTGTTGGAACCCCAAATTCCTAAAGAGTGGCTGGGCAATTGGGAACTATTCTGCCCCTCCATGTTAGTAGGAAATATGTCTGTAGCTCCTTAGGCTTTTTAGGCATGAACTTAGGTCCAGCATCAGTGTTTTGGGGAGCATCTGGCTGAAATCCTAGAGCTATTTTTTCAGGTTGGGATACGCAAGAAGGGGCTTTTGGTTTTTCCTGTCCAGTGTTCGGATTCTCCCAACCATGGGTAAGAAGAAACCATCCTTGTCGAGATATAGGGGGGCGGTGGGTGGCACTGGTTATGGCAAAGCAACAGGAGAGTTCATGCTTTGAGGGTGTGTCAGATTGTACAATCTGACCCAACCCAGTCCACAGCAGCTGTCCCCATAGTCATGTCACATACCTTGACCACAACCAGAACCTGACCACAAACTTGACCACCCTTCCCATAATCCCCATAATCCCCCCCGCAAGGGCAGAGCAAGCTCCACAGATGAAAGAAGGAAGAAAGAGAAACTCAGAATATGAAGAGAAAAACAACATAGAGTAACAGAAAAGAAATGAATGATTTAAACAAAGTACAAGATGGAAACCAAGGCAGAGAGGAGCAACATCTGCAACACAAGTAAGCAGGGAGCTGGTGAGAGAAAATAGCTGGAGAAGAAGCTCAGAAGGCACAAGTATTGCAGTGACCAAAATGCCCTGGCATTCAGGTCAACGTAATCCATGAACCAAAAGCTCCAGCCCAAGGTCATCCTCAGCACCAGGGGCTACAGTCCAAGCAACTCAGTGGTCCTCAGCATTGGGCGGTGGGGAAGAAGAGCGAAGGCAGGTGTGATGAATCCAAGTACAAAGCCCAGCAATCCTGACCGCTGTGTGAGTAGCGAGAAGAACAATGAAGGAGCCTTTCCAGCATTCAGCCAAAGGGCCAGAATCAGTCCAGGACTTGACAACCACACAACCACCAGGAAGGAAAGGATGGAGTGGATGATCCAATCCTGGATAATGGAGGGCCTGAACAGCTTGAGAAATGGAAGAAACATTACAAGCAAGAAAGTGCATATAATCCCTGAGGGCCTGGTCTCCAAAAAGAGAAGAGAGGTAAGGAAGAATAGTAAAGAAAGGGTCAAACATACATGATCTGAAAGGGGAACATGCGTTTTCCATGGGTGACAAAGACTGGGGCCTGTAAGCCAAATAAAGCTGCCAAGCAATACCTAGGGCCTGAGACAACTGCTGGGTAAAGTTAAAGAGATAAAGTGGGGTCCATCGTCAGAGCCAATGTCTTGGTATGGGAAGGAAAAACACAGAATAATTTCCTTCAGGAGGGCCTCAACTACCTCACGTGCCTTGGTAGTATGACAGGGAAAGGCCTCATTCTATCCAGAGAAAGCACCCACGAAAACTTGCAAGTACCTAAAACCCATCGTCCATGGCAACCCAGTAAAATCAACTTCCCAAAAACTAGCAGGAGCCTGGCCAGCCCCAAGCCTCCCCAAGTGGAACTTAATAATTTCTATAGGAATTACATAGGATTACATCGACAAATCACACATTGCTTGATCATCATGAGGGCTTTGTTATAGATCCGAGGACAAATATAGACCTTTATAAGAAACTCAGCCATGGCCTAGTTACCCCAATGAGTGCTGGCATGCAATTTTCATAAGAGGGCCCATAATTCATGTTTTGGGAGAAGGTATTTCCCATCCTTCTCCATCCTACGTCCATGATAAACAGCATCCAGTCTATAAGCTCTGTGCCCATCCTGTGAAATATATGTTGGAGCCAGCACAGGCAAATGTAAAGGTATAAGTGCATCCACATACCAAGGGGACAGGGGACCTGAAGCGGCAGACTTTGAGGTGTGGTCGGCCAAGGCATTTCCCCTTCCATGTTTAGTATCAACCTTAACATGGGCCCTCACATGCATGACAGCCACCTTATGCGGGAGCAAACAGCATCCAGTAGCCTTAAAATGTCCTGTCCATATTTAACAGGAGTGCCTTGAGTGGTGAGCAAACTACACCCCTTCCACAAGGCCCTATGTGCATGTATAACACACAAAAAACCCCAAACAAATTTACTGTCTGTAAATATATTAACAACCGCACCATCTGACTTTTCCAAGGCCCTCATCAAGACAATAAGTTCAGCTTTCTGAGCTGAGGCACCTGCAGGGAAAGCTGCTGCTTCCACTACTGATCCAATGTGACCATAGCATAGCCAGCTAGCCTTTCTCCCTGTCTCATAAAACTCCTGCCATCTGTATACAGGTCCCTGTCCACATCCTCTAGCGGCTGGTCAGTTAAATCTAGCTGGCCAGTAAACACCACATTAATAGTTTGCAAACAATCATGATCACCATGCTGTTCCAGTTGGGGAAGATGTCACTGCGTGTTTTTTTAGTTTTGCCAGCTTCGCTCTTTTCTAATTGTACATCTCTTTCTGCTCTGCACTGTGTATTATCTTATCTTGTAACCATAGTGACTCTAGCTATGTCCAGCCAATGTTTTGATTTTAAACTTTTTTGTGCGCAGGCCTGAAAAAGTTCACACAGTTTCTATTTTACTTTCTCCTTCTGCCTGATGAGAGAATGTGGTCAGTCTAGGTCTTTTGTTTTCTTATTAAAAGTTTTACTATAGAATATGTTTTGGATTTCTTTTCTTTGATATTGACCATGCAAATGAACCACGGTCCATCCACCTCTGGTCGGACTGTTAATTGTTCCGTGACATTTGGTAGCAGAGGATGGTTTATTTTTATTTTCAAGATTTATTGATAGGCAATTAGCCAGGCAGTTAGTCCGGCACTGAGGAGGCTGTGATTAATTGCTGCAAATATGCCGAGGAAAAGGAGAAAGAAGAAGGCCGGTTGTCTCTCTGCTGAGGAGGAGGCAGCTGTTTCACAGAGAGATCTTCCTTCAAGTTTACAGACTCCGTTGGCATCGGCTACACGTCTTGGAGAAGCAGCCTCTGAGCCAAGGTCAGTTTCACCATTTTCTGTTTTTACAGACTCTCAAGCTGATGCCCCAGTAGTAACCTCTGCTCATGGGGATCAGGCTGATTATGAGAGATTTGGTGCTAGACCTAAGGCTTCACTAGGGAAGGAAGTGAGCTATTATCCTCCAAGTCCTGAGCAAACTGTGCAGGAGAAGGCTTTGCAAAGTTATTATGAACAAATTGAAGTTTTTGAGAAGGAGCTGCTAAACGCAAAGTTGTGTGCAGCATGGTATAAAAAGCATGGGAGAACCTCTGCTGGCATTCAGTTTTCAGAATCAGCCATTTTGCCTCCCTCTTCACAAGCAAAGCCACACCCACAAGGGATCGCCATTTTGCCTTCTTCCTCAAAGACAGAGGCACACCCACAGTGGAATCTTGTGTCAGGCAAATGGGAGCCTGACTGCCTTCTGTGTCAAATGACACATGAGGATACAATGGTGCCTGAATCCAATGTTATAGCACCATCTGATTGTGAATCTGTTTTACAAGATGCATTTCAAAGAATGCAGAATGCATTTTCACAGATATCCCTTCAGCAGGCATCGCTCCAAGCTGCCACACCTCCTTATTCATTGAGAGCTTCAGCTAGAATGCCTATTAATACTGCTATTATTAAAGTTCCTGTCTCAGATGGAGCACAGCAGTTTTCACCCCAAGTGCAGCCTCCACTGGCTTCTCAAATACAAAGGCCAGTGCTGACTGCAGGCCAACTTAATGTAGCAGCTCAAGCACCAGCACCTTCTGCTGGCCAGGGTGTCATTGCAGCTCAAGTACAGCCACCCCCAGCACCAGTACCTGTAGCAGCTTCAATGCAACTGCCGCAGGCCTTGGCACAGGCGCCACTGGTGCCCCCTGCAGGCCAAGTCCCAATTGCACAACCTGCACAGCCAGTACCCCAATTGCATGTTCCTCAACAGGCACCCTCTATTGTACCACTGGCTGGTGATTCAAAACTGAAGTGGTCAGGACAGAATTACAGGGCATGGGTCAGTGAAGTTGGACTTTTGCTTCGTAGAGAAGGTACCCATGTGATGGTGTTTAATCCCCCTGCCCAGCCATGGCCTCCTGACATATGGGACTTGAATAATAGAGCATGCACAATGTTATTGATGTCCATGGACACTGAATTGCAGCTCACTTTTTCACAATATGCAACTGCGCAACAAATTTGGGCTCAATTAGAGGCATGTTACCGGCCTACGTCCATTGAGTCTACATGTTTGCTTTTGTCCGAGTTCCATAGTTCTAGATTAAAACCTGGTGAACATATTGGAGAACACTTAACTAAAATGAAAGGAATAAGAAAAGAACTGGGTGAAAAAGGCTATCCTATTGATGACTTTCAAATGATCAGCATTATCATTAACTCTTTGAATTATGACTGGAAAGATGCTATTTCTAAGATTAATCAAGTGCCTATTGCTCAATGCACAGTGGATCATGTATGCAGAATTTTAACCGAAGAAGAGGCACTTATGCAAGCTGCGCCACATTTAAGGGAACCACCTGCACCGAAGGCTCCAGTGAGGCGTCCCTTCTGTGGAAGAGCCTACGTTCCAAGGATGCCAAGATGCTACATCTGCAATCGTGTGGGACATGCCACCCGGGATTGTCCCCAACGGTTTCCAGCGCCCGTCATGTACCAGTCCAGAGGAACAGATTCCAGAGGAGGCAGAGGTAGAGGCAGACGACAAGGTCGTGGTCGTGGTTCCAGACGTGATCCACAAGCTCCACTTGTCACATTGGTTGTGACCAACGATCCACAGTCTCAACCAGAGTACGACAGACGACTTCTTTGGACTTTGGACAGTGGAGCAGCATTACATGTTACCTACAGAAAAGAGCTTTACACAGAGATGCACGAGCCTGAACCTGAACTTCGTGAACTTTACTCTTTTTCATTATCATCCTGTTCAGGTCATGGGAAAAGGAACTGTTTATATTGAAGAGCTTGGTGCTCTCATTCCAGATGTTTACTACATTCCGTCTGCCAGTAGTAATTTGCTTAGTCAGAGTCATTTGTCTAGGTTTTCTCATTTTCAGGTTCACCATCTTGAAAAAGCAAGTTATATAGTCAAAGACGGAGATATTGTTGCTGAAACCATGTTGATTGGTGGTGTTTATTACTTAAAACCAGTCTAAGCAGCAAGAGCAGGCAAGTATACACGTTCCAAAAAGCACAGGCCCAGAGAGAGACGTCCCAGAGAGAGATCCTGTTGCTACTCAAAAGGTTCCTAAAGATAATAAAAATACAAAAAAGACACAGGTTGCTCATGACAAGCCTGGGGTTCCTAATAAAAATGCTAATGTTGAGAATTCACTAACAGGTAAACCTTTGCATTCCAGGTGTATCCATAAGTGGCATAGAAGATTGGGTCATGCCAGTTTCCATGTTCTGAAGAAGATGCCAGAGTTCGCAAGAGGTTTGGATCTAAAGGGGTGTAAGGTGTTTTTGGACTGTGCTGTCTGCAAGAAAGCCAAATCTAAAGCAGCAGCAATTCCAAAACTCGCTACACGCCTGTCAACACGCATTTTTGATTTGGTACACACTGACATAGTTGGTCCTTTTGCACCAACAATTGGTGGTAAAAGATATTTCTTGACAATTGTTGATAATTACTCTATATATGGTTATGTATTTCCTATGAGAGAAAAATCTGAGACCTTTCAGATCTTTAAAGACTTTGCCAATCTTGTCTATACCCAATTCAAAGTCAGCATTGCCAGAATTCAGAGTGATCGTGGTGCTGAATTCATGTCTCAGCGTTTCCAGGACTGGATGCGTAAGAGTGGGATACTACACCAGACCTCAGCTCCTTACACTCCAGCTCAGAATGGAGTGGCAGAACGCAGAAATGGAGTTCTGCAAACCATGATGCGTTGCCTCCTTGAAGATGCTAACCTCAGTCTTCCATACTGGGGTGAAGCTATCAAATATGCTAATCATATCATCAACCGCACTTGGAGTAGTGTCATAAATCAGACCCCTTATTTCATGTTATATAGACACAAGCCTGACCTCTCACATCTCCATATTTTTGGTTCCTATGCTATGGTTAATATTCCTTTAGCCCAAAGAAAGAAAGGGGGTCCTGCAGCAAAAAGGATGAGATTTATGGGCATTGATGATAATTCAAAATGGAGCAAATACATAGACTCTCATCATGTCGTAGTGATTTCACAATCTGCTATTTTTGAGGAAGATGCTGACTGGTCCAGGATTCATTCTAACGATCCTGGAGTTTATTTTCCTAGAGATGATGCTGCTGATGCTACGCAGCCTGATGGTCAAGATGCACAGGCGAATGTTCCTTCCACAAGTTCTTCTCAACCTACTGTTCCGTCTTCGCAAGCTGCCAATGCTGCTGGCGATGAAGATGAGGACGGAATGGAAGAAGAATGGACAGTTGTTCCGAGACGTTCCAAGAGGACAACAAAGGGAATTCCTCCAAAGCGATATTCGTGGCAAGTAACGAAAGCACCTTTACCTTTGATTTGTAATGTTACACTTCCTCCTGAGACGTTCACACAAATCAAACATCTTCCTGAAGCAGAGCAAGATAAATGGTTTGAGGCAATGCAGGCTGAAATGGACAGTCTAAAGAAACTTCAGGTGTTTACGCCTGCGAGCCCTCCAGCAAACAAGAAAGTTATTGGCACTCGATGGGTCTACAGAATTAAAAAGAAGCCGAATGGTGAATCGCTGTACAAGGCCAGACTTGTAGCCCAGGGTTTCGCTCAACGTTATCCTGAGGACTATACAAATACTTATTCACCCACAGTGCGGACTGAGAGTGTGAAAATCGCCTTAGCCACTGCAACTATCCTTGGTCTAGAAGTTTTCCAGTTTGATGTTGAAACAGCTTATTTACACGCTGATCTTGATGAAGAAATTTATGTCAAAGGTCCTCCAGGTTTCCGACAGCAAGAAGGGGATATTTGGTTTCTACACAAAAGTCTTTATGGTCTGAAACAGTCTGGTTTAATGTGGTACTTATGTCTTTCTGACAAACTAAATTCAATGGGCTTTATTAAGTCCGAAACAGATGAATGCGTGTTTACAAAAAGATCTGATAATAGGTATGAGATAATTCTTGTTTATGTTGATGATATTGTTTATATTGGTCCAAATAAGCAGATGAGTGAATGTTTTGCTAAAGCTTTACAACAGTTTTTCACATTGAGGTCTTTAGGACATATTAACACTTATTTAGGTGTTCAAGTTACCAAAACTCAGAAGGGGTTCAGTCTTACACAGGAAGATAAGATTGAACAACTATTGCATCACTGCAACATGAAGGATGCTAAACCTGTGAGTATACCCATGCAAACTGATTTTCACAACTTGACACATGAACCGAGTCCTGAGTTCGAGGATCAAACACTTTATCGCTCAGTCATTGGGTCGCTGCTATATATTAGTAGTTGGACTAGACCTGACATTGCACTTAGTGTTAATCTCCTATCACGACACGTAGGCAAGGCAAAACAGTTTCATTGGACATGTGTTAAGAAATTATTGAGATATCTAAAACACACCAAAGACATGAAGTTGTTGTTAGAACCCACACATACTGACTATGCAGTTATGTTGTTATGCAGATTCAGATTGGGCAAGTGATAAGAAATCACGTAAAAGCACTTCAGGTTATATGATGTTTTTGAATGGATGTCCTGTTTACTGGCATGTGCGTAAACAGAATTTTGTTTCTTGTTCTTCTACAGAAGCTGAGTATGCTTGTGTTTCAGATGCATGTAATTCTCTAACGTGGTTTGATGCTTTAGTCACAGATATCTGGACACCTCCGATTCGACCGATCACTGTGATGGAGGACAACGAATCTGTGGTTTATATATCTGAAAATCGTTTTACAGGTTCCAGGTCTAGACACATTGACATCCGTTACCAAAATATAAGACAAGCAATTAAACAAGGTTTTGTCAAATTGCAGTATGTGCCTACACATGACCAAATTGCTGATATGCTGAACAAACCACTTCCTACAGCCCAACACGAGTATCTGCGCAAGAAGATGTGCCTTATCTGATTTTCTGCTTCGCTGACAAAAGAAGGGGATGTCACTGCATGTTTTTTTAGTTTTGCCAGCTTCGCTCATTTCTAATTGTACATCTCTTTCTGCTCTGCACTGTGTATTATCTTATCTTGTAACCATAGTGACTCTAGCTATGTCCAGCCAATGTTTTGATTTTAAACTGTTTTGTGAGCAGGCCTGAAAAAGTTCACACAGTTTCTGTTTTACTTTCTCCTTCTGCCTGATGAGAGAATGTGGTCAGTCTAGGTCTTTTGTTTTCTTATTAAAAGTTTTACTATAGAATATGTTTTGGATTTCTTTTCTTTGATATTGACCATGCAAATGAACCACGGTCCATCCACCTCTGGTCGGACTGTTAATTGTTCCGCGACAGAAGAAAGGTTGCAGGATTGAACCTGCTACTGCACTTGATATAAACTTGCGGGTTGTCAAGGACAGCAATCTGATACTGCTCCAGACGGGAGGCTATAAGCCAATGGCAGCCCCCCTTGGATGCCAACAGTCCTGGATGGAATGAGGTGTTTCAACTGTGATAGGAGCCCCAAAGGTTAATTGTTCAGCAGCCTCCAAAAGGGAAATAGCTGCTGCTGCAGCCCAAAGGCATGCTGGCCATCCTTGAGCAATAGGATCAATAAACAGGCTACTGTGTGAGACCAAATACCAAGGGTCTGAGTAAGGACTTCAGCAGCCACCTCTTTGCTTTCAGCCACATATAAGGTGAATGGTTTCCTGTGGTAGCCTGATACAAGGGCCATTAGAGCAAAGATGGTGGCTTGTAACTTAGCAAGGAAATCACATCCTAAAAGGGGCATAGGGCAGTCTGGAAGGTAAAGAAATTGATGAGTAAGGCGAATACCACCCATAAAGCATTCCAAAGGGTTGAGAATTGTAGCTGACACAGAATGGCCATTGGCCCCAAAGACCTAGAATGTTTGTGAGGAAGGGTTTCCAAGGGGCTTATTTAATACTGAATGTGATGCCCCTGTATCAATCAAAAAGGGTATTCTTTTCCTCTGACTTTGAACTTTACCAGGGGTGCAGAGGGAGAATCATCCATAAGGGCAGGGAGACAGAGGCCCCCAGCCCCTCACCCCCCCTTATATCTGGAGCATGGTTGTGGAACAGCACCCTATAGGACAGTTAGGAAGGGAACATAAAAGACATTCCCTGCACCAGTGACCAAATAACATGCATATACAACACTGGTCCTGTCTTAGGGCAAAAGACCGCAGTGGGTGGTCTGGGGTGGTGGTGCCTGGAATCTGGGTGACATTGTCCCATTTCTCTCTTGAGGGGACCCTACCACTCCTTGCCATCCTCTTCCACAAGTCCCCCTTCCACTAGGGGCACCTGTTGCAGAGCTTGAGCCAGGAAAACAATGCTTTGTTTTTCATCCTTTTTAGCCCCCCTGGCTATCACTTCTGGTCATGTCACGTAGGCTTTATAAGCTCCTTCCAACAATTTTTCTATTGTCAGCTGAAGTCTCCTCCATCTTCTGTAATTTGCACTTAATATCCGGGGTGCACAAGGAAGTCACTGGGGCTTTCAGCTGGCAACTGATGAACATCATAAATTTTGCCCAATTTTTTCTGTTTAGGGAGGGCAGTTTGCAATGCAGTGACAATAATGTCTTGGAAACCTTTTAAGTGCTCATAGTCTCTGCTTTCATAAGTATCAACGACCCATCTAGGGTCAGTTTCAGGACAAAGGTGTCAACGCTGCTAACATTGGATGTTCTTGCTTTGACAATATATGAAGATGCAGCCATTTTCTCTTTAACCTGTGTGTTACTTTTAGAGTTAGAATTAGATGATGCTGGGGGGGGGGAGGAGGAAGAATGTGTATGAGGATTAGTTAGACATAACAACAGCAGAGTAGAGTATTTTTCAAGATTGTTTGAAATAAGAGATGATAAGAAATGGTGAGTTGGAGAACTGGAGGGAAGGTTTACATTTCAAACTAATTAAAGAATGTGATTTATGACTGTTAATTAGAGGAGGGTATTGTGCTTTGATACTATGTGTTTAGGGGAGGGGAATTCAGATTTTGGCTTTGACCATGTACGTGCCAATGGCATGCTATTTGAATAAAGATTCTTTAAGGTAAACAATGCCTCGAAGTTCTTTGAAAAGTATCATCTGTCGGAACCATGACAAAGGACATTTGTCAAGGCTGCAAACATTGACATATTTTTGCACTGACAATATAAGAGACAGCCTGTTACTTTAATTGCTTTGCTTTGGGGGGAAGCGTCAGCCAGATGTTTTGAGAAGATAAGGAAAGCCCGCATATACAATGGGAAGTGAAACTTCATATGTAAAACTAATTGGATAATGTGATTTATGACTTGTAGATAAGGGCGTGGATTGTGTGTGTTACAATGGGTTTGGGGGGAGGAGATTTCAGATTCTGGCATCCCTCCATAAGTGCCGATGTTTCATTTCATTACTAAGACTTTTTAGATAAACAATCTAAAATCTAAACAATCTAAAATCGTCTAAATCCCGATAAGACCGAGTGGCTGTGCATACCGGCATCTCGGGTTGTCCATTCTATTCCATATTTATCTATAGGGGGTGAGGTGTTACCCTCCATAGATAGGGCTCGCAACTTGGGTGTCCTCCTTGACTCACAGCTCAGTTTTGAAGATCATATAGGAGCCGTGACCAGGGGGGCTTTTGCCCAGGTTTGCCTGGTGTGCCAGTTGCGGCCCTACTTGGACCGAGATGCCCTACGCACAGTCACTCATGCACTCGTGACCTCTCGGATAGACTACTGCAACGCTCTCTACATGGGGCTGCCCTTGAATACCACTTGGAGGCTCCAGCTGGTGCAGAATGCAGCCGCGCGAGTTGTGATGGGGGTTTCCCGATACTCCCATGTAACACCTCTGCTCCGGGAGCTGCATTGGCTTCCAGTTGTCTTCCGGGTGAGATTCAAGGTGCTGGTGATGACCTATAAAGCCCTAAATGGCATGGGCCTCGGTTATTTACGGGAGTACCTTTTGCCGGCGTTAACTTCCCATCGTCCTGTGCGCTCCCACAGAGAGGGCCTCCTCAGGGTGCCGTTGGTCAGGGAATGTCGACTGGCGGCCCCCAGGGGGAGAGCATTCTCTGTGGGCGCGCCTGCCCTCTGGAATCAGCTCCCTGTTGAGCTCCGGATGGCTCCCGACCTTCGCTCCTTCCGCCGCGACCTGAAGACTTGGCTATTTGAACTTGCCGGCCTGGACTGAGGGACTGGGATTTTATTTTATTTATTTATTATTTTATTTAGATTTATATACCGCCCTTTCCCGAAGGACTCAGGGCGGTTTACAGGGCATTTAAAAAACAGTCAATACAAACGTTAAAACAAATTAAAAGAGATTAAATAGAACCCTGAGAAAATTAAAACCCAGTTAGAATTAAAATTAAAAATATTCTCAGCCTGGGCCGGAGAGCTCGAAGAGCCAGGTCTTCATGTCCCGGTGGAAAGAACGGAGGGTGGGGGCAGTCCTAAGCTCCGCAGGCAGCTGGTTCCACAGGGCAGGCGCACCCACTGAGAAGGCCCTACCCCTGGGTGTTACCCGCCGGCAGTCTTTAACCGGCGGCACCCTGAGGAGACCCTCCCTGTGGGAGCGCACTGGACGAAGGGAACTTGATGCTGGCAGCAGGTGTTCCCTCAAATATCCCGGGCCCTCGCCATTTAGGGCTTTATAGGTCATCACCAGCACCTTGAATCTCACCCGAAGGGCAACTGGAAGCCAATGCAGCTCGCGGAGTAGAGGTGTTACATGGGAGTATCGGGAGACCCCCATCACGACTCGCGCGGCCGCATTCTGCACCAGTTGAAGCCTCCGGGTGGTCCTCAAGGGCAGCCCCATGTAGAGAGCGTTGCAGTAGTCTAAACGGGAGGTCACGAGCGCATGAGTGACTGTGCGTAGGGCATCTCGGTCCAAGTAGGGCCGCAACTGGCGCACCAGGCAAACCTGGTGATCTTAAATTTTAAAAATTTTAAATTTTGGAATGTGTTTTATTGTTTAGGGCTATTGGTTTAATTTCATTTTAATTTTTGTATATTATGTGTTGTTTATAGTGTTTAATTTCCCTGTACACCGCCCCGAGTCCCTTGGGAGAGGGGCAGTATATAAATCCAAATAAATAAATAAATAAATAAATAAATAAATAATGCCTGCATTTTGTTTGAACTGTCTCATTTATCGGAACCATGACATCATGCCAGAATCTACATTCTTTCAAACAACCTGCCATTATATATGGCCTTGAGTGAAGTTGGCAAAGATTCAGAGGAGAATCTTTATCATGGAAACAGAGAATTGGCTGGGAGATGGAGACTTGGCGGCTGCTGACAATTCAGAGCAGGAATTAACAGATAGCATGCTGTGGGAAGATGAATTTTTGCAAAACTCCCATCTGGAGGCAGAATCCGAGCAGTTAGCAGAGGTCAGCTGGTCGTCAGGCTGGAACCATTCCAGTGGAGACTACACATGCCATGAGACTGTACTGCTGGAGCCCCGAAAATCAGAATGGTGGAGAATCTGGGTGAGTGGAAAATCCTGTCTGCAGACCAGACTGCCTGCCAGCCCCAAGAGTCCCCTGCCAAGCCCTCCAGACCCATAGAGAAAGAGGACCCCAGCCTGGGGCCTCTGCAGCAATGGGAGGTTGGGAAACCCCCACAAGTGAAAGGCCAACAACCTCTGACCTTGCCCCAGCTAATAGAAGCCTTGCAACAGCTGGGGGTGGTGCAGAAGCCTGGAGAGCAGGAGCTGGTGGGAGGACAACAACAAGGGTGGCAGCAGCAGGACCCAAACATGCAACCCCTGAACATACAGTGGGACCAGTGGGGCCAGCAGCAGTGGGGGCCCTGGCAGCCATTAAATCAACAACCAGAGTGGGGCCAGCAGCAATGGGGCCCCCAGCAACCAATGATGAGCCCACCCTTCAGAGCAACCTTCGATGGGGACCCACAGAAACTGATTTTCTTCCTCAACCAAGTACGCTCTCACTTGAATCGCTGGGCTCACCTCTACCCAGACCCAGTTGCTAAGGTCAATGTGATTGCGTCCAGCCTAGAGGGAGAAGAATCCGAATGGTTGAACAATTTATACAATGAGCAGGCCCCTGAATTGGAGGACCCCCACCTTTTCCTCCTGGGGCTGAGGGAAAGATTTGAGGACCCATCCATTGCCCTCAAAGCGGAAGAAAAAAATCCATAAGATAAAGCAAGCTGGCCGACCTGCCCTAGAGTACGTGCAGGAGTTTCGAAAGATGGCAGGTCGGATAGAGAGATGGCCTGAGCAATCCATAATTCATCTTTTTAGAGAAGGGTTAGATGACCACCTTTCTAAGGCATGTATCTACTGAGCTGTGCCTGACCAGCTGCATGAATGGGATCAGGCAGCGGTGAAAATAGATGTTCAACTCGCCCACTATAAGAAGCCTCTCGTCCCTGAAGCCGAGTTGAGGTCAGAACAACCCAAATGGCAATCACCCCCACGAAAATCTCCAACTACTGTGATGGCTGAAAGACCCAGGCCACCTGTAGACCCGGCAATTAAGTGTTTCTGATGCGGACAGCAGGGTCATCGAGCAGCGAAATGCCCAGTCCCCTTCCCCCAACAGCAGAACAGACCAGGACCAGTAGTGAGAAAGAAACTTGCACAGCGGCTAACGAGAGACAAATCCAACCGGATGACGCAGGAACCTGCTACCCAGGTCACATCCCCCACACAGGAGGATGCCGTAACTCAGGCTGAACCTAACCCTGTTCTACCCTCTTTTGACAGCGACCAAAAAGGAGAGAACGACCCGATGGTGAGCCTACACGTCCCACCTTTCTCACTACCTGCCAAGCTCATAATCCCTAAGTCGGGTACGCAGGTAGATTTAAAGGTGCTAATTGATTCTGGATGCTCCCGATGCATCATTAGTTTGCCATTTGCCATGAAACTCGTCATATGAGCAAAACTGCTCTCCAAAACTGTGAGGTTTGAGCAAGGTGATGGCACCCTGATGGGAGGGACTTTAGTCACGCAATTAACAGAGCCCCTACACCTAGAAATAGGTGAGCACTAGGAATTTATTCACTTCCTGGTGGCTCCAAAAATGACTGATGCTCTGATTCTAGGATTAGGCTGGTTGGACAAATGGAAACCATTTATCTGGTGGGAGAAAGGATTGAGAACTGTGAGACTACCCATAGGGCCCGATTCCGCCATTGATTCAACAGATGTTACAGGGGATTTTAGCCCACCCAATGAGTGAGCGTACATGGCTACCTCATGGCCACTAGCCGAGCCACTCATCCCCAGCGAGTACCGGGACCTAGCGGAGGCATTTAGTGAGAAAGAATGCGATACCTTGCCTCCTCACCAGCCCAATGATTGTTCTATTGAACTGTTGCTGGGGGTCAAACTTCCACGACCAAGAATGTACGCTATGTCCCCCCTTGAAATGGAGGAGATGCAGCGATATGTGGATACAAACCTAGCGAGGGGATTCATCGAACGGGCCAAGTATACTGTGGGAGCCCCTGTGTTGTTCAAAGAAAAAAAAGATGGGTCTCTTCATCTCTGTGTGGACTATAAGGGCCTAAATGTTGTGAGTGTGGAAAATAAATACCCTCTCCTGCTCCTGAAAGACTTACTAACCCACCTGGCGAAGGGGAGTATCTTCACCAAGTTAGACCTGAGAGAAGCATATTACCAGGTCAGAATAAAGGAGGGGGATGAGTGGAAAACGGCCTTCAACTGCCCCTTGGGAAGCTACCAATTCAAAGTCATGCCATTTGGACTACAGGGGCCCCCAGCCATATTTATGCAGTTGATTAATGAGGTCCTACATGAACATTTATACAAAGGGGTTCTGGTGTATCTTGATGGCATTCTGATATACAGTACGAATATGACTGATCACATAAAACTGGTCAGAGAAGTGTTAAAGAAACTATTAAATGCCAAATTTTATGTCAAATTGTCGAAATGTGAATTTCACCAAACCTGATTAGATTATCTTGGCTATAGAATTTCCGATGGCATCGAAATGGACCCAGCCAAAGTGAAAACAATAATTGAATGGCAGCCCCCCAAAACTCGCAAACAGCTCCAGAGCTTCCTAGGGTTTGCCAACTTCTACCGTCAATTCATTCCCTCTTTTGCTGACATTGCTCTACCCCTTACAGAACTACTCAAAATGGGTAAGAGAGGGGGAAAACTGTGACCTGGCCAACCACTAGCATGGACTATGAGTTGTCAGAAAGCTTTTGAGAATTTGAAAAGACTATTTGCTGCTGAACCTGTCCTAAAGCACCCCTACTCCAGGGAGCCCTTTGTAATTCAAGCAGATGCCAGCGACGTGGCAGTCGGAGCTGTGTTCCTACAAAAGAATAAGAGTGGAGTCCTACAACCTTGTGCCTACACTTCTAAGAAATTCACTGAAGACGAGAAGAGATGGACAGTCTGGGAGAAGGAGGTCTTTGCAATTAGGTGGGGGCTATTAAACTGGCAACACTATTTAGAAGGCAGCAAGGTGCCTTTTGAAGTATGGACAGATCAGAAAAATTTAGAGGCACTAAAAACTCCCTGCAAATTGTCCCCAAAGCAAGTGCAATGGGCGCAGTACTTTAACCATTTTAACTTTACTTTAAAGTACATACTGGGAAGGAAAAACTTCCTAGCTGATGCACTATTCCGACTGCCACAGTACAAAAGTGAACACGAAGAGGTCTATGAGGCAATTATCCCCAGTTCACAACCTGCAGCACAACTCACACCTCGCAGAACCCCTAATCCTGATGAAGAAGAAAAAACGAGAGCTCCTTACCTATGTCAGGAGTTGTACAGTATGTGCCACCATGAAAAGAATTCCAGGGAAAACCTGTGGGCTACTGGAGTCGGTAGTAGACCCTTCTCAACCATGGGAAGAAATAGCTATAGACTTTATTGTAGACCTACCCAACAGTAGAGGAAATACTGTCATCTGGACTCTGATAGATCTGTTTTCAAAGCAGGCTCACTTTATCACCTGTAAAGGACTCCCATCTGCACGACGACTGAGTGAATTGTTCCTGAAACATATCTACTGACTGCATGGTGCCCCTATGCGAATAATTTCAGATAGAGGAGTGCAGTTTACAGCGAAATTTTGGAGGAATTTCCTTAAATTAATTGGATCATCCCAAGGCTTATCATTTGCTTTTCATCCAGCTACCAATGGGGCTGCAGAATCCACTAACAAAATGGTGGAGCAATACCTCAGATGCTATGTTTCCTACCAACAGACAAACTGGACTGACCTCCTCCCTTTCGCCAAGGTGGCCTACAATAATTCTGTTCACAGCAGCACTGGCTACACGCCTTTCAGAGTAGCCACAGGAAAAGAGTTCAGTCCAATGCCTGACTATCCTCAGGTGCCATCCGCTTCCCAGACACTTGATCAATGGGTGAGGGGGTGGGAAGAGGTTTCGAGAAAGACAAAAATGGCATTAAAGAAGACTTCTGAGACTTATAAAAACAAGCTGATAAAAAGAGGGCTCCAAAGAACATTCCAAGTGGGGGAAAAAGTTTTATCTGTCAACTAAATATTTACATCTCAAATTACCCAGCAAGAAATTGGGACCGAAATTCTTGGGGACTTTCCCCATTGTGAAAATCATCAACCTGGTCACAGTAAAATTGAAACTCCCCAGACTTTTGGGAAAAATTCACCTGGTGTTCCATTGTAGCTTACTGAAAACTTTTTGGGCCTCCACTTTAAGACCTCCTCCTAAGAAAGCACCTGGACCCCTCATAGTAGCAGGTCAGACCCATTGTGAAGTGAAATGTATCCTTAACTCTAGAATCTTTAAGGGAAAATTGCAGTACCTAGTACAATGGAAGGGATACCCATTGTTTGAAGCCATTTGGGTGAAATCTAACAATGTGAAAGCTGACAGACATATTAAAAAGTTTTATGAGAAACACCCCAACAAACCAAAAGCCAGCTCCTAACTTGTGTTTGTTTACATTACAAGATCTGTTCTTTTTGTAAGGGGGGGGGCAGATGTCAATGCTGCAAACATTGACATATTTTTGCACTGACAATATAAGAGACAGCCTGTTACTTCAATTGCTTCGCTTTGGGGGGAAGCGTCAGCCAGATGTTTTGAGAAGATAAGGAAAGCCCGCGTATACAATGGGAAGTGAAACTTCATATGTAAAACTAATTGGATTATGTGATTTATGACATGTAGATAAAGGCGGGGATTGTGTGTGTTACATTGGGTTTGGGGGGAGGAGATTTCAGATTCTGGCATCCATCCATGAGTGCCAATGTTTCGCTTCATTACTAAGACCTTTTAGATAAACAATGCCTGCATTTTGTTTGAACTGTCTTATTTATCAGAACCATGACACATTCCTTTCTTCAGCTAACTTTTTAGCAGTATTTTCTACCATACGCCTTTCCTCCGTTGTTAAAAAAACATCCAGCATGGCTTGGAGGTCTGCCCAGTTAGTGTTATGAGTTCCAATAATGGACAGAAACAATTCAGAATATTTGTGTGGGGTTTCAGTGTAAGAACTTAATTGGTTCTTCCATCCATAAAGGTTAGATGTGGAGAAGGGGGTATGAACCAGGACCTTATTAGTGTCCCCCCTTCCAATGGCTACCTGCCCTGTGAGAGAGTAGATCCCCTTATAGGGTGGTGGAGCAGAAACTAAAGCAGGAAAGGTTGGTGCCGCGGAAGGTCACCACAACCCACAGTCTTTAAGCACCTGCTTATTCTTTAGTAAGGTCCAAAAAAGTGCATATTAAGCTTGCTGATCATGATCCATGCCTCTTTAAGCATAATCTCCCATGGTTTCAAAAACTCCTAAATCTATGGATCCCCGTGTGGGCCAAACAGTGGGCATGTCCTGGTGACAGGGCATTGTACTTAATTAGAGTTTCAATTTCATATCCCAATGGGTTTTAAGCTTACCAAAGTTCCTTATGACACACTAAAGGGGACTGAGGGCACATTCCTTCTTTTTATTCATTCTAACAGGTCTTCCTTGGGCTGAGCCCATGTGTTTAAGTCACTCACACCACTTGCACAGCCTGTTGGGCCACAAGAGATCCAATGACCTTCCTTGCAATGTGAACACCCCCGGTCAGTGGCACAATGGCCTAGCGGGGGGCCACGGGCAGCTAAGATCAGTATCACGCCTAGGCCTGGTCAACAGGAAATATGTAAGGAGCAACCACAAACCACAGAGCAACCACAAAGTTCAACACTCACAACCCGTTGGAGCACAAGAGTACAAGGATGGCCTTCCTTGCTTTCTAAACACCTCCAAACATTGGGGAGGGTTCTAGGTGTGGCTAAGGCCAACCCTTCCACCCAGCTCTGGTCGATGGTGGGAAATGATTCAAGGAAACAAGCACACTTTTACACACACACACACACACTCCCCTAGGCAAGCATGTGCAATAAAGCAATGTGTATTTTACCTTATCTACAGCCCTCCTGAGTATGCAGGAACCAAGTAAAAGGCAACCAAAAAGAAAAAAAACTGGTTCCTGTTGAAAACCACAGTGTAGAGTCAAGGGGGGGGGCACCTCCAGGAAATCCCAGAGCATGCTTGGTGCCTTCCCCTTTCTTGAGCTTCCCTAGGACCAAGCACCTCTCCTGGAAGCCTGGCTCACCAAAAATGTTGTGCAGGTTCTGAGGTTTCGCTTGATAAAAAATACAGGAAACCAGAAGTTGCCTTTAAGCTTTATGTTTTTTTTTATTGAAAAGTTTTTCAATACATTTTATCTTTAACAATCCCTCCCCCCCTCCCCCCACCCAACCCTTCCTAACCCTCCCTAACCCTCCCCCCACCCCTTCCCCCCTCCCCCCTCCCCGACTTCCCAGAGCTAAATACAAGGTATAAAGGTAAAAACAATCATAAACAACCATATGTTAACAACTATTAGACTATTAAGTCTATCGCACTCTAGCTCATATAAAATGACTACAAGCAATACTAATATCACATCAAAACTTATACAAATGCTAAATGAAACTTTTTAGTCCCATATTTGTTCTGGATGTAATCAATCCACTTTTTCCACACCATAATATAACGTTGTTGCGAATGGTCTTTCAAATAAGCCGAAATCTTTGCCATTTCCGCCAGGTCAGAAACCTTTAGAGTCCATTCTTCTATAGTCGGCAGTTCCTCCTTCTTCCAATATTGACCTACTAAAAGTCTTGCTGCCGTAATTAAGTTCAACATCAACTTAGTGTCCACAACAGTAGTATCCGTAATTATGCCCAATAAAAACAATTGCGGACAAAACTTTATCCTTTGCTTGAATATCTTCTGCATATTCCACCAGATTTTAATCCAAAAAGCTTTAACCTTTTTACAGGTCCACCATATATGAAAATACGTTGCGTCTTCGCCACCACATCTCCAGCATTTAGGTTGATAGTTCGGATACATACTTGCAAGCTTTTTAGGATCTAAATGCCACCTATAAAACATTTTGTAAAAGTTCTCTCTTAAATTTTGAGCTTGCGTAAACTTTACGTTCCTCACCCAGATCTTTTTCCAAGTGTCCATTGTAATAACTTTTTGAATATTCTGAGCCCACTTTATCATACAATCTTTAACACGTTCTGTTTCTGAGTCAATTTCTATCAATGCAAGATATATCCGTTTGATATGTGCTGGACCCTGATTTCTAATTTGCTTTCCCAGATTTTCATCAGTCATTGAGAAGCCAATTTTCTGGTCTTCTTTCCACCTGGCCCGTAATTGACCATATTGAAACCAGGTTTGAACAATCTTCTCTTCTCGTAAAAGATTGTACGGCTTCAAACACCATACGTTCCTCTCCAAACTTAAGATTTCCTTATATGTAGTCACATCATGTTTGAACCCAACATTTATGTTTTCTATTGCATGTTTCGGTATTGCCCATAAAGGTATTTTATAGTTTAGCTTATGTCTATACTTTTTCCAAACTCTCAGCAATGCCTGTCTTAAAATATGCAATTTAAACACATTATCTACCTTCTTATCATACAATAAATATGCATGCCAGCCAAATAACAAGTCGTGGCCTTCAAGATTTAATAATCTCCCTTGTGTTAAATTAATCCAGTCACTTATCGCTGACAACGCAGCAGCTTCATAATATAATTTAAAGTTGGGCATTTTAAGACCAGCTCTTTCACGCGTGTCCTGCATAATCTTAAATTTAACTCGTGGCCTTTTCCCTGCCCATACAAATTTATTGATACCCTTTTGCCATTCCTCCAAATTTGAGTCTTTTTTAAGAATAGGTATCATTTGAAATAAGAATAGAAATTTAGGCAAAACATTCATTTTCACTGCTGCAATTCTTCCCAGTAGAGACAATTGCAATTTTTTCCAGCTCTCCAATTCTTTTTGAATTTTTCCCCATAACTTTTCATAATTATTTTTATATAACTTTGCATTTGAGGGTGACAAATACACCCCCAAATATTTAACCCTTTTAACAATCTCAAATCCAGTTAACCCTTCTAGAGAGGCCTTTTGCGATACTGTCATATTTTTGGCTAATATTTTAGTTTTTTGTACATTAACCTTAAATCCAGAAACCTTCCCATATTGCATTATTATCTCCATCAGGTCCACAACAGAATTTTTTGGCTGGGTCACCGTAACAACCAGATCGTCTGCAAACACCCTCAGTCTATAATCCTGATCTCTAATTTGGATTCCCTTAATTTTTTCAGAATTCCGTATTTTAATCAGTAATATCTCCAATGTTAAAATAAATAATAAAGGTGATAACGGACACCCTTGTATTGTGCCCTTTTCAATATTACATACTTCAGTCAAACTATTATTTACTATTATTCGGGCTGTTTGTTTTTGATATAATGCCCTAATTGGTTGTAAGAATTTATCCCCAAAATTCATTTTATCTAAAACTTTCATCAAAAATTGCCAATCCAGTTGATCAAAGGCTTTTTCGGCGTCTAGAAAGACCAGCGCCGCAGGGATCTGGTTGTTCCTTTCCAAAAATTCCAACAAGTCTACTATATGCCTCACATTATTTTTCATTTGTCTGCCACTAATGAACCCAGTTTGGTCCCCATGAATTATCTGTTGCAAAACCCTCATCAATCTGTTAGCTAAAACCTTAGCAAATATCTTGTAGTCCGTGTTCAAAAGTGATATTGGTCTGTAATTTCTCACTTGAGTGACGTCCTGATCTTCCTTCGGAATCAGAGAAATAAAAGCAGTTCTCCAAGACGGAGGCACCCTTCCTCCCCTTTGAATTGTCTGAAACAATTCCCTTAATGGCTTTATCATCTCCAATTGTAGATTTTTGTAATACACCGCAGTCAGTCCATCCGTGCCTGGCGCTTTATCCACCTTCAATTGTTTAATTGCTAAAAGAATTTCTTCTTCTGTTATCAATTGATTAATCTCTTCCTTTTGTTCTTGTGTAAGAACCGGGATGTTGGCATTCCTCAAATATACATCAATATCTGCTTCATTAATCTTATCTTTAGCATATAATTTGGAATAAAAGTCCACAAAAGCTTCCTTAATAAGATCCTGTTGATACACAACCTTACCCTTATGTTCTATTTTATCTATGTTAGAAGCCCTTTGCTTCTTCCTTAACATGTATGCTAACCATCTGCCTGGTTTATTGGCATTGCAAAAAGTGTTATGCCTAGCAAACCGTAAGTTAATTGCCACCTGATCAGCCATCAACTTATCAAATTGTCCTCTTAACAAATTAATAACCTCTTTGATCTTCACATCCGATGGATTCAGAATTAGGGCCTTTTCTTTTTCCCTAATTTCATTCTCTAATTCTTTCCTCCTAAATTCCAAGTTACGTCTATATTTGTTGTTCATATATATTAACACCCCTCTCATATAAGCTTTGCTAGCATCCCAAACCATGTCCATAGAAGTACCCTTGTTCATGTTAGTTTCAAAAAAGTCCTTCATCTGTTTTTTACATTCTTCCACGTTTCTCTGATTTCTAAACAAGTTCTCATTTAAGCGCCAAGAGCGCCTATCTCTATTATCCTTGTCAATCTCTAACCAGACTGGACTATGGTCAGACATAGTTCTTGGACAAATCTTTATCTTCCTGATCCTGGAAAAAAAATCATTAGTCGTTAATATAAAATCAATCCTGGAAAAAGATTGATGTCTATCAGAAAAAAAAGTATAATCCTTTTCTTGTAAATGTCTTTCTCTCCAAATGTCTCGCAACTCCAAATCATCCTTCATCTCGAAAAAAGATTTAGGCAATCTAGCGTGGCTTGGAGTATGCCTAAAAGAACCACACTTGTCCAGTTGTACATCCAAGACACCGTTCCAATCTCCCATAAATATAAAAGATTTATAATCCAACTGAGTAATCTTGCTGTGTAATGAACTATAAAAATCAGCTTGTTGTTGATTAGGAGCATACAGTCCAACCAAAAGCGTTTTTTGCCTTCTAACAACAAATCTATTATAACATATCTTCCTTGTTTATCTGCTTCTATTAACTCCGCTGTCATAGTATTCTTGACATAAATAACCACTCCATTTTTCTTATTCATTGCAGAAGCAATAAATTGTGTACCCAATCTAGAGTTCAATAGGTACTTTTGGTCCATAACCCTAATATGTGTTTCTTGCAAGCAAATAACATCAGTCTTAAATTGTTTTAAGTATTGAAAAACTTTCTTTCTCTTCTGTGGTGAATTTAAGCCATTGACATTCCAGGTTAGAAACTTAGTCGCCATCCTTAGCGACCCGAAGCTTCTGGAGCACGTCTGCCATGAGTCCCTTAACTTCCTTAGGCCGCACCCCTCCCACAGCTTTGCTATAGGTACACTTTGAAGGTTCCATAACTTTCTGTTGATCCTGCTCTTGCTCTCGTCTCGCTCGTCTCAAGGCAGCACGCGTCATCCTCTGATCTCTGGCATCTTCCGATGAAGCTGTAATTTGATCCACTCCAGTAGCTTTCTCATCTGCCTGCATTATTCCTTCAGCATCTTGAGGCTTTCCCTCGCCATTTTTCTTTGTAGATTCCAAAAGTGGTAAAGGGGTTGCTTTTAAAACATTGCTGTAAAAATCACGTGCCTGCATCACTGTGACCAAACGGTGTCTCGTGCCTTCATGCATCACCACCATACCCACTGGTATCTCCCATCTAAACTTGATATCGCGTTTCTTAAGTTCCTGTGCCAGAAAAGCAAAATCTTTCCTTCTCCTTAAAATTCTTGCAGGGATCTCTTTTAAAACCAAAACTTCTTGCTTAGCAACCACAAGCTTAGTATCATAACAAACTTGGATAACTTCATTCCTGATTGCTCTCTTTGTGAAGTAAACCACCACATCTCTAGGTAACTTCCTTTGCCTTGCAATCCATGAATTCACACGAAAGATTTTGTCTATATTTCCCTCAATTTCAGCTGCTGACTGTCCCAGTACCCCTTCCAAAGCCTCAGAGACTATCTGCTTTAAATCTTCTTTAGGATTCTCTTTTAAGCCTCTGATTGTGATAGCAAACTCCATCTGGTGGTACTGGACCAGAGTCAAGTCACCGTCCATTTTATCCATCACATTTTCATTCTCTAACACTTTTGCTTCTAATCTGGAATTATTTTGGCTAAGATCTTCCATTTTTTCGTCCAAGCATTCAATACATAAAGCCATACCTTGAAGTGCAGGCAAGATGTCTGCCCTCATTGCTGTAAACTTCTCCTCCAGCTTTTCCATCTTTTCATCTATAATATCTGCTATTTGTTGTGAATGCTTTTCCAAATCGTCCTGTAGATCTTTAACCGTCAGTGCCGGTGCAGGTGCAGGAAGCAATAAGGCTTGCAGCGAGGACTGTTGCACCGGGGAAGCCCCCGCACTCCTGAGAACTTTAGAAGTTTTAGCTGCCATCTTCCCCCACTTTCACTTGCTACGCACTTTCACTTTCAAAGTCCATAAAATCCGTTGAACTAGAGAACAAAAATCCACTTTCACCTTGATCTCCTGTATCGCTCTGCCTGCATCTTCACACTCCAAAGTCCTTTCTGCTGGCAGGGGTGGTTGCTAACGCTTGGTTCTGCTCCCAAAAGCACGGAGCAGAAGCGCTGCGCAGCCCGGAGCAAACCCAGGCTTCGGGGGGGCTCGATCCTTCAGCCGCCCGAACTAAAAGCTCAGGCGGCCCCGGAGAGCTCAACCCCTACCTGGGGGCTCACCCCCTCCTCTTCTCCCGAGGAGGGGGCTTCCGAACCGCCAAAACAGCTGATTGGCGCTGTTTTCGGCGGTTCTACGAAGCCGCGGAGCGGACAGCCCAGAGATGGCTGTCTTCAGCGTCGCGTCACCACCGGAAGTCCCTAAGCTTTATGTTTTTATTCAGCTGAACAAAGACGGGCTCCTCTAAAAGAGAGAAGCCCCGAATGACAAGAAATCCTTGTATTTACTCTTTCTGATTACATAAGCAATCCACCAAGCAAAGCTGACACACATACAATATAGAATTCACCCAGTAAGTCTGGCACACTGTAGATAAGAAGGGAGAAAGCAGAAGTAGCTAAAAATGTTCCCTTTTGGGTGTTTCCCTAAAGGCATCATACGTTCCTGAGTAGGTTAGGGCATTGGGTGTTTTCCTTGCTGTCCTTTCTTTTTTTTATTGAAAAGTTTTTCAATACATTTTATCTTTAACAATCCCTCCCCCCCACCCCCCACCCAACCCTTCCTAGCCCTCCCTAACCCTCCCCCCTCCCCTTCCCCCCTCCCCCATCCCCGACTTCCCAGAGCTAAATACAAGGTATAAAAGTAAAAACAATCATAAACAACCATATGCTAACAACAATAAGCTATTAAGTCTATCGCACTCTAGCTCATATAAAATGACTACAAGCAATACTAATATCACATCAAAACTTATACAAATGCTAAATGAAACTTTTTGGTCCCATATTTATTCTGGATGTAATCAATCCACTTTTTTCACTCCATAATATAACGTTGTTGCGAATGGTCTTTCAAATAAGCCGATATCTTTGCCATTTCCGCCAGGTCAGAAAATTTTAAAGTCCATTCTTCTATAGTCGGCAGTTTCTCCTGCTTCCAATATTGACCTACTAAAAGTCTTGCTGCCGTAATTAAGTTCAACATCAACTTAGTGTCCACAACAGTAGTATCCGTAATTATGCCCAGTAAAAACAATTGCGGACAAAACTTTATCCTTTGCTTAAATATCTTCTGCATATTCCACCAGATTTTAATCCAAAAAGCTTTAACCTTTTTACAGGTCCACCATATATGAAAGTACGTTGCATCTTCGCCACCACACCTCCAACATTTAGGTTGATAGTTCGGATACATACTTGCAAGCTTTTTAGGATCTAAATGCCACCTATAAAACATTTTATAAAAGTTCTCTCTTAGATTTTGGGCTTGCGTAAATTTTACGTTCCTCACCCAGATCTTTTCCCAAGTATGATAACTTTTCCCATTGTGATAACTTCTTGAATATTCTGAGACCACTTTATCATTCAATCTTTAACAAGTTCTGTTTCTGAGTCAATTTCTATCAATGCAAGATATATCCGTTTGATATGTGCTGGACCCTGATTTCTAATTTGCTTTACCAGATTTTCATCAGTCATTGAAAAACCAATTTTCTGATCTTCTTTCCACCTGGCCCGTAATTGACCATATTGAAACCAGGTTTGAACAATCTTCTCTTCTCGTAGAAAATTATACGGCTTCAAACACCATACGTTCCTCTCCAAACTTAAGATTTCCTTGTATGTAGTCACATCATGTTTGAACCCAACATTTATATTTTCTATTGCGTGTTTCGGTATTGCCCATAAAGGTATGTTGTAATTTAACTTATGTCTAACATTCCAGGTTAGAAACTTAATCGCCATCCTTAGCGACCCGAAGCTTCTGGAGCACGTCTGCCAGGAGTCCCTTAACTTCCTTAGGCCGCGCCCCTCCCACAGCTTTGCTATAGGTACGCTTTGAAGGTTCCATAACTTTCTGTTGATCCTGCTCTTGCTCTCGTCTCGCTCGTCTCAAAGCAGCACACGTCATCCTCTGATCTCTGGCATCTTCCGATGAAACTGTAATTTGATCCACTCCAGTAGCTTTCTCATCTGCCTGCGTTATTCCTTCAGCATCTTGAGGCTTTCCCTCGCCATTCTTCTTTGTAGATTCCAAAAGTGGTAAAGGGGTTGCTTTTAAAACATTACTGTAAAAATCACGTGCCTGCATCACCGTGACAAGACGATGTCTCGTGCCTTCATGCATCACCACCATACCCACTGGTATCTCCCATCTAAACTTGATATCGCGTCTCTTAAGTTCCTGTGCCAGAAAAGCAAAATCTTTCCTTCTCCTTAAAATTCTTGCAGGGATCTCTTTTAGAACCAAAACTTCTTGTTCAGCAACCACAAGCTTAGTATCATAAGAAACTTGGATAACTTCATTCCTAATTGCTCTCTTTGTGAAGTAAACAACCACATCTCTAGGTAACTTCCTTTGCCTTGCAATCCATGAATTCACACGAAAGATTTTGTCTATATTTCCCACAATTTAAGCTGCTGGCTGTCCCAGTACCCCTTCCAAAGCTTCAGAGACTATCTGCTTCAAATCTTCTTTAGGATTCTCTTTTAAGCCTCTGATTCTGATAGCAAACTCCATCTGGTGGTACTGGACCAGAGTCAAGTCGCTGTCCATTTTATCCACCACATTTTCAGTCTCTAACACTTTTGCTTCTAATCTGGAATTATTTTGGCTAAGATCTTCCATTCTTTCGTCCAAGCGTTCAATACATAAAGCCATACCTTGAAGTGCAGGCAAGATGTCTGCCCTCATTTCTGCAAACTTCTCCTCCAGCTTTTCATCCATAACTTCAGATAACTTTTCTGGCAACCTATCATCCAGCTTTTCATCTATAATATCTGCCATTTGTTGTGAATGCTTTTCCAAAGCATCCTGCAAGTCTAACTGTCAGTGCTGGAGCAGGTGCAGGAGGCAATAAAGCTTGCAGCGAGGACATTTGCACCGGGGAAGCCCCCACACTCCTGAGAACTTTGGAAGATTTAGCCGCCATCTTCCCCCACTTTCACTTGCTATGCACTTTCACTTTCAGAGTCTATCAAATCCGTCGAGCTAGAGAACAAAAATGCACTTTCACCTTGATCTCCTGTATCGCTCTGCCTGCGTCTTTGCACTCCAAAGTCCTTTCTGCTGGCAGGGGTGGTTGCTAACGCTTTGTTCTGCTAACGCTTTGTTCTGCTCCCAAAAGCACGGGGCAGAAACGCTGCGCAAACCCAGGCTTCGGAGGGGCTCGATCCTTCAGCCGCCCGAACTTAAAGCTCAGGCGGCCCCGGAGAGCTCAACCCCTACCTGGGTACTCACCCCCTCCTCTTCTCCCGAGGAGGGGGCTTCCGAACCGCCGAAACAGCTGATCGGCGCTGTTTTCGGCGGTTCTCTTGCTGTCCTTTCATGACCCTGCATCCATGACTCTGCAAGTGCCCAAAGACAGCAGGGCCATCTGCACATATTCACAATTGATACTTCCTATGCTGTATCCTAATTCCGGGTCAACATAATGCTGCCTTGATTGCCAGTAATTCGTTATGAAATATCTCATAGTTTCTGCATTTGTAAGCATGCAAGAGAAAAAGGCACACAGCAGTAACTCCCCTCCCCCTTCTTTCATAGCCTGGGGTAGTACAATTTCCATGGGTCCAAAGCATTGGTTTGGAGTACAAACTGTCTCAAGGGGTCTGGGTGGTGGAGAAGGGGTTGAGAGGCTAACTCTTGGAATGCTGATTACTCGTGGGATACTGTCTCTTAACTGGGATTTTTGCTCCAGGTTTCAGGTCAATAGTGCAATCACACTCCCTGTGAGGTGGAAGTGTGGCCTCCACTCCAAAGACACCTGTAAAATCAGCATATTTAGTGAGCAGTTCCACATTCCCTGCCTGGATGGTCGCTGTTGGTGCAAGAGCGTTTCAAAGACTCCATGGTGGTCTGGTGTGCAGAACCCTGAGTCGGTGCCCAGAAGCAGGGGAAGCAACTGGTAATGTAGTACATTCAAGATTTCCGCTGCCTGGCCAGCCACTTGGAAGACTGGCCTAAACATTTGCTGGTCTAACATTTCTGAGAGGGACTGAATAAGGAACTATACCAGAATTGCCTACCCTGGGGGGTGCCGTGGAAACTATGAGCATGCTACCATGTGTCCACTGAGGTAGAGATCAACCTGATGGAGCTTCACAAGCACACTGGGCAGGAGAGATGGTCCACCGCCCTGCGGAAAAACAAGTGGCTCCTAGAAAGGGAAGAGAGGGTGTGCCTCCAGCCAGAAGGGAGAGACCCTTGATGTGCAGGTCCTGAGGTTTTGCTTGATAACAAAATATTTCCTGCCAAGCATTGGTGATGAGGGAGAAAAAAACCCTCATAAATGAGGCTGCAAGAGATAACACATGAGAGCATGACTCTCGCCCAGAGGTGCGATCAGCCCCCCGGACCGTCAGCCCTTCACTGGGTCCCAGCCACAGGACCAGCCTGGACTGTTTTGCCAGTGAAGTATGACACTTCCACACAACTAGTCTGTCCCCAACGCAAGTCTGATTGTGACCCTTCCCTTGCTGCCAGATTAGGAGGACAGGCTTAACTAACTAACTAAACTAAATCAAAACAACTGTCCTATCTACCCTAGGTTCCCAAGGAAAGGGGCCTTTTGTTGCAACCACCCAGCAGATGGAAGGGGAATAAAAACCAAACAGCCCCTGCCCCCCGCCAATCCTCAAAAGAAATGCTCACGACAACGAAAGCCTCGGACAGGGGGAAGAGCGCGGGCAGGCGGGCGTCTTGCTCAGCTGATGACTTGGGGGGGAAGGGGGCAGCTACACCCCCTCCCAAACACTGCCCTCTCACAAAAGCAGGATGAAAACTCCAAAAAGCAACAAGGAAAAAAAGTTAAAGCAGAAGAGTGTCTTGCGATGGTTTTCTTCCCCACTTCCTTCTAGCTGCAGTTTAAATACGTAAAGATCACAAAAGAAAAAACTTGGCTTTCTCTTATTTTAATTTAGAAGGCAGGAACGGGAGGATTGGGGGGGTTGTTTGTTTCAAAGGAAGAGAAAGAAAGGGAATGGGGGAGTGCAGCAGGCGAACGGCGATGGGGCAAGGCTTCTGGCTATGCAGGGGGCGTTGGGGGCACGTTCTCTTTAAAAGAGAAAATGAGGCAAAAAGTAAAATTCCCCACTCACTCCACCTCCCAAAAACACAATGATACAAACAACTTTTTATTGAAATGCAAAAAAGTTTGCATTTGGCATGCTTTTGAAGAATTAATATTGATTTTTGCTGTTTTATGAATGCTGATCCCCTTCATGGATTACTGCCTTGTCGTGGCGAAGGGGCTTGCGTAATTCAATGAAGCTATGAGCTATGCCGTGCAGGGCCACCCAAGATGGACAGGTCATAGCAGAGAGTTCTGACAAAACGTGATCCACTGGAGAAGGAAATGGCAACCCACTCCAGTATCTTTGCCATGAAAACCCCTTGGACAGTACCAAAAGGCAAAAAGATATGACGCTGGAAGATGAGCTCCTCAGGTCGGAAGGCGTCCAATATGCTACTGGGGAAGAGCAGAGGGCTAGTACTAGTAGCGTCAGAAAGAATGAAGCGACTGGGCCAAAGCCGAAAGGACACTCAGCTGTGGATGTATCTGGTGGTGAAAGGAAAGTCCGATGCTGTAAAGATTTTTTATCCATAGGAACCTGGAATGTAAGATCCATGAATCAAGGAAAGCTGGACATGGTCAAACAAGAGATGACAAGACTGAACATCAACATCTTAGGAATCACCGAACTAAAATGGACAGGAATGAGTGAATTTAATTCAGATGACCATCAGGTATACTACTGCGGGCAAGAATCCCTCAGAAGAAATGGAGTAGCCTTCATAGTCAATAAAAGAGTAGGAAAAGCAATACTGGGATACAATCCCCAAAATGACAGAATGATCTCAGTTCGAATCCAAGGCAAACCATTCAATATCACAGTAGTCCAAGTCTATGCCCCAACAACCAGTGCTGAAGAGGATGAAATTAACCGGTTCTATGAAGTCCTACAGCACCTTATAGAACTAACACCAAAAAAATTTTTTATTTATTTTATTAAACTTATATACCGCCCTTCTCCCGTAGGACTCAGGGCGGTTCACAAGGTTTTTTAAAACAATGCAACAAGTTACAAAAATTAAAAACAATTAAAATAATTACACTAACCTTGAAATATAACCCAATTACAATTAAAAATACAATTAAAACCCCAGTTAATACTCTCAGTCTAGGCCAGAAAGCTCGAAGAGCCAGGTCTTCAGGTCCCGGCAGAATGAGCGAATGTCCTTATCATCATGGGGGATTGGAATGCTAAAGTAGGAAGCCAAAAGATAACTGGAATAACAGGCAAGTTTGGCCTTGGAGTACAAAATGAAGCAAGGCACAGGATGATAGAATTTTGTCAAGAGAATACGATGGTCATAGCAAACACTCTTTTCCAACAACCCAAGAGACGTCTCTACACATGGACATCACCAGACGGTCAACACAGAAATCAGATTGACTATATGCTCTGCAGCCAAAGATGGAGAAGCTCTATACAGTCAGTAAAAACAAGACCAGGAGCTGACTGTGACTCAGACCATGAGCTTCTCGTTGCAAAATTTAGGCTTAAACTGTAGAAAGTGGGGAAAAGCACTAGGCCACTCAGGTATGAACTAAATCATATCCGTGACGAATATACAGTAGAGGTGACAAATAGATTTAAGGAATTAGATCTGTTAGACAGAGTACCTGAAGAACTATAGATGGAGGTTCGCAACATTGTACAAGAAGTAGCAACTAAAACTATCCCAAAGAAAAAGAAATGCAAGAAAGCCAAATGGCTGTCTGAGGAAGCTTTGCAAATAGCTGAGGACAGGAGGGAAGCGAAAGGCAAGGGAGAAAAAGAAAGATACGCCCAATTGAATGCAGAATTCCAGAGAATAGCTAGAAGAGATAAGAATGCCTTCTTAAATGAACTGTTACATGTTTTGTGCCAGCCCATGGCAGTTCCCCAAATAGGTCATCAGATGGAGCAAAGAGGCTTCTTTGCTCCCCTGCAGCAGCCCCATTGGCGAGAGAGTTTTATGGCTAGGGAGGGGCCGAGACCCCCCATAAATACCTCTGCTCAGGGGCTGCTTCTAAGCTTCTAGTTCTGCTTCTCTTTCTATTTTTCTCGCATGCATTCTCTATCTTACAAGCATGGATGCTTCCATGCCATATAGCTCTTTTTATATAACCTGTCGATGAATAAAGCTTCATAATGACTGCATCTCTGCATTCTGCCTATTTCACTTGGAAGCACCCTAACGTTCCATCGATCTCTTGTGAAAGCTGCTTCATAAGTTGGTAGCAGAGAGGATGGTTAAAGGGAACGCTTCCAAAGCCTGCAGCTAATGCCTAGATTTGAAAGTGAAATGGATGGCCGGAAATCGCAGATTGTGACCAGGAGTCTTCAATCAAGATCAACAGCTCTAGCCCCTGAAGCAAGCCCCACTCCAGGTGAGAGCACAGATGGCTTCCTTCTGCACGCCACAGAGGGAAGCTTGGAAGTTTTACAGTCCACCCAAGACTGTCAAGATGCAGCAGAAGTGCTCCGGGCCCAACGCAAGCAACGCGTGGATCAAATGTCTACACCGGAATGCAAGGAACTGCTCCTAAAACTCCTTGAAGTACAGGAGACCCCACAAGCCTCTCCACGAAGGACATCAGTGCAGAAGGACTATGGATGCCGGGTAAGCCCCCCCTCAGCCACCATGAGGCTCCTCAATATGGCGCCTGCCACCCTAAGTAACCCCGGGACCCCAGGGCTTTCGGCGCGAAATCCCCTGCCTAACTGTGACCTCCAGCTTCCTGGGGCAACAGGAAACAAGATGGCTGCGCCCAGGGAGACCGCATGGTCCGGCACAGGAAGCAAGATGGCAGCCCCCTGTGCGCCCACATTTTCTAACAAAGAGAGGCCTCAACTAAGTCTGGAGGCCCAGCAACCCCTGGCATCCAGCCATAGCAACATGCAAACTCCTGGGCTCTCTCCAGCAGAAACCCTCGTGACCTATGATGGCTATAAGACTGCTCATTACCCCCCAAGGCCCCCGACCCTCTCTCCGGGGCCCCCAGCCTTCCTTTCGCCCCCGCCCAGGCGCTCTCCTTACTTGGCCTTTGGGGGGGGGTTGGCCCCCTCCTCCAGCATCGGCTTTAGCCATCCCCAAGGTCTTCAGGAACAGCGATGGGCTTCTCAAGGCAATCCAGGGCCGGGGGGGCTCCAGGAAGTTTTTCCAGAGCATTTTAAAAACCAAGTGCCGGCCGGCAATCTTGGGCTCCGCCCACCCCCTGATCACATGTTTTCCGGACATGCCCAGTACGGGCTTTTTAACCCAGAAGGGGGGCCATCTGAAAATCAGAGAAATATACCACCAACGCCCACTAGAGGGGTACCTTTACCATTTTTTTCAATGCCAACCTCCCAGATGCTAGAGGAATGGGATAAAACTTTTCTAGCTGCGTCCACGTTGAATCCCAACTTTGAAAAACTGAAAATTGGGGGTGAGAACTACCACAGTTGGAATAGAAATTTGCAGGTATGTCTATTAAAGGATGGGATTCTTGAAATGGCCATGAACCCACCACCTTTCCCGTGGAGCTCACGAGAAGAGTGGCTTCATAGACAGACTTTTTCCACTCTGATGGCGTCCATCGATGATAATTTGTTCCCTAGCATTCCAGATGGACTCACAGCTTGCGCAGTTTGGCGCTTATTGTACAATTTATTCAACAGCAAGAGCATGGGTTCTCTCACCAGACTCACAACTGAGTTTTACAACACAAGACTCAGATTTGGGGCCAGCATGGCAGAACATCTTGGAAAATTAAAATCCCTCAGGGCGCAACTAATGTCCAAAAATTACCGAATACCTGAAGAGAACTTGGTTGCAGTTATCGTGGCTTCCCTGGACAAAAGTTGGAACAATTTTATTATTTCCCTGGAAGGGGGCAGGGATGGACCCATGCCTCTGTCCTATCTCGAGGGCAGACTCATTGACGAAGATAGCAGACGTAGACATACGGGAGAATACAACAGAGCCACCAGCCAGCCAGCCAGCACACGACACCGCAACTCAGAGCGGGTTAATGCTCTGCTCAAGTGTTTCACCTGTGGCTCTGAGGGGCACCTCAAGAAGGACTGCCCCCATTTTCAACAAGGCCCCAAGCGTGGTCCCAATCAAGGTAGGGGCAAGGGACAAGGAAGGGGCCATGGCAGGGCCAAAAGTACTAACAATCTTGTGTCTACCTGTGCCCCCACCACAAGAGCTGATAGCTCCACTGACTTATGGTTACTGGACTCTGGAGCTTCTTCTCACATTACCAATGTGAGTCAAGGTTTTAAAAGGGTAAAGAAAATTAACTCATCTGTCAAGGTGGCCAACGGTGATAAAGCTTTGGTTATTGGGGAGGGCACGGTTTCTCTACCCGGGCTTGGAAAAGTTGAAGGTGTCTTACACGCGCCCTCTATTGCCAACAACCTGTTGAGCATTATCAAGTTATGCGACGATGACGGGGTGGAAGTTTTATTTCGCAAAGGGGGAGGTCATGTCACCCGGGACCAGAGGATCATTGGAAATATAGCCATCATAGATGATTTGCCATATTTCTCCCCCTTAGAAGGGGCCTCACAGACAACCCCAAGGCTGCTTAACGACCGCAAGGGTGAAGCGGTTGCATCCAAGCCCTCACAGCAAGGCAGTGTGGATAAGAAATCCCAACCTCAGGTGTCACCTGAAGCACCGCTCAAGGCTACCAAAGCCAAGAGAGTGTCAGTCGGGAAGCCACTCCACGATAAGTGTGCCCATATTTTGCACCGAAGATTAGGTCATGCAAGCTTCCCTGTGGTTAAAAAGATGGGAGAATTTGCTGAGGGAGTCCAGCTCAAAGATTGTGAGGTGTTCCTGGACTGTGCAATCTGTAAGAAGTCAAAGAGGAAGGCTGCGCCTATTCCAAAAACATCACTGCGTAAGACCCAATTCCCATATCAACTAGTTCATGTTGATTTGGTCGGGCCTTTCACACCATCCCTAGGGAAAAGTCAGTATTTTCTCACTGCAGTTGATGATTTTTCACGGTACGGCCATGTGTATATCCTCACAGAAAAATCTGAAGCCTTTGATGCCATAAAATCACTCTACAACTTTGTAGAGACCCAGTATAAAACCAAGATTGCACAACTGCAGAGCGACCGCGGGGCTGAGTTCATGTCCCGAAAATTCCAGGACTGGGTAAAGCGTAAGGGCATCCGCCATTTTCTTACCGCGCCTTTCACCCCCGCTCAGAATGGTGTAGCAGAGAAAAGAAATGGAGTCCTACAAACTATGATGCGTAGTCTGATTGCAGACGCAGGGGTCGCAGAATCATACTGGGCAGAGGCGGTAAAATACGCCAATTATACCTTAAACCGCACTTGGAGCAGTGTTGTGAACCAGACCCCATATTTCCTAGTTCATGGTAGGAAACCAAATCTTGGACATTTACGTGTGTTTGGGTCATATGCATGGGTTCACATCCCCAAGCAGCTGCGGAAGAAGGGGAGATCTGTCTCCCAGAGACTGAGATTCTTGGGCTACGCTCCTGGCTCCAAGGCCTACCGTTTCCTGGGAGAAGGGGGCAGGATTGTGACTTCTCAATCTGCCTCCTTCGAAGAGGACTCCAATTGGGCCCAGATACACTCCAATGATCTGAGCCCATATATCAACCGTCCCAGCAAGGGCACACCGACTACGACATCACCTGAGACTTCCACATACCCTGCCACCGACGAAAGTGTGGAACAAGACGAAGATGTCATCCCACCTGGTTCAGATGGGGAGGATGAGCCGTCCAGTTCCCCAGCAACGCCTCAGAAACCCGCGGAAGAAAAAGGCGGTGAGTGGCAGAAGGTAAGGAGGTCAAAGCGGTCCAACAAAGGCATCCCGCCAAAGAGAATTGACATTGGGCACATCGCGTCTGTTAACAGCGTTGTGGTCACCCCAAAATCCTTCTCTGACATCCAGGAGCTGCCCATCGAAGAACAGGAGAAATGGCAGCTCGCGATGGAGAAGGAAATGCAGAGCTTAAAACAACTCAAGGTCTTCACCCCCCCAGCAACCTCCAAAGGAGAGGAAAATCATTGGCACAAGGTGGGTTTACAAGGCAAAACCACTTGCCAATGGCCTCTACCTGTATAAGGCCCGTTTGGTAGCTCAGGGATTCGCCCAACGCTATATGGAAGACTATGGGGAGACATACTCTCCAACTGTCCGGGCAGAGAGCGTCAAGACCGCCCTCGTGACTGCAGCCGCTCTGGGGGAGGAAGTCTTCCAATTCGACATCCAGACGGCTTACCTCCACGCCAAATTGGACCGGCAGATCTACGTGAAGGCCCCTCCTGGCTACCAGCAAGAAGGGGAAAATACATGGTTACTTCACAAAGGGTTATATGGTCTCAAGCAGTCAGGGAAATTATGGTATGACTGCCTTAGAAAAAGTTTAGAACGAGTTGGTTTCACTGCATCCCGTGCAGATGAATGTGTTTTCACACGCAACTCAAAGGGTACCACAGAAAGGGTGTTAGTTTATGTGGATGACCTACTATATGTAGGACCTGACAAGGAAGGGTGTGATGAATTTGCCAAGGCCCTGGAAGAAAAGTTCACTTTGAAATCTTTGGGGCGGGTTGATAAGTACTTGGGTGTGCATATTTTGGCCACTAAGGGGGGGTTCGCTCTATCTCAAAAAGAAAAGATAGAGGAGTTATTGGCCAAATGCAAAATGGCAGAATCTAATCCCACGCATAGCCCAATGCAAAGCGACTTTTACAACCATACTCACAAGGACGGTCCTGAGTTCACAGATAATACGCTTTACAGATCTGTGATTGGCTCCTTGCTATATATCAGCAATTGGAGCAGGCCTGACATAGCTTTAGCTGTAAATCTATTGTCCAGGCATGTGGAACACCCAAAGGAATTCCACTGGACTGCTGTTAAGAGGGTACTTAGGTACCTCAGGGGCACGACCGATGCCCTCCTTGTGCTGGAACCAGAGAAGGGGAAGACGGCCCAGCTCTCCGCTTACTCAGACGCAGACTGGGCCGGTGACTCCAAAAGTAGGCGGAGCACTTCTGGTTTCCTCATATTGCTAAATGGCTGCCCAATACATTGGCATGTTAGGCAGCAAAAATTTGTTTCTTGCTCCACGGCCGAGGCTGAATTTGCCAGCCTGTCAGACACGGCCAATGATTTGACTTGGTTCAATGAGCTGATAACGAGCATCTGGGCAGCTCCTCCTCTGCCCATCCAAATTCTAGAGGACAACACGGCCGCCATTGCAATCTCGGGGGCTTATGCAGTAGGCTCTAGATCTCGCCACATAGACATACGCTATAAAAATGTCAGACAGCTTGCCAAAGAGGGTTTTATACGTGTAGAGCACTGTAATACAGTTGACCAGATAGCTGATCTGTTCACCAAACCTGTTCCCATTGACCGGCACAACCTTCTGTGTAAGCGTTTGTGTTTGGCCTTCTGAATGTTTTTATACATGTCTATGACACCTGCTCGCCCCCTCACACACATTCACTGGTCCCTGTCATTGGCTGGCAAGAAGGGGAATTGTTACATGTTTTGTGCCAGCCCATGGCAGTTCCCCAAATAGGTCATCAGATGGAGCAAAGAGGCTTCTTTGCTCCCCTGCAGCAGCCCCATTGGCGAGAGAGTTTTATGGCTAGGGAGGGGCCGAGACCCCCCATAAATACCTCTGCTCAGGGGCTGCTTCTAAGCTTCTAGTTCTGCTTCTCTTTCTATTTCTCTCGCATGCATTCTCTATCTTACAAGCATGGATGCTTCCATGCCATATAGCTCTTTTTATATAACCTGTCGATGAATAAAGCTTCATAATGACTGCATCTCTGCATTCTGCCTATTTCACTTGGAAGCACCCTAACGTTCCATCGATCTCTTGTGAAAGCTGCTTCATAAGTTGCCCAATTGAATGCAGAATTCCAGAGAATAGCTAGAAGAGATAAGAATGCCTTCTTAAATGAACAGTGCAAAGAAATAGAAGAAAACAATAGAATAGTGAGGACCAGAGATCTCTTCAAGAAAATTGGAGAGATGAAAGGAATGTTTCATGCAAAAATGGGCATGATAAAGGACTAAAATGGCAGGGACCTAACAGAGGCAGAAGAGATTAAGAAGAGGTGGCAAAATTACACAGAAGAACTATACAAGAATGAGCTTAACGTCCCTGATAACCACGATGAGGTGGTCACTGACCTCGAGCCAGACATCCTAGAATGTGAAGTGAAGTGGGCCTTAGAAAAGCTGAGCAACAACAAAGCTAGTGGAGGTGACAGTATTCCAGCTGAGCTATTCAAAATCTTAAAAGATGATGCAGTAAATGTGCTACACTCAATTTGCCAGCAAATTTGGAAAACTCAACAGTGGCCACAGGATTGGAAAAGATCAGTTTACATTCCAATTCCAAAGAAAGGCAGTGCCAAAGAATGTTCAAACTATTGCACCATTGCACTCATTTCACATGCTAGTAAAATTATGCTTAAAATCCTACAAGCTAGACTCCAGCAGTATGTGGATCGAGAACTACCAGAAGTACAGGCAGAATTTCGAAGAGGCAGAGGAACTAGAGATCAAATTGCCAACATATGCTGGATCATGGAGAAAGCTAGGAAGTTCCAGAAAAACATCTACTTCTGCTTCATTGACTATGCTAAAGCCTTTGATTGTGTGGATCATAACAAACTGTGGCAAGTTCTTAAAGAGATGGGCGTACCAGACCATTTTATTTGTCTCTTGATAAACCTATATGCGGGTCAAGAAGCAACAGTGAGAACTGGACCATGGAACCACTGATTGGTTCAAAATTGGGAAAGGAGTCCGGCACGGCTGTATACTGTCACCCTGCCTGTTTAACTTATATGCAGAGCACATCATGAGAAAGGCAGGGCTAGATGAATCAAAAGTTGGAATTAAGATTGTAGAGAGAAATATCAACAACCTAAGATATGCAGATGATACCACTCTAATGGCAGAAAGTGAAGAGGAACTAAAGAGCCTGTTGTTGCAAGTGAAGAAGGAGAGTGCAAAAGTTGGGTTGAAACTAAACATTAAGAAAACCAAGATCATGGCATTCGACCCTATCAATTCCTGGCAAATAGATTGGGAAGAAATGGAGGTAGTGACAGATTTTATTTTCCTGGGCTCCAAGATCAACACAGATGGGGACTGCAGCCAAGAAATTAAAAGACGCTTGCTCCTGGGGAGGAAAGCCATGGAAAATCTAGATAGCACACTAAAAAGCAGAGACATCACCCTGCCAAAAATAGTGTGTATAGTCAAGGCTATGGTCTTCCCAGTTGCAATGTATGGCAGTGAAAGTTGGACCATAAGAAAGGCTGAGTGCCAAAGAATTGAAGCCTTGGAACTATGATGCTGGAGAAGACTCCTGCAAGTCCCTTGGACTGCAAGGCGATCAAACCGGTCAGTCCTAGAGGAGATCAACCCTGACTGCTCTTTAGAAGGCCAGATCCTGAAGTTGAAACTCAAATACTTTGGCCACCTAATGAGAAGGAAGGACTCACTGGAGAAGAGCCTAATGCGGGAAAGGTTGAGGGCAAGAGAAGAAGGGGACGACAGAGAATAAGGTGGCTGGATGGAGTCACTGAAGCAAGTAGGCGTGAGCCTAAATGGACTCCAGAAAATTGTAGAGGACAGGAAGGCCTGGAGGAACATTGTCCATGGGGTCATGATGGGTCGGACACGACTTCACAAATAACAACAACAACAATGCATGCTGATAATTTATCTAACCTTGGCTCATATTTTGTAAGTTTGAGAGCAACACATGCAACACTCAGGTCATCTGTTAGTCTGTTTCTGGTGTCAGATTTGATATAATTCAAAACTGAAAACATCTGCTCACAAGCATAAGATGATCCAAACTTTCCAAAGTAAGGAAAGCAAACCCAAGTGCTTTCATTGACTTAAAATTATTTGGCAGAGAATTCCACACTTTAAGGATTTCATTTTCAGAACTAACTGTGCTGTCCTTTGTCATCCCTTCTATCTTCTCAAGTGTTTCATGCAGCTCATAGAATTTATTTTTCCAGATAGAGCTTTCTTGAAATTCCAATAGCTCCATTTCCAGATTTCCTAAATCTAACCAGTGTAAGCAGGAAAGATCAAGTTCTTCAAATTTGGCTTTATCTGGAGAAGTAAGGAAACACAGGGTTGTCTCTGTCATACAGAACTCTAAAAATCTGTTAAGTAAAATTCACCTTTGCAGCTGCAACAATGCTAGAAAATTCCTTGTAGATTTCCTGATGGCTTGTAGGATTGTCTGCAAATGTTGTAAAAGTTTCTAAATGCATTTTTAGATTTGAAAAATATTTTAGCTGCCCACTTTTAAGGTCTCTTTCAAAAACCTGAAGTTTTCTCTCAAATGTTTTGATATCACAAAACATCCTTTCTGCTGTTTTCTCTACACCGTGTAGTTGTGAGGGATTGTTGATTCTAGGGATCTTCCTTTCTAATCCCAGCTTCCTGGCTCCAATCTTTCTGACAAGATCATCACATCTGCATTTCTGCAGACCTGGTTTCTGTCTGGGGCAGAGAGACTTGAGGGGGGGTGGGTTTGTTGGTTTCTGCCTTTAAAATCCTTTGGGTAAATATATTCTGCCTTTTTAATATTTCCCAAAATATTTCTTTCTCTGGATTCTTCCCACAGTTGTAAGTCAAAGACTACCTGTCTATGCGCTAAATAATACTAATCCAAATGCTTGGGTTAATTTACAGTACCAAAACCAGTGATTTAGTAGTTCACGCAACAGATTGAGCTGCAAAGCAGCCAGCCACAGTTAAACTCAACATAGAAACTTGCCGCTACTGTGTGCAGTCTAACCAAAGTAATTTTGGCAAGTAAGCACAGCCGCATTCCTGCCTGCTACAGTTTACTGCATAAACAGCCACACTTCAGATGTTGCATTTTGGCATTTTTTTATTTTAATTTTATTTTTATTTTAATTCCATTTATATCCCGCCCTTCTCCAAAGACTCAGGGCGGCTTACAAGCTTAGCATCAAGAGACATCCCTGCCGATGTGCGTATACAGAGGCATTTGTGTGTAGTCTGTACAAAGGCTTCCTGGAATTCCAAACTGGTGATGTGTGGTTGCAGCAAAGCTTTCATTTACAGTGTTAGTCATACAAGTCTGCAGCCGACTCCCACAAACTTTTGGCGGGACTTGGGTGCCTAGTGCTGTTGCTTGGGTGAAAAGTGTAACGTCAAAACACTTTCTTCATAGAGATGCTGGCTACATTTGCACAACATTCTTAATTGCAGCTTATTGACTTAATGTTATGTAGTGCTACACCTGAAAGGACTGCTGAAATCCGTGTTCTCCTTGCCCTCTCTTGGTCTGGCTGCCAGTCCAAGGGGTCCCTTACTTGGACACCTCTGCTTGGCCGAGACCCGTGGTGCGGTGGTGCTCAGTCTCTGTCAGCAGCAACTCATGTGAGATGATGATGGTCAGTCTCTTTCAGCAGTGGCTTACATGAGGTGGTGGTGGTCAGTCTCTCGCAGGCAGCTCACGTGCGAGAATGGCGGTCAGTCTCAGTAGCTCACAGGAACATCGCTTGTTCTGTCTCCTCCCTCTGGTCTTGCCCCACTGAAACCCCTCCTTCTCTATTCTCTTCTCTCTTCCAGACTTGCCCCACAGAAACCTCTGTCTTTCCCCTTTCCTCTCCTCCAGACCTGCCCCCCAGATACCTCTTTCCCCTTTCCTCTCCTCCAGACCTGCCCCACAGAAACCTCTTTCCCCATTCCTCTCCTCCAGACCTGCCCCACAGAAACCTCTCTCTTTCATCTTCCCTACTCAGTCTGGCTTTCCCCGCAGAAGCAAAAAACAAACAACCTACTTTCTTGTTTTCCCTGCATTTTTTCCCCTTTTCTCCTTCATGCCACCACCAAACTCCTCCCCCTTCCTTTCCAATCACTTCCTCTCTTCTCCTCGCCTCTTCCCTCTTTCTTCCAGCCAGCAGCCCTCCGAGCTGCAGCAAAGCCTCCCAGCCAGCACCGATCCCGCCCCAGCTCCTCTCTCTGCTGCAGTTACTTTTTGCATTCAGAGGAAGCCACAAACTAGTTTTTTTAATCCCATTGGGCACATCCATCTTCCAGGATTAGTTTATTAGTTCCGCATTGTAAAAAATGTACAAAATTCGGTTAACTTACTAAACTTTCAGTGAGAATGTCATGCCAACAGAGCTTTGGCACGTGCATACTCCCCCACCTGGCCGGGGCTTTTCCAGCCCCGCCCTCTGCTCTCAAGGCACCAAACACCCTGCTTCCATTGAGACTGTGGCAGGGTTAGTGATGGTAGCCACAGTTAATGGACCCTGTAATAAGGGGGTGGCCCATATGCGTACAGGCAATAGTAGCCACTGCACTTTTGGTTCAAGAAAGTAGAAAACTAACCTTTGGAGGAGCGCTTATTGTAAATACTCCTCATCAAGTCAGAATAATATTGCTGTTGTGATTCAGTGTCAGCCTGTGCTCCCAGTAGCTGAGTCCGATGAATCTGAGGAGGAGGAGGAGGGGTTTGGAGAGCCTTTGGTGTCAGAGGGAGGCTCTGATGCACTGCAGGACTCTCAGCCTGGCCCCTCCAGTCATGTTCCTCATGAGGCTCAGCTATGTGAGTACGAGGTGTTGGACTTAGAGGAGACACAGCTGAATCTGTTCAGAGACGCTAGAAGCAGAAGGCAATCCAGCAGAGCAGAGCAGAGAAAATCAATGAGGCAACTCAGTGAGAGGAGGAGAATGCAGTAAGAAGCCACGCCTTGGGACTGATAATAAAAGGGGAAGGTGTGGGCGGTGCTGGTTGCTGAAGGCAACCGTTTGGAGACATTCTAAGAGAATCCTGGTCTGTTCTTGCTACTTCTGTTTAACTCTTGTTTGTTGACTCTTGTCTTATATTTTGATTCATTTATTGAAGGAAATATTCTGTTGCTTTTTTGTTTGAACTGTAAATAAATTTGGGTTAGGTTTTTCCAACCTATTGACTATAAAAAGGAAAAAGGGGTTGTCCCTGATACACAAACAGGGCTGGTTGTAGGCTGGAACAGAACAATTGCAACAAAAAGCAGGAAGGTGGCTTACAGATTCTAGAATTCTGAAATATGAAACCATACTAATGCAAAGGAATGACCTGGTACTAACCACTGAGCACAATTTAAACCCTGCCCAGTTTCTGGCCAACACTAGACAAATAGATCAAGAGGGTTTGGAACATTATTGTACAGAGGTGATTGATTTGTAAAAAAAAATTAGACCGGATCTGGAAGAGTACCCACTAGAAGGCAGGGAGGCATTATTTATAGATGGCTCCTCTCAGGTAGAGGATGGGTTAAAGAGAAACGGGTATGCAATTATAAATGGACACACCAAAGAGTTGGTAGAATCCGGTAGCCTGCCAAAGAATTGGTCAGCCCAAACTTGTGAACTCTATGCATTAAATCAGGCCCTAAAATTGTTAGAAAACAAGGCTGGAACTGTTTATAAGGATTCAAAGTATGCCTTTGGGGTGGTCCATACCTTTGGAAAAATTTGGGTGGAAAGGGGAATGATTAACAGCAAAGGAAAGGAATTGATTCATGAAGGGCTGATCCAACAGATAATGGAAGCCCTCCAGTTACCAAAAAGAATTGCCATAACCCATGTGAGTGCACATCAGAGGGGCAATTCTTTTGAAAGTGTGGGAAATAAGATTGTGGATGAAGAAGCCAAAAGGACAGCAAATAAAGAAAGTATAAATGTCTTAATACCCATTGTAGAAATGCCAGAAGAGATCCCTGTGTTTTCAGAAACAGAGGAAAAAGAAATAATGCAGATAGGTGGGGAACAAGGAGAGAAGGGTAAATGGTTTCTCCCAGATGGGAGGCAGGTAATCAATAAACCCATAGCACAAGGATTATTGGAGAACTGCTGAGTTAGAAAAATCAGGGTTGTTCCAGTTTAGAAGGAGCAGTTCACGCATTTTATTGACTAGTGAATGTGGGTTTGTTAGGTGAATCAATGGGAGCAGAGACCTAAACCCGCCCCCCAGTAAAGAGGAAGTATACTAAAGTCATTGTGTAAGCAAACCTATTCCTGGCCTTAGGGCAGATGCTGATCAAGGTAGCCATAATCCTGTTTGTGCAACTGCACGTACTCCCCTGTAACTGTCTTAAGCAAACTGTCTTCTGATAAGAATGTGTAGAATATAACCATATAAGGAACAATGTACAACCGGGAAATAGGGAGGTATAAATATGTCTGTTCGTACGCCCCTCGGGGTTCAGACCCTTTGCTTCGTTTAAGCCCTCTGAACCTGCGCAATAAACCTTTCCTTTTCTGAAGAGCTGGCGTGACTCTTTCCTTTCTACAACACCAGTCTCACCAGTGCTCCAGAACACCTTCCTCTCCTTTGCTTCCTTTGTCTCCAGCTACTATAGAGAGCTGCTGCTACTCTGATCAGAATGATGGATTATTAATTATTAATAGTATTCAATTAAGAATGTGTTGGAAGTCAGCACCTACCTACCCCCCAGAGAAAGAAACATTTTGGGAAATATTAAACAGGCAGATCTTCCCTAAAGGAATAATAAGAGACAGCAAGCCTAGCCCCAGAAACCAGCCATCACAAATACAGATCCATTCAGGAAGACTGCTTCAAAAGAAACAGCCATTCCCCTGCCTAAGAAAAGCACCGGAGTAAAGTTTTTTTTCCTCTCCTCTCCTCTCTCCTCCTTCCCTGCCCTGTGGAGTTAATAGCTCTGGGCAGACTGCCAAAGAAAACAATTATAACAAGAAGAAACCGTGAGTGGATGCCTTGAGTAAACAATAAAGAACTGACAGGATTACCCTTAGGCACACATTGAAACCCATCAGGCTATCTCTCTTCCCTGAAGACAGGATTAACCTTTTCCAGACTAAGCTAAACCTCAGCAAGAAAATTAGAAAAACAAATAGCCCTTTGCAAATTCCATCAAGACTTCACAGAGGGGTATACGAGTTGGGTCATTTCCCTTGGAAAATTTGGGGAGTGAAAGGGCTTGTGTGTGTCTCTGTGTGGGCTTCCTCCTCTGGATGCAGCCAGGATTCCACCCCCTCCGTGTTTTTCCTAGCCACCCACAGCCCTGCTGCTAGCTCCACAGAGTCGTGACCAGCAGGAATATGGACCACAAGGAGGTTAAACCAGAGAGTGGAACTTTTGCAGGGAAAGAGAGCCGAGTGGGCGACGAATGAGGGAAAAGGTCTGAGATCCATAAGAAACCCTGGTAGGAACCAAGTAAGCAAGGCCCGGATAGGAGGTATGTGTACTCACTGCTAGGGTAGAGCAGCAGGTCCTCCTGGACCATTTTCTTTTTCTTTTTGGTCCGAAAACTGTGGAAGAAGGCTGTTGGAAGGAAGTGCCCATACTTACTGTGAAGGGGCATCAGGTCCTCCCAGACCCCTTTTTGGTCCAAAAACCATTGGTGGAGTTCCCTTGAAGGAGGTGCCCATATTCTGCTAGGGCAGGCCTTTTCAACCTTTTCACCCATTGTACCACTTTTAGGATAAGGCAATGTCCGAGTACCACCAGTTGCCCAGCAAGGTGTCAAAAACTTGACCAAAAAAAGGAAAAAAAATGATAAAGTACAGGTAGTCCTCGACTTACAACAATTCACTTAGTGACTGAAGTTACAACAGCACTGAAAAAAGTGACTTATGACCATTTTTCACACTTATGACTGTTGCAGCATCCCCAGGGTCATGTGATTTACATTCAGATGCTTGGCAAATGATTCATACTTATGATGGTCACAGTGTCCCAGGGTCATGTGATCACCTTTTGCAACTTTTTGACAAGCAAAGTCAATGGCCGGGGGGGTAAGTGGGGGTGGCCAGCTCATCATTCAGGTTGTGGGGTGCCTGTGGGGGTGTGGGCAGGGATGTTGGGGGGAATCTGTGGTTCTCTGATGGAGGGGGGTGGGACAGGCGTGGGTGCCTTCCCTTCCTCCCTCTCTCCCTCCCATTGTCCCTTCCTTTTTTCCTTTCTTACTTCCCTCTTTGTCCCTTCCTTCCTTCCCTCCCTCCCTTCCATTGTCCCTCCCGCCCGCCCTCTCATTGTCCTTCCTGCCCTCCCTCTCATTGTCCCTTCCTTCCTTCCTTCCTTCCTTCCTTCCTTCCTTCCTTCCTTCCTTCCTTCCTTCTCTCCTTGTGCCTTCCTTCCTTCCCTCCCTCCCTTCCATTGTCCCTCCCACCCTCCCTCTCATTGTCCTTTCCTTCCTTCCTTCCTTCCTTCCCTCTTTGTCCCTTCCTTCCCTCCCCCCCCTCCATGCCCAGGAAGGGACAAGGGGAGGGGGACAGGCTGCCATTGGGCTGGTGGCTGTGCTGCTGGTGGCCATGGCTTGAAAGGCCACTGTAAATTGCTGAACAAGAGCCACACAGCGTTAATAGCAGAGTGGCGGGAAGATATTTGTAATGAGGGAGGGAGAAAAACAGGCATCCCCTGAAGGAGACCAGCAAATGGCCTCTGCTGTCTTCACACACCCATGGACTCCGGGGGAGGGGACACTGCAAGCAGCATGAGACTCCACATTACCTGCACTACGCTGCCCAGACCCCAGCCTAGTTTTGGCAGGCAGCAGCGCATTCTCCTCACAGCGTGGAGCGGCCAGGCGAGGTGAACCGGTGACATGCCGAACCTGCCTGTGCGCATGCAGAAGCAGAGGCAGAGGCAGAGGCAGAGGAGAGACTGTTAGGGCTCAGCAGAAGTGCCAGGATCAGTGCCACTTTCCAGGTGATCGGCACTTCTTCTGGGCTCAGCAGACATGCCGGGATCAGTGCTGCTTTCCAGGTGATCGGTGCTTCTTCTGGACTCAGCAGATGTGCCGGGATCAGTGTTGCTTTCCAGGTGATCGGCACTGCTTCTGGGCTCAGCAGACATGCCGGGATCAGTGCTGCTTTCCAGGTGATTGGCGCTTCTTCTGGACTGAGCAGAAGCCCCGGGATCAGTGCTGCTTTCCAGCTGATTGGTGCTTCTTCGGGGCTCAGCAGAAGCACCAGGATCAGCACCATGCTCCAGCTGGAGCCCGGCGCTGATCCTGGCGCTTCCACTGGGCCCTGACAGCCCCAAAGAAGTACCGATCAGCTGGAAAGCAGCTCTGATCTTGGGGCTTCCGTTGAGCCCTGACAGCCCTGCAGCTCCAGCCGTCTCTCGCTCAGGCTTGTGCGGTGCTGTTGCCAGTTCAGCTCAGGTTTATAGTAGACCTACCTGACACTAGAGGAAATACTGTCATCTGGACTGTGATAGACCTGTTTTGAAAACAGGCTCATTTTATTGCCTGCAAAGGACTCCCATCGGCCCAACGCCTGACTAAATTGTTCCTAAAAGATATCTACCGGCTGCATGGTGCCCCTAAGCGAATAATTTCAGATAGAGGGGTGCAGTTCACAGCGAAGTTTTGGAGGAATTTTCTTAAATTAATTGGATCATCTCAAGGCTTATCAACTGCTTTTCACCTGGCTAATGGGGCCACAGAATCCGCTAACAAAATGGTGGAACAATATCTCAGATGCTATGTTTCTTACCAACAAACAAACTGGACCAACCTCCTCCCTTTCGCAGAGGTGGCTTACAATAATTCAGTACACAGCAGCACCGGCTACACACTTTTCCGGGTAGCCACAGGGAAAGAATTCAACCCCATACCTGAATACCCTCAGTTGCCCTCCCCTTCCCAGACACTTCATCAATGGGTGAGGGGTTGGGAAGAAGTTTGGAAAAACACAAAGATGGCCTTAAAAATACTTTTGAGACCTACAAAAAGCAGGCTGATAAAAAGAGAGCTCCCCAAAGGACATTCCAAGTTGGGGAAAAGGTTTATTTGTCAACCAAATACTTACACCTCAAACTACTCAACAAGAAATTAGGACCGAAATTCTTGGGACCTTTCCCATCATGAAAATCATCAACCTGGTCACAGTAGAATTGAAACTCCCTAGACTTTTAGGAAAAATTCACCTGGTTTTCCATTGCAGCTTACTGAAACCTTTTTGGGCCTCCACTTTAAGACCTCCCCCTAAGAAAGCACCTGGACCCCTCGTAGTAGCAGGTCAGACCCATTATGAAGTGAAACAGATTCTTGACTGTAGAATTTTTAAGGGAAAATTGCAGTACCTAGTACAATGGAAGGGATACTCATTGTCTGAAGCCACTTGGGTGAAATCTATCGATGTGAAAGCTGACAGACTCATCAAAAGGTTTTATGAGAAACACCCCAACAAACCAAAACTCAGCTCCTAACTTATGTTTTTGTTTACATTACAGAATCTGACCTTTTTGTAAGGGGGGGCGGATGTCAATGCTGTTAACATTAGATGTTCTTGCTTTGACAAAAGATGAAGAAGCAGCTATTTTATATTTCTACTTGTGTATCACTTTTAGAGTTAAAGTTAGATGAAGATGGGAGGGGGAAGGAAGAATATGCAAGGGCGATTAGTTAGATATAATAACATAGCAGCAAAGCATTTTCAAGGTTGTATGTAATAAGAGGCGATAAGAACTGGCAGGTTAAGCTAAGGAGGGAAACTAATTGGAGAATGTGATTTATGATGGCTAACTAAAGGAGGGAACTATGCTTTAATATTATTGTGCTCAGCGGAGGGGAATCCAGATTTTGGCTTTAACCAAGTATTGCCGATGTTATATTGACTCAGAGTTCTTTGAAGAGTTCATCCGTCAAAAGCTTGACATGCTATGTGAATTATCAGGAAAATAATTGGGCTGACCCAGTGCCTTTTGCAGAGGTTGCTTATAATAACTCTGTGCATAGTAGTACAAAATTCACCCCTTTCGGCTTCCAGTTCGCGTGTGCGGCGCTTCCGGACGTGCAGGGACTGTCTGTCTCCTGCTGTCCGTTTCTTTCTTGTTTGGAGGACCCTGAAAAAGGGTCAAAAATCTTGATTTAGGACTTAATTATGTATTAGCGTTTTATGAATCCAGATCGCACGCTGTTTGAAAAACTAACGTATGTATGTAGAGGTTAAAAAAAAAACTTTATGACAAAAAAAAAGAAAAGGGTCAAAAATCGCCCTAGAGGGGCGATTACCAAGAGGAGAACTTCCATGTGATCGTGGAAGGGCAGCAGCCCTCCGCTGGAATCCGGGACCATCTCCTTTGGCCCAAAGAAGAAGAGACCGGCCATAAAGATGGCCGATCACTAAGTCGCTCCCTGCCAAAAGCCAAAAATACTACCTAGCACTACGAAGCAATCTGGAGGACCTGGGTGAGCTTTTACCTTTCCTATTCCCTTAATCATCTTCCTGTGGGACTTTCCTGAAAATCTCCTTCCCTATTTTTGAGAAAACGGCAAATACCTACTTTGGGAACAAAGCTTAAAGCCTCAAAGTTACAAAATAAATCCAATTAATGCAGCAAAGAATTTAAGCAATTTCAGTTGTACTTACTAAAAAGCTTCTATTTGTTGCTGGGGACTCACTATTCTATTCTTTCTTTAAATTGTGAATTTAAAAAAAATTGGACAAATTCTACAAAAGTTCTATATTAATTTGGAAAAAGAAAAAGAAAAAAAAACCTCTTACATTGCATGTTATATGTTATTGATGACATCTTGTGGCGAAACCTGGTACAGCAAGTAAATTTCCTTTTTCTGTTGTGAAACCTCTCTGAATAACAGAACTGTCCTTGAAGATAAGTGTGGGAACACCTGGCACTGAATACTACTCTTCAGGAGGTGGAAAATTTTTGACTATTATTAAAACAGCCTCCATGGAAGATTTAACTGTAAACAACAACAAAATGGATGAATACATCCCGCCACTTGATTATAAACTGATACTGGACATGATCTTGGCAATGACAGAGGAAATTAAAGCTAAGCTGCAAGAAAAATCTGACAATTTAAAGCCACCAAATCAAACTCTGACCTTAAATGAGGAAAAGATAACCCAAAACCAAATAGAAGAAGTGGAAACTAACACTAAAATAGGAGATTTCAAAGATAGAATTGGAAGAACAAAAAGATTTGACTGATTTAATGACAATTATATCAACCACCAAAACTGAACTACCAAAGCAAAAATACAATGGTTACAAAGGGGACATGTTCCTTACAAAACTGACATTTGGATACGCTCCCTGGATTCAAATAAGGGGTATAGGAAGAAAGGAAGATATATTTGAGAATTTAAAGATACCAAGAGCGAAGCATGATTGGCATAAAAGGAAGGCAAGAGTTAGATTTAAAAGACTGAACTTGTTTATCTTTTGGGATTCCTAAAGATAGACTATAAAAATATCTTTCTATGGATTAAGGGGACTCTCTAAAAATATATCACTGATTTTACATTTAGCTCTTAGATTTGTAAAGGAAATATAAATCCGAAATATATTATAGAATTTGGAATGACATATTAAAAGATAATATTTTAATAATTGATGTATGGTTAAGATGCCTTATAGAATATTCAGTGGCTATTTTTGACCTATAGTATAGAATTTAGAATTTTATATATAAAAAAAAGCATTTTAATAATTGTTGAACGGTTAAGGAAAAAAATACATTTCTAATAACTGGTGATTTGCTAAGATGAAAATTAGACTTTAATGGTAAAACATTATTGAAATAAGGAATTGTGGGTCACCCAAAATTAAGCATATATATATATATATATATATATATATATATATATATATATATATATGTATGTATGTATGTATGTATGTATGTATGTATATGTATATGTATACACAGTATATATACAGTATATATACAGTATATATACAGTATATATACAGTATGTATATATATATATATATATATATATATATATATATATATATATATATATATATATATATATATATATATATATATATATATATATATATATAAAGGTAAAGGTTCCCCCACACATGCGTGCTAGTCGTTTCCGACTCTAGGGGCCGGTGCTCATCTCCGTTTCAAAGCCGAAGAGCCAGCGCTTGTCCGAGGACGTCTCCGTGGTCATGTGGCCGGCATGACTAGACGCCAAAGGCGCACGGAACGCTGTTACCTTCCCACCGTAGTGGTCCCTATTTTTCTACTTGCATTTTTACATGCTTTCGAACTGCTAGGTTGGCAGAAGCTGGGACGAGTAACAGGTGCTCACTCTGTTACGCGGCACTCAGGATTTGACCCGCCAAACTGCCGACCTTCTGATCGACAAGCTCAGCGTCCTAACACACTGAGCCACCGCGTCCCTATATATATATATATATATATATATATATATATATATATATATATATATATATATATATATATATATATATATATATATATATGTATGTATACACATATATATATATATGTGTGTGTGTGTGTGTGTGTGTGTGTTAAATATTTGTTAAGCATTCAGAATACACTTGCTTAGTCCCAGACACGGGACAAATCTTATTTCCTGTTTCAGCCTAGCCCAAGGCCATCTACAGGCAGTAGCCACAGCAGTGGCAGCTCATATTTACATATATATAATCACCCAATCAGAGCACACCTCCACCCCATCAGAACACACCCCCTCTGGCAGTTTAAAAAAGAGGAAAAAAACAGCCACTATCACACACTTCTCCCAGAAGAACGAAGCTGAAGTCACCAGCCTGAGGATGACGGATGAGATTTCGTCGAAATGTTGCCCTGATACCTCCAATTCTACGTGGGGAAAAACCCGAATGACCAAAGATCTACATACAAACACCAGCAAAAACCTCAGAAAACACACACACACACACATATATGCCTAACTGAAGGCCATCGACAGGCAGTAGTCACAACAGTGACAGCTCATATTTGTGTAAATTTTAGATTGCTAACAAAGAATTAAAGGGAGACTGATATGCATTTCATATCAATATATATTATAGGCTATGCTAAAATATCTTATTACAATTAGATAAAATTTAAAAACAGGATATTGATATGTATTAGTGAAAATATATTTTGAATTCTGTTGATTGACTTGGTTATAACCAGAAATATACTAACTTGCTTATTTTGATTATGTAATCACTAAGGGAATTAGAGAGGATATCTCTGTTGATGTAACCTGAACTATTTACAAATGGTTATTTCTTATTTTAATTACCCAACCACCATATTGTTTCACAAATACATATATATGTAAATATTAAAATCAATAAAACTTGTATATATATATATATATATATATATATATATATATATATATATATATATATATATATATATATATATATATATATATATATATATATATATATATATATATATATATATATAAAAGATTAACCCCTTTCAAGGTAGCTTCTGGCCAGGATTTCATTCCCATACCAGAACTGTTGACCTGGAATTAGGGGACAGTATAGGAAATATCAATTGTGAATGTGCAGATGGCCCTACTGTCTTTGGGCTCTTGCAAAGTCCTGGATGCAGAGTCATGAAAGGTTAGCAAGGAAAACACCCAATGTCCTAACCCACCCGAGAACATACAATATCTTTAGGAAAACACCCAAAAGGGAACATGTTTGTTACTTCTGCTCTCTTATCTACAGTATGCCAGACTTACTGGGTGAAATCTTTATTGTATGTGTGTCGGCTTTGCTGGATGGCTTGCTTATGTAACCAGAAAGAATAAATACAAGGATTTCTTGTCTTTCGGGGCTGCTCTCATTTAGAGAAGGCCGTCTTTTTGTTCAGCTGAATAAAAACGTAAAGCTTAAAGGCAACTTCTGCTTTCCTGTATTTTTTACCAGCAAAACCTCAGAACCTGCATATCATTTTTTTAATACAAGTTTTATTGATTTTTTAATATTTACATATACATGTATTTGTGAAGCAATACGGTGGTTGGGTAGTCAAAATAACAAATAACAAGTTGTAAATAGTTCAGGTTGCATCAACAGGGATTCCCTCTCTGATTCCCTTAGTTATCACATAGTCAAAATAGTCAAGTTAATACATTTCTAGTTGTAAACTAGTCAATTAACAATTGACTTCCTTTTGATGCTCTGGAACAAACCCGGGACTGGACCGCGGGGAGAGGGCGGCCCTGAATTGGTCATCAACCTCCCCGCTGGTGTGAGAGGCCAGTGGGGGAGGTTCTACCCGGCAATGACGTTTACCCACTCCAGACTGGATCTCACAGCTGTGGTGAGAGGTCAGCTGTGAGCTCATCGTCTGGACCGGCTCAGGTGAGAGCAGAGTCAGATTGGTGGATGAGACGTGTTCCGGTCTTAACATTTTAACATCTTAACATCTTTAACATCTTACAACATCTTATAACATCTGAGTTTCCATTGTGAACAATGGCTCACACGGATATTTGCTCTATATGGGCCGATTACAATATTCTAGGTCAGACTTGTACGCCCTTAGGGGGGTTTCTCCCTCCTGGTCACAACCAGCCTTCCTGTCTACCATCTCCCTTGATGATGGGCCCAATTGTTGGGATCCCGAGAGGTGGTTGGGTCTACCTAGGGGCCTCTGGGGGAGATGCACTAAGAGGCCCCTGATATGTTTTTAGCCGGTTATTTTAAGGGGTTAGGGAGGGGGAGGAATAGTGGGGAGGGGAGGGAACTAATAACCGGCACTCAGTCTGGGTCCGTTATGGGCTCTGGTGGAATGGGGTTGGGTGTGGAGGCTGCAGGCTCTGCGTGTGCTGGGGTGGGGTGTCAAATCCCCATGACGATAGGGAATGGCAGCAGGTGGTTGCACGGAGGGCCACATCAATATTTGGGATCGCGCCCTCGCTATCTTCGAGCGGTGGCGCGCTCCGACCCTCCAGTTAGCACCCTTTTGCCTGGGGATGAGGGTGATCAGGTCCCTGAGCTTAGGCTGGTGTATTTTAATGCCAGATCCATTGTTAATAAGGCTCCCCTCGTTCGTGATTTGATCGAGGAGGAATGGACGGATCTGGCATGCATTACCGAAACCTGGTTGGGCTCGGAGGGAGGGGTCCCTCTGACTGAGCTATGCCCCCCAGGTTTCTGTGTGCTTCACCAGCCACGGGCTCAGGGTAGGGGCGGTGGGGTGGCGGTGGTTATTCGGGAGACTTTATGTCCGCGGGAGACCACCATTGTCCAGATAGGCGGGAGTGAGTCCCTTAATTTTCTGGTGAAGGTTGTTGAGAGTGTGGTGGCGCATCAGCTTCCCCTGTTCCTGGAGGAGACTGATTATCTGGACCTGTACTAATCGGGTTTCAGGCCCGGGCACAGCACGGAGACGGCATTGGTCGCGCTGGTGAATGATCTCTGGCGGGCTCGGGACAGGGGTTATTCCTCTGTCCTAGTCCTATTAGATCTCTCAGCGGCTTTTGATACCATCGACAATGGTATCCTACTGCAGCGTCTCAGGGGGTTGGGAGTGGGAGGCACCGTTTTACGGTGGTTCTCCTCCTATCTACTGGGCCGCTCGCAGTCGGTGTTGACGGGAGGGCAGAGATCTGCCTCGAGGCCTCTCATTTGTGGAGTCCCTCAGGGGTCAGTTCTCTCTCCCCTCCTGTTAAACTTCTATATGAAGCTGCTGGGCGAGATCATTTGTGGTTTTGGGGTGGGGTATCATCAGTACGCTGATGATACCCAACTTTTTTTCTCCACCCCGAACCAACCCAGTGATGCCCTCACCGTGATGTCCCGCTGCCTGGAGGCGGTCCGGGTTTGGATGGGGAGAAACAGGCTTCGTCTCAATCCTGCCAAGACTGAGTGGCTTTGCATACCGGCATCTCGGGTCAACCAGACTATTCCATCATTAACGATGTTAGGCATATGGTGTTAGCCTACAATGTTGGGTTGAAAATATATTAACCAAGATGTTATGTCTTTAAGATGTTAATTGGCCAATGGGTGTGTAAGTGTTCTCATGGCCATAAGAGGAAGCTAGGAACGTAGCTTCTTTCTCTCTCTGAATTCACTGCTCTCTACTATTACTGTTTTTGCTCTGTTACTGTGAACTGTGTATTGACCTCTGGACTGGTAAGAAGACTTTGTATTTTGGATTACTTCTTGGACTGTTACTATTGTGAATGACCTGGACTGTTTGTTTTTGACTGTGCATTTTTGTTTTTACACCACCTTAAAGTAAACTACTTTTTGCTTTTACAACTCAGTGTACTCTTGTGTGACTCTTACTGCTCTCAGTACCCTTCCTTGTCTGTGCAACTCTTTGGTAGCACAAGGAGACCTCTGCACAACAAATTCCTTAACAGGGGGTGAGGTGTTACCCCCTGTTGATAGGGCTCGCAACTTGGGTGTCCTTCTGGATTCACAGCTCAGTTTTGATGATCATATAGGAGCCGTGACCAGGGGGGCTTTTGCCCAGGTTCGCCTGGTGCGCAAGTTGCGACCCTACCTGGACCGAGATGCCCTACGCACAGTCACTCATGCACTCGTGACCTCCTGTTTAGACTACTGCAACGCTCTCTACATGGGGCTGCCCTTGAGGACCACTCGGAGGCTTCAGCTGGTGCAAAATGCAGCCGCGCGAGTTGTGATGGGGGTTTCCCGTTACTCCCATGTAACACCTCTGCTCCGTGAGCTGCATTGGCTTCCGGTTGCCCTCTGGGTGAGATTCAAGGTGCTGGTGACCTATAAAGCCCTAAATGGCTTGGGTCCAGGATATCTGAGGGAACACCTGCTGCCGGCATTAAGTTCCCTTCGTCCTGTGCGCTCCCACAGGGAGGGCCTTCTCAGGGTGCTGCCGGTAAAAGAATGCCGGCGGATAACACCCAGGGGGAGGGCCTTATCAGTGGGTGCGCCTGCCCTTTGGAACCAGCTGCCCGTGGAGCTTAGGACTGCCCCCGACCTTCGATCATTTCGCCGAGACCTGAAGACCTGGCTCTTCGAGCTTTCCGGCCCAGGCTGAGTTTTAATTGGGGTTTTAATTGGGGTTTTATATGTTTTACATTTTTTCAGGGATTTAGTTTAATATTTTTAATTGTTCTTAATTTTGGTATTGATGTTTTTATGCCCTGTAAACCGCCCTGAGTCCTACGGGAAAGGGTGGTATATAAATTCAATAAAATTAAAATTAAATTAAATTAAAAATATCCTGTTTTTAAATTTTATCTAATTGCAATATAATATTCTAGAATATAGGGACGCAGTGGCTCAGTGGGTTAGGACGCTGAGCTTGTCGATCAGAAGGTTGGCAGTTTGGCTGGTCGAATCCCGAGTGCCACATTACAGAGTGAGCGCCTGTTACTTGTCCCAGCTTCTGCCAACCTAGAAGTTCGAAAGCACGTAAAAATGCAAGTAGAAAAATAGGGACCACTATGGTGGGAAGGTAACAGCTTTCCATGCGCCTTTGGCGTCTAGTCATGCCGGCCACATGACCACGGAGATGTCCTCGGACAAGCGCTGGCTCTTCGGCTTTGAAACGGAGATGAGTGTTGTGACTCAGGGCCAGCCTGTGGGTCCGACAGCCGGGTCCGATGTATCGGAGGACTCAGATGTGGGGGAGGAGGGAAACGAACCGGCTGATGATGATTTGGAGGCTTTGCAGAGTCCTCAGCCGGGGACCTCTTCTCAGCTGTGTGAGCCCGAGAGTGCGGAGGATGATGACCCACAGCTGGCCCTGTTCAAGGACGCCCGACGCAGGAGGCAGACGAGCAGGGACAAACAAAGAAAGACTATGGGACTCCTCGGGAGGAGGCACAGGGAGACCACGCCCTGAGCTCTCTATAAAAGAAGTGTTTGGGGAGGGGCTGGTTGCTGAAAGCAACTTTTCCGCTTGAGAAGACGAGCTCTTGTGTTTTTGTTAACTGCGTAATTAAATCTTGGCAGAAGCCTTTTAGCCTTGGACGCTTTCCAGACTCTTCTTTTAATTAGGGGTTGCGAGAAGAGGGCTGGTTCAGAACAATGAGCACCGGCCCCTAGAGTTGGAAACGACTAGCACGCATGTGCGGGGAAACCTTTACCTTTATTCTAGAATAGCCTATAATATACAAAAGAAAGCTTAATTTTTGGGTAACCCTCAATTCCCTATTTCAATAAAGAATAATTCTCTTGTCTACAAAACTTACATTATTCATTACAAAACATTCTTGTTTTACCATTAAAGTCTAGTTTTCATCTTAACAAATCACCAATTATTAAATATTTTTTGTTTTAACCGTTCAACAATTATTAAAATAGTATCTTTTGTATATAAAATTCTAGATTCTATAATATAGTTCAAAAGTAACTAATATATTCTATAAGTCGTCTTAACCATACATCAATTGTTAAAATACTATCTTTTGATATATCTTTCCAAATTTTATAATATAGTTCAGAATTATATTCTAAAAGCTTACTTTTATTTTCCCTTACAGATCTAAAACCTAAGTGTAAAATCAGTTATATTTTTAGAGATTCCCCTTAATCCACTGAAAAGTATTTTTATACTCTATCTTTAGGAATCCCAAAGAAGAAACAAGTTCAGTTTTTTAAATCTAACTTTTGCCTTCCTTTTGTGCCAATCAGGCTTCCCTTTTGGTGTCTTTAAATTCTCAAATATATCTCCCTTTCTTCCTAGACCCCTTATTTGAATCCAGGGAACGTATCCAAATGTCAATTTTGCAAGGAAAGTGTCCCCTTTGTAACCATTGTAGTTTTGCTTTAATAATTCAGTTTTTGATGATTGATGTAATATAGTTTTCATTAGATCAGTCAAGTTTTTTTCTTCTTCCAATTCTATCTGGGTTAGGTAGAAAGTAGTAGCTGGTGTTATGGTTGTCATTTGATTAGTTGAATTCTCAATATAGTGTATTTGAAGGCCTTTAGTGTCTTCAGTCTTAGTATTGCTTTCTTCAGGTGCTGTTGCTTTTTGAGTTGTACGTTTTGTAGTTGCCATTGAAGTTTGTACTTTAAGGTTTTCTGTAGGTTGCATTTGTTGTTCTTTGAAATCTCCTTTTTTAGTGTTAGTTTCCACTTCTTCTATTTGGTTTTGGATGATCTTTTCCTCATTTAGAGTCAAAATTTGATTTGGTGGCTTTAAGTTGTCAGATTTTTCTTGCAGTTTGGCTTTAATTTGCTCTGTCATTGCCAAAATCGTGTCCAGTATCGGTTTATAGTCAAGTGGTGGGATATATTCATCCATTTCATTATTGTTTGCAGCTAAATCTTCCATGGAGGCTATTTTAATAAGAGTCAAAGATTATCCACCTCCGAAAGAGTTGTTTTCAGTGCCAGGTGTTCCCACACTTTTCTTTAAAAATAATGTCAAGGACAGCTCTGTTATTCAGTCAGCTCTCACAACAGAAAAAAGAAATTTACTTGCTGTACCAGGTTTCGCCACAAGATGTCATAAATAACATATAAAATGCAATGTAAAAACTTTCTCTTTTTTCAAATTAATATAGAACTTTTGTAGCATTAATCCAATTTTTTTCCTTAATTCACAGCTTAGACAGAAAATAGGATAGTGGATCCCCAGCAAAAAAATCGGAGCTTTTTAGTAAATACAGATGAAATTGCTTAATTTCTTTGCTGAATTACTTGAGTTTCTTTTAAGGCTGTAAGGCTTTAAGATTTGTTCCCAGAGTAGATATTCGCCATTTTTTCAAAAAATGGGGAAAGAAATTTTCAGGAAAGTCCCACAGGAAGATGATTAAGGGAATAGGAAAGGTAAAGTCTCACCCAGGTCCTCCAGATTGCTTCTTAGTGCTAGGTAGTGCTTTTTGCTTTCAGCAGGGAGCGGCTTAGTGATCGGCCATCTTTATGGCCGGTCTCTTCTTCTTCGGGCCAAAGGAGATTGTCCCAGATTCAAGCGGAGGGCTGCCGCCCTTCCGCAATCGCAGGGAAGGTCTCCTTGCGGTAATCGCCCCCCCAGGGCAATTTTTGACCCTTTTCAGGGTCCTCCAAAAAAGAAAGAACGGACGGCAGGAAGTGGACTGTTCTTGCGTGTCCTGAAGCGCCCTGCGTGCAAACTGGAAGCCTCTGAACCTGCATATCATTTTTGGCGAGCCTGGTTTCCAGTAGAGGTGCTTGGTTGGTCCTAGGGAGGCTCAGGAAAGGGGAAGGCACCGAGCACACTCCGGTATTTCCTGGAGGTGCCCCCCTTCTTGACTCTTCATTGTGGTTTTAACAGGAACCAGTTTTTTTCCTTCTTTTTGGTTGCCTTTTACTTGGTCCCTGCATACTCAGAAGGGATGAAGATAAGGTAGGACACACAGATATACATTACTTTGTTGCACTGGCTTACCTGGGGGAGTGTGTGTTTATGTGTAAACATGTGTCTGTTTCCTTGAATTATTTCCCACCGTTGACCAGAGCTGGGTGGAAGGGTTTGCTCCAGCCACCCCTAGACAACCCCCCCTCATATCTGGGGGGGCGTTTAGATAGCAAGGGGGGCTAACCTTGTACTCTCGTGCTCCAACGGGTTGTGAGTGGTGTGTGGTTTGAGGTTTGTGGTTGCTCCTTATATATATTTCCTGCTATTGACCAGGCCTAGGCGTGATACAGATCTGAGCTGAAGGTCAGTGGATCTCTTGTGGCCCAACAGGCTGTGCAAGTGGTGTGAGTGACTTGAACACATGGGCTCAGCCTCTTGCCGTTTGTAAAGGGGTTGTCCCTGCCTTTTCTGCGGGGCCGTTAGCAGGCTGGTACAGAACAGTAGGCTAGAACAGAACAGATACAATATCAGTTACAATATTTGAGAATACACCCCCAAACCTCTTATGCAAACACAATGCATCATGTCAGTTCTAGGACAAATAACATAAGCAAGCATTTTATTTCCTCCCTGGATACAATTCCTGCAGCTGCAGAAAAAGCAGCAAATGTAGAAAAAAGAGAATGTGCATTTCATTGCTGTAGAACAAAGGAACAGTGAGTAACTCAGACTTAAGAGGAAAAAGTAGGCTAAGGATAAATAAGAATAAAAATAGTTGACACTAAGCGAAGCAAGCTGTCAGTAAGTGGATTTTATTCAAGAACTGATTCGCAATGACTTCTGGACTAGCTGGTGAGAATCACCTACATGCGTTGTACAATTTATACTCTTTCCTGTTTTAAGTTTTGATGAGATTTGTGAGGGTTTTTTTCTTCTTGATTTCCTAGCTTGGTTTCCCCCCCACTTTCAGTAGGATTGATTACTCCTATCACCCAGGGATGGGAATAGCTTGTTGATGCGGTCTTTGTCTTTGTCTTTGTCTTTGTCTTTGTCTTTGTCTTTGTCTTTGTCTTTGTCTTTGTCTTTGTCTTTGTCTTTGTCTTTGTCTTTGTCTTTGTCTATGTCTTTGTCTTTGTCTTTGTCTTTGTCTTTGTCTTTGTCTTTGTCTTTGTCTTTGTCTTTGTCTTTGTCTTTGTCTTTGTCTTTGTCTTTGTCTTGTCATAGGTGCTGGTGTGTTTGGGGTTAATACTGTTGTTGGTTTTTATGTGTGTGTGGGGCAGTCCTGTCAGCTTACTGTTGATTTGTTCATGGTTAATGCTTATCTTTTCCTTTGTGTTTCTTGGCCATATGCCCAGGGCTGTTAACTTTGCCGGGTGGGAGAGCAAGAGAGAGGGGAGAAAAAAACCCTCTTCCCTGGTGCTTTTTATTTTTTGGCTTGACTTTCCTGAGAGAAGAGGGGGCGGGTTGCAGCGGCGTTACATATTGTAATAGTTGGTTTCTGGGGCTATGTTTTCTACCTTTTCATCCATGTTGGCTCAGGGATTCTGGGAACCGAGGTCCACAAGTCACAAGAGGGCCAAGGTTCCCTGCCCACCAAGCCCTGCCCTAGTGGAAGGGGGAGGAAGTGGGACTTGTGGAAGAGGATGGTGAGGAGTGGTAGAACCCCCTCAAGAGAGAAATGGGATGATGTCACCCAGATTCCAGGCACCCTAGACCACCCACTGCTGTCTTTTGCCCTAGGACAGGACCGGTGTTGTATATGCATGACATTTGGCCACTGGAGCAGGGAATGTCTTTCATGTTCCCTTCTTAACTGTCCTATAGGGTGCTGTTCCACAACCATGCTCCAGTGTCGAGCCCTGTGGGCCTGACATCGCGAGGGGCATCTGGGGGAGAGCGGAAGGACTGCCTACCCACATGGCCCTGCAACCGGACTCACCCGGGAGCGTCAGACCCAACGGCTGGCCGAGCGGCAGCCTCCACGCGCTGCCTTGGAGGACCCACAGCCGTCGCCTCAACGAACAGCTGCTCTGGGGCCTTCTGGTGCACCTGCATTGGAGGGAAAAGTGGAAGACCCCACAGGCACTCTGGAGGGCAGCCCCTTCGTCTCCGTGAATGCCTGTATTCCGGCAGGGCATCACAAGCAGCAGCCACTGACAGAGACACCGGACAGGCCGGGGCCGGGGCCGGACTGTGGACCACGGTGGGGCCTGTGGGAGGGAGTCACCTGGCTGGGGGGGCCAGAGGGGCTGTAATAGGGTATCAGGAGACGATAACATGCTGGGTGGTGAAGGGGAGCATGACGAGCGGGTTGGGGGAGGAGTACCTACCTGATGCACAGCAAGGGGGAGGCAAGGGGGCACGGGTGCCAGAATGCACGGGGAGACAGGAGGAGGGCGGGATTTATCCAGGGCCAGCCGGATGCTGGTTTGATTGGGGAAGGGTGGGGCTGAGCAATGCGCCTTCATAAGGGGGCATTGGGGCAAATAGCTCCCAACGCTGACTTTGTAAGCACTTGGAATTTTGCGAATAAAGGAAACCTGGTTGTCAACCGTACCACGTTTCGTCGACTGCTTGCTTCATCAGGGACGGTTTTGACAGTAAGTCAGCGTTGCCATCGTTTTGTTTCCTTGCTGCTGTGTTCTGTTTCGGCTTCTGAGCCGCCCGACATGGCAGAGGGAACCCAGGGGGCTGTACCTGCAGCTGAAGGAGGAGAGCCAGCTGGAGTCACAGCACCCCTTGACGTGGGGGAGCTAGCGGAGGCTCCACCCGTTGTGCGGCCCAAGGTCCAGGACCCCTGCCCTGTGGATGCTGGCAGTGGGCCCCAGGGGATGGGTGGGCAAGCAGGTGGTGGGGAATGGTGGTTGAGCCCTGTTCTGGGACAGACGGATACTGGCCAGGAACAACCACCTAGGCAGCGGGGATCGCTGCTGGAGTGGAGACAATGAAGCATCACTGACGAGGAGGGCGAGGAGTGGAGTTATTCAACAGCTCCAGGTAGCTACACCATGGACATCCTAAGGGACAGGTTCGGAGAACCCCGGCCAATTCATGGCTAAATTCTGGCGAGAGTTTGTCCAGTTCATTGGGTCGTCTCAGGGACTGAGTGTTGTGATTCAGGGTCAACCTGTGGGTTCGGCAGTTGGGTCGGACGATTCAGAGGAGGAGGAGGGGGGTGTTGGAGAGCTTGCTGAGAATAATATTGAGGCTCCACAGAGCCCTCAGCCAGGACCCTCCCATCTGGTCACGACGCAGACTCAGCTGTGTGAGCCTGACAGCGTGGATGAAGATGACCCACAGCTGGCCCTGTTCAAGGACGCCCGACGCAGGAGGCAGTCAATCAGGAGTAAACAGAGGAAGGAAATGGGGCACTGACCGGGATAACTTGGGGTTTGTGTTAAGCCTTCTTTCGGGTGATGCAGCTCATTGGGGCACGCCTCTGCTGGCTCAACCTAGTCCATTGTTGGACAACTTTGTGGGGTTTTGTGATCATATGCGTCTGATGGCAGCTCAGGTGGCTCAACTGCAAGCTCAGGTTCATGCTGCACCCCCACCATCACCCCCACCCAGGAGAAAATGCCAAGTTGCGATGCCGGATAAATTTACAGGCACTCCAGAACTGTTTCCTGCTTTCCTGGGACAATGCCAGCTCTTTATCAGCGTGAGAGCAGCTGATTTCCCCACTGACCGGGATAAGGTGGGGTTTGTGTTAAACCTTCTTTCGGGTGATGCAGCTCATTGGGGCACGCCTCTGCTGGCTCAACCTAGCCCATTGTTGGACAACTTTGTGGGGTTTTGTGATCATATGCGTCTGATGTATGAAGACCCTATTAAGACGCAGACTGCTCCTTGACGCCTGAAAGCTCTGAGGCAGGGTCAACGCCCCCTACAGGGCTATATCAGCGATTTTTGGCTGCTTAGCCAGGATTCCGCCTGGAATGAGGCTGAGCTTGTGGATGCCTTCCAGGATGGATTGTCGGAGGAGATGTTGGATGAGCTGGCCCATGTGGATATTCCCTCAGACCTGAATGGGCTGATCCATCTCTGCCTGCGGATCGATGCTCGGTTGCAGCAGCGAAGGAGTCGCCGTGCCACCCCACAGACCCCTGCAGCCCCTGTTGTGCGTGAGACCCTAGTTCAAAGGGAGGAGCCAATGGAGCTGGGTGCCGCCAGGTCTCGTCTATCGGTGACTGAAATGAACAGACGACGATTGGGGGGGTTGTGTTTTTACTGCGGGGACCCTGGGCATTTGGCTGCTTTTTGCCCAAAGAAGCGACAGCGGGCATCAGTGACCGAGCCTGCCCCGAGAAAACCCCCTACTTTTCTGTCGGGAAACGCCCTGAGCCCGATCTAGACGGTGTGATAGATCAGGCGTCCCACAACAACACTGAGCGACATCTTTCCGATGCTGCCTGTGGACCTCCATGGCATCTGATATTGGAGGCACATCTGATCCTTCCTGGCAAGACAAAGGGGATTCCAGTCCATGCTTTAATTGACTCTGGGGCCACCACAAATTTTATGGACTCAGCATTTGTGGCCAAATGGGCTGTTCCCCAATGCCCGGTGGATCCGCCCATGTTAGTGGAGACTATCGATGGTCGAGTGCTCCTGTCTGGGCCAATTACGGCGGCCACACAACCATTATCCACAGATCTATTCGTCACAGAATGTGGTCACCTTCCCAAGCTTGCAGTGCGTGGACCACACCCGCCATATCTGTGCCGGCCAGGTGGAGGGTTCCCCAGGGGTTTCTTTGCCTCCCGAACTGTCCGACTTTGCTGATGTGTTCAGCGAGACAGAGGTGGATCAATTACCCCCGCACAGGCCCTATGACTGCCCCATTGATTTAGTCCCTGATGCACCTCTCCAAGTGGGGCGTTTGTACTCCATGTCGGACCCCGAGTTGGCTACATTGCGGGACTTTCTGGAGAAGAATTTGGCTCGTGGTTTCATCCGTCCCTCGTCCTCGCCAGTGTCTGCACCCATACTCTTCATCAAAAAGAAGTCGGGCGAATTGCGGCTTTGCTGCGATTATAGGAAACTCAATGCAATCACGGTGTGCAATCGTTACCCGCTGCCCCTCATCCCCGAACTCTTGGACTGACTCCGGGAGGCTAAGATCTTCACAAAACTGGACCTGCGTGGAGCTTACAACCTCGTCAGGGTTCGGCCGGGTGATGAGTGGAAGACGGCGTTTGGTACTCGTTATGGGCGTTTTGAGTACACGGTGATGCCGTTTGGCCTGACCAATGCCCCCGCCGTGTTTCAGCATTTCATGAACGACATTTTCTGGGATTTGTTGGATCAGTTTGTTGTGATCTACTTGGACGATATCCTGATCTACACCCCATCGCGTGAAGTGCACCATCAACATCTCCATCAGGTCCTGCAGCAACTCCGAGAACAAGTTGCCAAGTTGGAGAAGTGCCAGTTCTCCCGGGTGACCATCGATTTCCTGGGCCACCGCATTTCTCCTGAGGGCATCGCCATGGAGCCGAGTAAGGTTGAGTCTTTTCAGAGTTGGCAACCCCTGAGTCGCGTGAAGGATGTTCAGCGACTTCTTGGGTTCGCCAACTATTACCGAACTTTCATCCCTGGGTTTGCTGCCTTGACAGCCCCCCTCACCCGGCTCCTGCAGAAGAAGACTCGGTTTCAGTGGAACGCTCCAGAACAACGGGCTTTCCAGACTTTGAAGGAAGCCTTCATGAAGGAGCCCATCTTGAAGCATCCTGACCCGCAACGGCCGTTTGTCGTGGAGGCGGACGCCTCCGACATTGCCATTGGGGCGGTGTTACTCCAGGCAATGACGCCCAGCGGTACCCTCTTCCCTTGCGTGTACCATTCACGAAAACTGAACCCTTCGGAGCGCAATTATACAATCTGGGAGAAGGAGCTGCTGGCCATCAAAGTGGCGTTCGAGACCTGGAGGCATCATCTGGAAGGGGCACGGCATGAAATAGAGGTCTGGATGGACCATAAGAATTTGGAAAGCCTGCAGACCGCTCAGAATTTGAACCAATGCCAGATCCGGTGGTCTCTTTTCTTTGCGAGGTTCGACTTCTGAGTTCGGTACATACCTAGCGGGCACAATCAAAGAGCGGATGCTCTGTCCAGGAAGCCCGAATATTCCCGAATGGAAGACAAGCTTCTGCCCAGGACAGTGATCCCCGTTGACTCTTTTGCTGCGGTGCGGGATCCGGTTGATATATGGGCTCGGATCCGGGAGGCACAGCAGCAGGAGGTGTGGATGGCTCAGCGGAAGGAGGAGGTGGGGCCAGATTCTCCTTGGACGGTCACGGATGGACTCTTGTATTATCGTGACCGGCTCTACATTCCGGGAAGGCCACTCAGGGGACTCATCCTCAGCCAGTGTCATGATAACCCGGCGGCGGGGCATTTTGGCCTGTTCAAGACCCTGAACCTGGTCTCCCGTACCTTCTGGTGGCCCCAAGTCCGACACGATGTCCAGTCCTATGTCACTTCCTGCATCCCATGCAGGCAGGCCAAGTCAGCGACAGGGGCCCCGCCTGGATTACCCTTGCCCTTGCCGACACCCAAAAGACCCTGGGGGACTGTGTCCATGGACTTTCTCACGGATTTACCCCCATCCTCTGGTTTTACAACAGTGTATGTGGTGTTGGACATGTTGACCAAGATGGCGCATTTCATCCCCTGTCGCGGCTTACCGTCAGCCCGCGCCACTAGTCGTATGTTCATTCAGCAGGTGTTTCGGCTGCACGGCCTCCCTGATAGAGTCGTCTCTGATAGGGGGGCCCAGTTTACAGCCTGCGTCTGGCAGGAGTTGATGCATGCATTGGATATCAAGATTTGCCTCTCGTCCACGCATCATCCTCAAACTGACGGGGGAACCGAGAAGGTCATCGGTATCCTGGAACAATATCTGCGCTGCTACATCAATCTGCAGCAAAACAATTGGGTGGACTATCTGGCCATAGCTGAGTTTGCATTTAACAATTCGCAGCACACCTCCACACAGATGACACCGTTCTTGGCCAATGTGGGATATCACCCTCGGTTTTTCCCCCTCTCTCCCGTGGACTCACCGGAGCCGGCAGCGAACGACTTCATGGCAGAGTTACAGGCGATCCATCGATTGGTGCGACATCAGTAAGAGAAGTCCAAGGCCAATTACAAAAGGTTTGCTGATCGGTCAAGACGGGATACGCCTCCACTATCGCTGGGAGATCGGGTCTGGTTGTCCACCAGGAACCTACCGTCAACACGGCCGGTGAGAAAGTTAGATCACCGATATTTAGGACTGTTGCCAATCGAGGCTGTCATCAATCTGGTCGCCTATCGCTTAACTCTGCCACGTTCTGACAGACTTCCGGGTGGCAAGGCTCCGTTGCCGGCAGCCATTTCGGCTGTCAGCCCTGTTGTTTCCGTAGAACCGTCAAAAACAGTGACGATCAGCTGTTTTGGTGGCTCGGAAGCCCGCTCCTTGGGAGAAGAGGAGGGGGTGAGTGCCCAGGCAGGGGTAGAGCTCTCCCAGACCGCCAGAGTTCAAACTCTGGTGGTTGAAGAATTGAGCCCCCCAGCAGCCTGAGTTTGCTCTGGACTTCGGGACGCCTCTGCTCCAGGGCTTTGGAGCAGAGCAGGACGCAGCAACCATCCCTGCCAGCGAGAGTGAACCTTGGATTACTTGGATGCAGGCAGAGCTGTACAGGAGAATGTTGTCAAAGCACGTATATGAACTTTAACTCAGTAGATTTTGTGGAGACTTTTAAAAGTGAAAGTGCGCAACAGAATTCAGTGGGCAAAATGGCTGCCAAATCATCTAAAGTTCCTAGAAGCGCGGGGGCTTCGCCAGTTCAGCAATCTTCCTTACAGGCTTTAATGCCCCCCCCCCGGCACCTGCACCCGCACCATCTTTGACAATAAAAGATTTGCAGGATGTTTTGCAAGAGGCTTTGAAAAAGCAGTCAAAGCAATTAACCCAGCAATTAGCTGAGCTCATTGAGAAGAAGACTACGGAAGTGAGGGCAGACATCTTATTAGCATTTCAAGGCATGGCTGTTTGTATCGAACATTTGGATGAGGGAGTGGAAGAACTTAGCCAAAATAATGTGAGATTAGATACCAAAATGACGGATGCTGAAAATGTGATGGATAAGATTGATGATGATTTAACATTGGTGCAGTACCGCGAGATGGAATTTGCTGTGAGAATCAGAGGTTTGAAAGAGGATCCTAAGGAAAATTTGAAAAAAGTGGTTTCAGAAGCCCTTGAAGAGGTTTTGGGGCGCTCAGCAGAAGATATTATGGTGGATATAGATAAAATATTTCATGTCAATTCCTGGATTGCAAGACAAAGGAAACTACCTAGAGATGTGGTGGTTTATTTTACAAAGAGAGCAATTAGAAATGAGGTTATTCAAGCCTTTTACAACAGCAAATTTGCAATTGCAGAGCAAGAAGTTTTAATTTTAAAAGAGATCCCTCCAAGAATTTTAAGGAGAAGGAAAGAATTTGCTTTTCTGGCAGAAGAACTAAGAAGACGGGATAGCCAGTTCAGATGGGAGATCCTAGTAGGTATGGTGGTGATGTATGCAGGCACGAGATATCGTCTTCTCACAGTGTTACAGGCACGTGATTTCTATGCTAACATTTTAAAGGCAGTTCCTATACCACTTCTGGAATCTAAAAGGAAGAATGGTGAAGGAGAGCGTCAACCACAAAGTGAGAGTACACAAGGTGCTGAAGGAGTTACGTAGCTGAAAGATGCAGAATTCCAGAAAGTTATAGGAGTGGATCAGATTTCAGTATCAACGGAGGAGGTCAGAGACCAAAGAATGACACGCGCTGCAGCTAGACGAATGAGACAAGAGCAAGAACAGCAGAGAGTTATGACGGCACCTCAAAAACTTACTTACAGTGAAGCAGTGGGAGGAGCGCGGCCAAAGAGAGTGCAGGTGATTTTGGAAGAGGCGCTGCAAAAGCTTCAGGTCGCAAAAGATGGCGACAAAGCTTCTAACCTGGAATGTTAATGGTCTAAATTCACCACATAAGAGAAAGAAAGTATTTCAATATCTAAAGCAATTTAAAAATGATGTTATTTGCTTACAGGAAACACATATTCGAGCGGCTGATCAAAAGTACTTGGTAAACTTTAGGTTGGGCACACAGTTTATTGCTTCTGCGACTGATAAGAAAAATGGAGTTGTTATTTATGTTAAGAATACTTTAACAGCGACTTTAATTGAAGCAGATAAACAAGGAAGATATGTTATAATTGAATTACTAATAGAAGGCAAGAAAACGCTTTTGGTTGGACTATACGCTCCTAATCAACCGCAAGGAGAATTTTACAATTTACTACACAACAAGATTATTCATTGGGATTATAAGTCTTGTATTTTTATGGGAGATTGGAATGGCGTTTTGGATGTACAAATGGACAAGGGAGGTCTTTTTAAAAGCACAAAAAGTCATGCTACACTGCCTAAATCTTTTTTTGAGATGAAGGATGACTTGGAATTGAGAGATGTTTGGAGAGAAAGGAACCTGCAAGAAAAAGACTTTACTTTTTTCTCCGACAGGCATCAATCTTTCTCCAGGATTGACTTTGTATTAATTACTAATGATTTTTTTCCTAGGATTAAGAAGATCAAGATTTGTCCAAGAACTATATCTGATTATAGTCCAGTATGGTTGGAGATAGAGAAAGATAATGGAGACAGACGGTCTTGGCGTTTAAATGAAAATTTGTTTAGATACCAGGAAAATGTGGAAGAGTGTAAAAAGCAGATGAAAGAATTTTTTAAAATTAATATGCATAAAGGTACTTCTATTGAGATGGTGTGGGATGCAAGTAAAGCTTATATGAGAGGTGTATTAATATATTTGAATAATAAACATAGACGTAAACTGGAATTTAAGAGGAAAGAATTAGAGGATGAAATTAAGGAAAAAGAAAAGGCTTTAATTTTGAATCCATCTGATGGGAAGATCAAAGAGGTAATTACTTTATTAAGGGATCAGTTTGATACCTTAATGGCAGATCAAGTGGCAACTAACTTATGGTATGCTAAACATAACACTTTTTGCAATGCTAATAAGCCGGGTAGATGGTTAGCTTACTTGTTAAGGAAGAAGCGAAGAGCTTGTAATATAGATAGAACAGAACATAAGGGTAAAGTAGTGTATCAGCAGAATCTTATTAAAAAGACTTTTGTTGATTTTTATTCTAAGTTGTATGCTAGAGATAAGATTAGAGATGTAGATATAGATGAATATTTGATAAAAGCCAATATTCCTGTTCTTACGCAAGAACAAAAGGAAGGGATGAACCAATTGATAACTGATGAAGAATTTTTTTTAGCAATTAAACAATTAAAAGTGGGTAAAGTGCCAGGAACTGACGGTTTGACTGCCATTTACTATAAAAATTTACAGTTAGAAATGGTGGAATCTTTAAGGGAACTGTTTAAGACAATTCAATTGGGAGGAGGGGTGCCTCCATCGTAGAAAACTGCTTTTATTTCGTTGATCCCGAAGGAAGATCAGGATGCCACCCAAGCTAAAAACTACAGACCAATATCGCTTTTAAATACTGATTATAAGATATTTGCAAAAATCTTAGCTAACAGATTAATGAAGGTAATGCAACAAGTGATTCATAGTGATCAAACTGGATTTATAAGTGGTAGACAAATGAAGAATAACGTGAGACACATTGTAGATCTATTGGAATTTTTGGAAAGAAATAATCAGATCCCCGCAGCGCTGATCTTTTTGGATGCTGAAAAAGCCTTTGATCAATTGGATTGGCAATTTTTGATGAAAGTATTAGAGAAAATGGAATTTGGGGAAAATTTTTTATAACCTATTTGGGCAATATATCAAAAGCAAACAGCCCGTATAATAGTAAATAACAGTTTGACGGAACCATGTAATATTGAAAAGGGTACAAGGAAGGGGTGTCCGCTGTCACCTTTATTATTTGTTTTAACATTGGAAATATTACTGATTAAAATACGAGATTCGAATAAAATCAGGGGAATCCAAATAAGAGATCAGGATTATAGACTGAGGGCGTTTGCGGACGACCTGGTTATTACAGTAACTCAGCCGGATTATTCAGTTGTAGAATTGATGGAGATAATAATGTTATATGGGAAAGTTTCTGGATTTAAGATAAACACACAAAAAACTAAAATATTGTCTAAGAACATGACTGTACCACAAAAGGCTGCTCTAGAAGAGCTAATGGGATTTGAAATAGTTAAAAAGATTAAATATTTGGGGATATATCTGTCAGCCTCAAATGTGAAGTTATATAAAAATAATTATGAAATGTTATGGGGAAAAATACAAAAATACAAAAATTAGATAGTTGGAAAAAATTACAATTATCTTTATTGGGAAGAATTGCAGCAGTGGAAATGAATGTTTTGCCAAAATTTTTATTTTTATTTCAAATGATACCTATACTTAAAAAGGATTTAAATTTGGAGGAATGGCAAAAAGGAATTAATAAATTTGTTTGGGCAGGGAAAAAGCCATGAGTTAAATTTAAGATAATGCAAGATACGCGTGAAAGAGGCGGTCTTAAAATGCCTAATTTAAAATTATATTATGAGGCTGCTGCTCTGTCATCGATAAGTGACGGGTTTAATTTAACACAAGGGAGATTATTAAATCTTGAGGGTTATGATTTGTTATTTGGTTGGCATGCATATTTATTGTATGATAAGAAGGTGGATAATGTGTTTAAGATACATATTTTAAGGTATGCTCTGTTGCGAGTTTGGAAAAAGTATAGACATAAGTTAAATTACAAGATACCAATTTGGGCAATACCTAAACATGCAATAGAAAATATAAATGTTGGATTTAAACATGATGAGACTACATATAAGGAAATCTTAAGTTTAGAAAGGAATGTATGGCAATTAAAGCCATATAATATTTTAAAAGAAGAAAAGATTGTACAAACTTGGTTCCAGTATGGGCAATTACAGGCAAGATGGAAAGAGGACCAGAAAGTTGGTTTCTCGATGATTGATGAAAATTTGGTAAAACAAATTAGAGATCAAGGTCAAACACATATAAAAAGGATATATAATGCATTGATAGAAATTGATTCAGAAATGGAACTTGTTAAAGATTGCATGATAAAGTGGGCCCAGAATTTCCAAGAAGTTATAACAATGGACACTTGGGAAAAGATTTGGGTTAGAAATGTAAAATTTACACAGGCCCAAAATTTAAGAGAGAATTTTTATAAAATGTTTTATAGGTGGCACTTAGATCCTAAAAAATTAGCAAGTATGTATCCAAACTGCCAGCCCAAATGTTGGAGGTGTGGTTGTGAGGACTCTCATCAAGCTCTTCAACACCCCCCTCCTCCTCCTCCTCTGAGTCATCCGACCCAACTGCCGAACCCACAGGCTGACCCTGAATCACAACAGCTCCACAGAGCCCTCAGCCAGGCCCCTCCCATCTGGTCACGACGCAGACTCAGCTGTGTGAGCCTGACAGCATGGATGAAGATGACCCACAGCTGGCCCTGTTCAAGGACGCCCGATGCAGGAGGCAGTCAATCAGGAGTAAACAGAGGAAGGCAATGGGGCACCGCGGAAGGAGGCAGAGAGAAGCCACGCCCTGAACTGTTTAAAAGGGGAATGTGTGGGAGGGCTGGTCTGCTGAAGGCAACCGTTTGAATAGCTCCTGTTTCATGGTTCGTGTTTGCTCTCTTTGCTCTGTTTGCTCTGTTTATGTTTTTATGTTAATAAATTTGGCAGGCTTAGTTCCAGCCTCTTGCCTTCTTGTAAAAGGGGTTGTCCCTGCCTTTTCTGCAGGGCCAGTAGCAGGCTGGTACAGAACAGTTTGCCTTCAGCCTCCCACCCCTTATTATTATTATGGAGCAGCTACGTGCTGAGAATGCCCAGCTCGCCCAGCAACTCACTTTGTTGGCAGCTCAGTTGGCTCAATTGCAAGCTCAGGTCCATGCTGCACCCCCACCATCACCCCCACCCAGGAGAAAATGCCAAGTTGCGATGCCGGATAAATTTACTGGCAATCCAGAACTGTTTCCTGCTTTCCTGGGACAATGCCAGCTCTTTATCAGCGTGAGAGCAGCTGATTTCCCCACTGACTGCTCTGTTTGCTCTGTTTATGTTTTTATGTTAATAAATTTGGCAGGCTTAGTTCCAGCCTCTTGCCTTCTTGTAAAAGGGGTTGTCCCTGCCTTTTCTGCAGGGCCGGTAGCAGGCTGGTACAGAACACCGAGTTCCGGGTATCATCCCAATACCAACGGAGCAGCCGAACGAGCCAACGCCATGGTGGAGTGGTATTTGCGTAGCTATGTGTCCTACCAACAAACGGACTGGGTAGACCTACTGGCATTCACGGAGGTGGCCCATAACAATGCAATGCATAGCAGTACCTGCTACCCCCCATACAAGGTGGTTTTGGGATATGACTTTCTTCCTATCCCAGAGTGCGGCCAGGGGACGGCTCCCACCTGCCAACCCAGGGAATGGATGGTACAAATGGAGGGGGCGTGGAGAGCAACCAGAGAGGCATTGAAATGGGCAGCTAGCAGAAACAAGGAGCAAGCAGGCAAAAAACGACAGCCGTTTCACAACCCTAGGGTCGGGGACTGGGTGTATCTCTCCACGAAGTATCTACGCTTGCAAATACCAAGCAGGAAACTAGGCCCAGAAGTTTATAGGACCATTCCAGGTCACCCAGGTCATTAACCCGGTGACAGTATGGCTCAGGCTGCCCAAGTTCCTTGGCAAAGTCCACCCAGTGTTCCACAGTAGCCTGCTGAAACTGGCACCCACGTCTGCAGGGGTGGTGGGGAAGGGGTCTCCTGGTCCTGTCCACAATGGGCAACGGTTTTGACATCCAGATAGAAAGGGGGAGGTGAGGGGCTGGGGCCTTTATCTCTGTGCCCTTATGGATGATTCTTCTTATTCACCCCTGATACAAGTCAAAGTAAGAGGAGAATAATACCCTTTTTGGTTGGACAGGAACGTCACATTCAGTATTAAATAAGCCCCTTGGAGACCCTTCCTCACAAACGTTTCAGGTCTTTGGGGCCAGTGGCCATTCTGTGTCAGCTGCAATACTCAACCCTTTGGAATGCTTTATGGGTGGTATTGGCCTTACTCATCTTTCTTTACCTTTCAGACTGCCCTATGCTCTTTTAGGATGGATTTGCTTGCTAAGTTACAAGCCACCATTTTTGCTCTAATGGCTAAGCCCCTATATCCGGCCATTACAGGCATGGATAAAGAACCCTTTGCATGAATCAAGGATTGTCAGGTGGCATTTGATAACATTCAAACTGCTTTAGTCAATGCTCCAGCCCTTGGCATTCCTTGTATGTGGCTGAAAGTAAATGGGTGGCTGCTGGGTTCCTTACTCTAACCCTTGGTACTTGGTCTCACCTTGTAGCCTATTTTTCCAAACGACTGGATCCTGTTGCTCAAGGATGGCCAGCATGTCTTCGGGTGGCTGCAGTGCCATTCTTCTTTTGAGGCTGTTGAACAATTAACCTTTGGGGCTCCTATCACAGTGGAATCACCCCATTCCATCCAGGATTTGTTAGCATCCAAGGGGGGCCATTGGCTTACAGCCTCCTGACTGGAATGGTGTCTGATAGCACTCCTTGATGACTCACAAGTTCATATAGAGCGCAGTAGCAGGTTCGAGCCAGCGACCTTTCTTTCCCAACTGGATAGTGATCATAATTGTGTATAAACTATTACAGAGGTATTTTCTGGCTGGCCGGATCTAACTGATCTCACATTGGAGGAAGTGGACAAGGACCTGTATACAGACAGTAGCAGTTTTATGGGACAGGGAGAAAGGCTATCTGGCTATGCTGTGGTCACATTGGACCAGATAGTGGAAGCAGCAGCTCTCCCTACAAGTACTTCAGCTCAGGAAGCTGAACTCATTGCCTTGACGAGGGCCTTGAAAGGTCAGATGGTGCAGTTAATATATTTATAGACAGTAAATTTGTGGGAAGGCTTGTGTTATACATGCATGTGGGGCATTATAGACGGAGTGTGGTTCAATCACCACTCCTATTCAATATGGATGGGACATTTTAAGGCTATTGGATGCTGTTTTGCTCCCGCATAAGGTAGCTGTCATGCATGTGAGGGCCCATGTTAGGGTTGGTACTGTACATGGAAGGGGAAGTGCCTTGGCCAACCGCACCTCAAAGTCTGCCGCATCAAGTCCGCTGTCCCCTTGTTATATGGGTGCGCTTGTACACTCATGCTTGCCTGTGCTGGCTCCAACATATATGCACTGGATGGGCACAGAGCTTCTGAACTAGGTGCTGTTTATCATGGACATAGGCTGGAGAAGGATGAGGAATGCCTTCTCCCAAAATATGCATTATGGGCCCTCTTATGAAACTTACATGCCAGCACTCATTCGGGTTACAAGGCCATGGCTGAGTTTCTTATAATGGACTATAACACGGATCTATAACAGGGCCCTCACAATGATCAGGTGATGTGTGATTTGTGGATGTAACGACCTGTGGAAATTATTAAGTTCCCCTTGGGGAGGCTTGGGGCTGGCCAGGATCCTGCTAGTTTTGGGGAATTTGATTTTACTGAGTTGCCATGGACTTGGGGTTTTAGGTACTTGCAAGTTTTGTGGATGCTTTCTCTGGAGGGAATGAGGCCTTTCCCTGCCATTATCCAGCAGAAAATTCAGGTCCTGAGTGTTGTTTGGTGGTTTTATCTGTCCTATAGGCTCTAGTCTTCAGTACACATGGGGAGGCCTGTTCCCCTTTGGGATGGTGTATGGTCAGCCCTTTCTTTCTCATTTGCCTTGTCCACTTCCCTCACTGTTGTTGGAGACCAGGCCCTCAGAGGATGTATAAACTCTCTTGCTAATGATGTTTCTTCCATTTCTCAAGCTGTTCAAACCCTCCATCATCCAGGGGTGGATCATCCACTCCATCCTTCCTTCCTGGTGTTTGGGTGCTTGTCACATCCTGGACTGCTTCTGGCCCTTTAGCTGACCAATGGAAAGGGCCTTCGTTGTTCTTCTCGCTACCTACATGGTGGTCAAGGTTGCTGGACTTCGTGCTTGGATTCATCACACTCATCTTCGCTCTTCTTCACCACCTTCTGACACTGAAGACCAAGTTGCTTGGACTGTGGCCCCTGGTGCTGAGGAAGAGCTTGGGCTGAAGCTTCTGTTTGGGGGCCGACACTGACATGTCTGCAGGACATTTTGGTCATTGTGATACCTGTGCCCGCCGGGCTTCTACACGGGCGATTTCCTCTCACCGGCTTCTTGCTTACTTACACCGCAGGCATCGCTTCTCTCTCTCTTGGCTGACTTCTGGTTTTTTTGTTTGGGTTATTCATCCTTTCTTTTTTTGGTACTCTTGTCTTGTTTTTCTTTCCCTACTCCATGGTCTCTTTTGCAGGGGGGATTATGGGCATTGGTCAGGTTCAATTATGGGAGGTGGTCCCCAATTTCCCAGTCCCTCTTTGGGGACTTGGGGCTCCAACACCCATATACTAAATATGCAAGCTTGGGTTAAGCTTTTGAATGTAACAGATTGCTGAATCTGTGCACTTATATCCCCCACTGGTATATATGGATTGGCCATGGAAACTACACCCTTGGAAGCCTTCTTGTTCAGCATGGCCAATGTAACAAGGGGCTGGACTCTTCCTGTGTTTGGGGCAGGAAAGGTCTTCCAGAGATAAGTTAGGGATCTATACACCTTGCACAGTCACACGGGAGGTCAGTACTGGCATGTGGGATGGTTGCCATATATGTCATCAGACCTTTGGCCTTGACTACAAGAAGGTCCCCTCTGCTCTTTGTAGTTTGTTTGCAGCAATGGGACTCATGACTTATATGTCTGGTGTTAGAGCTTATATGCCTAAGGGGTTGGAAGGCAAACCAGGCATTTATCTTGCTAACCACCCAGACTGGTGGTTCCTTTGTGGTCGGTTTGCCTGTAAGTCTTTGCCAGCTTACTGATCTGGTACATGTACCATAGGGATTATCTTTCCCTCTGTTTATATTATCCAACATAAGGATACCATTCATCTCATGGAGGAAGGAATTAGGAATTACCCTAAAGATCTGAAGATTTCTACTGATACCAGTTCAGACAAATGCTGTCCAATCTCTTCTTAAAAACTTCCAGTGTTGGAGCACCCACAACTTCGGAAGGCAAGCCATTCCACTGATTAATTGTTCTCACTGTTAGGAAATTTCTCTTTAGTTCTAGGTTGGTTCTCTCCTTGATTAGTTTCCATCCACTGCTTCTTGTTCTGCCTTCAGGGGCTTTGGTGAATAGGTTGATCCCCCCTCTTCTTTATGGCAGCCCCTCAAATACTGGAACATTGCTGTCACCCCTAGTCATTCTTCTCATTAAATTAGATTCACCCAATTCCTGCAACCATTCTTTAGCCTGTCCCCTAATCATCTTTGCTACTGTTCTCTTCATTTTTTCTAGAGTCTAGAGAGGTGGCTGCAGTACAGTGCTGGTTCATATTTAAGTGATCATCTACTAGGACTCCAAGATCCTTCTCAAAGTTACTACTATTGAGCCAGGTACCACCTAATATGTATGTGCATTTGGTTTCTCTTGTCAAAGGTAAAACCTTACTTTTCTCACCACTGAATTTTATTTTGTTAGATAGGGCCCAGTGTTCAAGTCTGTCAAGATCCTTCTGGCTCTTGAACCTATTTTCTGGAGTGTTGGCTATTCCTGCCAGCTTGGTGTCATCTGCAAATCTGATGAGTTCCCTTTCTATCCCCTCATTTAAATTGTTTATGAAGATATTGAAGAGTACTGGGCCTAAGACAGAACCCTGAAGTACCCCACTGCATACCTCCCTCCATTTAGATGCAGTTCCATTAAGGACTATGTGTTCAGTGCAGTTGGTCAGCCAGTTACAAATCCATCTGGTGGTGATGCTGTCTAACCCAGATTTTTCTATCTTATCAAGTAGTAGGTTGTGGTCTACTTTATCAAATGCCTTACTGAAGTCCAAGTAAATTATATCCACAGCAATACTCTGGTCCACTAATTTTGTCACTTTGTCAAAGAATGCAATAAGATTTGTCTGGCATGGTCTGTTTTTGACAAACCCATGATGGCTTTTGGTTATGACTTTGTTTGCCTCTAGGTGTTTGCTGATTCATTGCTTGATAATCTTTTCCAGAATCTTCCCAGGTATTGAGGTCAAGCTGATAGGTGTTCTGTTCCAGCCTACGACCAGCCCTGTTTGTGTGTCAGGGACAACCCCTTCTTCCTTTAAACAATCAATAGGCTGGAAAAACCCAACCCAAATTTATTTACAGTTCAAACAAAAAGGCAACAGAATATTTCCTTCAATAAATGATTCAAAATATCAAACAAGAGTTAACAAACAAGAGTCAAACAGATTAGCAAGAACAGACCAGGAATCTCTTAGAATGTCTCCAAACGGTTGCCTTCAGCAACCAGCACTGCCCACACCTTCCCCTTTTATTATCAGTCCCAAGGCGTGGCTTCTCACTGCCTTCTCCTTTTTTCACTGAGTTGCCTCATTGATTTTCTCTGCTCTGCTCTGCTGGATTGCCTTCTGCTTCTAGTGTCTCTGAACAGATTTAGCTGTGACTCCTCTAAGTCCGACACCTGGTACTCACATAGCTGAGCCTCATGAGGAACATGACTGTAGGGGCCAGGCTGAGAGTCCTGCAGTGCATCAGAGCCTCCCTCTGACACCAAAGGCTCTCCAAACCCCTCCTCCTCCTCCTCAGGTTCATCGGACTCAGCTGCTGGGAGCACAGGCTGACACTGAATCACAACAATAGGTCTGTAGTTTCCTGGATCCATCTTTTTTTCCTTTTTTGAAGATGGGAACCACCTCAGGTCTTTTCCAGTCCTATGGTAGTTCCCCGGTGCTCCACGATCATTGAAAAATATGGTATAGTGTTTCTGAAATCACGTCTGCCAGCTCCTTCAGAACCCTGGGATGTGTAATCTATCTGGACCTGGTGATTTGAACTCTAGAGTGGATAGGTGTTGTCTTACCATTTTCTTGCCTGTTTTGACTTGCATTCCTAATCTGTCTTTTATGGTACTGTTTTTCATAGGTTGGACTGGGTTTTTTTCCTTTTGTTTGAAGACTGGATGCACTTTCATAGAGGGAGGTAACTGCAAGCAAAATGCAATGGGATTAATCTGCTGGATGACCTTGACGTGTCCCACAAATTTTGCAGCTAGCTTCCTAGACGGTCTTCTAGAGACCAAAAAGTTGGTAGAGAGGCAGACTGTTTCTCCTTCAGATGATTTGGCTCATCCTGTCAATGGGCATCTGTAGCCTTCTTGTACGACTGCTTTCCCTGTTGTAGTTACTGTTTCAACAAGGTTTGGGCTGCAAGCTGCTCCTACAGAAAATCCAGAGCTCCTGGGATGAAGCCCTTCTCCCTTGGGTTCTCTGGCAAAACTCTGGGATGTGTGCCATACAAAGCTTGAAAGGGGGTCATAGCAATCGATGTGTGGAGAGAGTTATTACATGAAAATTCTGCCAATGGTAGTAGTGAGTGCCAGTTGTCTTGGCTGTAGGTGCAATAAATTCTTAAATATTGCTGGAGCATCTGATTAGTCTTCTCTGCCTCACCATTTGTAGCTGGGTGGTGGGCTGAAGTTAAGCTCATTTGTACATTCTAAAGTTGGAACAGTTCCCTTAAAAACCTGGAGGCAAATTGACTGACCCTGAGATCAGTCTGGACACCATGCCTCTATAGCAAAAGATGTGGTCCAAAAAACTTGAGCTGTTTCTTTCTCAGTGGGCAACCCTTTACAAGCAATGAAGTGAGCCATCTTGGTAAAAAGATCCACTACAACTAATATGGATGTGTAGTCATGGACTGGGGAAAAATCAGTAATAATATCCAGAGATGTTGTATGCTGGGGTGGGGGTGGGTGGGTTGGTGGATAGAGTGTGGTTATAAAACCCTTGCTGCCTTCTGATGGTGGGATTTAGCCCTTCTGCAGGTATGACAAGATACTAGGTAGCCCTTGATGTCTGTTACCATTTTAGGCCAAGTCTCTTAACATTCTGTACAGTTTTTTTGAACACTCCCCCATGCCCTGCTGTCTGGTTATTGTTGCAAAGCTGCAAAACATCTTCCCTCAAAGGTGGAGGCACCACTATTCTTGCCCATGTGCTTCAATGTCCCCCCCTCTATCAAAAACAAGGATATAGTACCTGGTTGGGACCCCTGGAGGTCATCCATCTGGGCCCATGAGAAGTGGTCTAGAAGTTGCTGTGCCTTGATCCTGGTGATTTAAGTCCTGGTGTGGTTGTGTTGCTCCTAACACCCCAGTGGTCACTTGTGCAGGTACATGTTGTAAAATGGTTACTACTACTGGGGCTTGGTGCAATTGTGAGTACTCTGGTTTACAGGACAGCACGTCTGGCATCAGATTTTTTTGAGCCTGGAACATACTGAATGTAAAAGACAAAGTAGGGAAAAAATTGGCTCCATCTCACTTGCAGCTCAATCTGTTGCAGCATTTCTAAATTTTTATGATTCATATTAACTTATTTGGGCCAACATGCACTTTCACAAAAATGTCTCTCCATTGTTCAAAAGCTGATCTGACTGTTAAAAATGTCATAGTTCTATGAGATTTAAAAACCCAAATTTCGATACTCACAACTCAAAGACAAGTCTGGTTAACAAAAACAAAGATTTAGTGCCGATTATAGGAGAGTGACTTCAAAGATTTTTGACCTGGCAGAGATGGTGTAGATTTTGGCCTAAGATTTTTTGCAAGAACGTTATATTATGGAGTGGAGAAAATGGATTTATAGGGTTAAGAAGTTTCATGTAGCATTTGAATAAGTCTTTTTTCTTTTCTTCTTCTTTTTTCCTATTTTTGTTTTTCTATATATATTTAATATATATATATATATATATATATTATCCTATATAAGCTAGAGAGTGATGGATTTTAGAGTTTATGGATGTTAGTATATGGTTGTTTATGATTGTTTTTTTTATATACCTTGTACTTAGCTCTGGGAAGTCGGGGGGGGGAGGGGGGGAGGGGGGAGAGGTAGGGGGGGAGGGAGAAGGGAGGGGGAGGGGGGATTTTTAAAGGAAAAATTGTATGTTAAAACTTTTTAATAAAAAAAAACAAAACAAAACAAAGATTTATTGAAAAGAAATTGAAAATAATAAAGAAAATAATAAAGAAAGAAAGCGTTTGCAAACGCGGCCTCTTAGACCCTTCCCAAGTTGGATTGGGTTCGAAGAGCGCGCTGAGCAAGTTTCAAAGTAGGCATTTTATACTCTTTCACGATACATGCCATTCCTAAGAAGCTTAAGTCATTCTTTGAAGTTGTTTCCTATTTCTAAAGGGGTCCTTCTGACCATTTCCATCTATCCGTTATGATCTTATCTAGATCTTATCTCGTTTACTTGTAATTTCCACCTTGGGCCGATGTTCCTGTCTCTCGGAAGCTTTTTAACATTTCAAAAGAATTTGTTGATTACCATTTGTGAGTTCTCTGTCTGAGCAGGAAATAGATAGCCCCACATCTTAGTGTTACATTTGATACAATTCATTGGTGTTACATTTTATACAATTTATAAAAGAATAACCTTTATTTATTTTCCTTTAGTTCTGTTCCGGAGTAGTCAAAATCTTTGAGAAAAACACACAAGGCAAAAAGTGGTCCCCTCCCCCAGCTCCTCTTGTAAGAGAGATCACCACATTGGAGGAGTTGGTCTGGACAATAAATCTCTTGGATGGATGGGGGGTGTTGAAGGATGGCTAACATGCAAAAAGTTGTTTTAACTCTTCAAGTGCAGTTTGCTGTGCAGCAACTGTCCAAGCAAATTTGACTCCTTTTTTAACAGCTGTGTTAGGGACTTAACATTATGTGCAAAGTGCGGGATAAACTTTCTGTAAAAGTTCACAAAGTCTAAGAAACTTTGAACATCCTTAGCTGTGCAAGGAATTTGCCAGTCAAGTACTGCTTGGATTTTCTGGGAGTCCATTTGAACTCCATCTGTGGAAATGCAGTAACCCAAGAAATCTAGCTATTTCAAGTCAAAAGCACATTTTTCTAATTTGGCAAAAAGGTGATTTCCCCTCATTCTATTCAAGACCTCCTGCACATCGTGTTCATGCTAAGTTTCATCTTCAGAGTAGATCAGAATGTCATCAGCTAAAGCACCACAAATGTGTCAATCACATCAGAAAAAATCTGCTTCATAAATCTTGAAAACACTGCATTGAGTCCAAATGGCACGATGGTGTATTCAAACTTACTGTATCTGGTTATGAATGCAGTTAAAAAATTCATGGCCCTCTTTGACCCTAATGAGATTGCATGCATTGCAAAGATCATACTTGGTAAAAATGTGTGCAACCTACCCAGCAAGTCTGACATGAGGAACTTGTAGTCGTGAACAATCCTCAGCAGAATTTCACTGTTTGGGTTTGTGGTGCCTGGGTCTTGTTTATTGGGCACAAAAAAGGTAGGCAGTAAAGACAGGGATTTTGAAGGTATAATAAAGCCTTGAGATTGAGGGCAATAGAAGAAGGGGACGACAGAGAATGAGGTGGCTGGATGGAGTCACTGAAGCAGTAGGCGTGAGCTTAAATGGACTCCAGAAGATGGTAGAGGACAGGAAGGCCTGGAGGAACGTTGTCCATAGGGTCGCGATGGGTCGGACACGACTTCGCAGCTAACAACAACAACAACAAATAAAGCCTTTCTGCAAGTTGGAGTCCAGATACTGCTTCAAAATTGATAGCTCTTTAGCTGACATGGGACACTGTCTCTTAGCAGTTATTTTAGCCCCCGGGATCAGGTTTATAGCACAGTTGTAGTCTCTATGTGGAGAAAGGACTGCTGCTTCTTCCTCTCAAAATATGTCTGAGAAATCTGCATACTTGCTGGGTAGCCTGGAATTTCCTTTCTTGGGGCTTACTGCCAGCTAGAACGAGGGGTTTACTGTCTGGGCATGGTGAAGGTGGCAAGCTGGGGCAGTAAAAGACAGGGTTCCTGCTTCCCAATCTATCATGGGATTGTGAAGTTTTAGACACTCTGATCCCAATATTATCAGAAAGTGTCTTGTGACATACAGGGTTAACAGCTCAGTATGTTAGGCAACAGTTGCAGTGGGGTCGTGGTGTGTGTAATCAGACCTGCTTTCACCAGTTGGCCATCTATTGTTTCTACCTGCATTGGAGTGCTCAGAGAAACTACAGGGATCTCTAATGCTTTAACTGTTGCAAAGTCTATAAAGTTGGCCATTGCCCCCTAAATCTACTAAAGCTGCAACTTTGTCTTCCCACCAATGGGGTAGGGTCAACTCAACATAGATTTTCAGCAATGTACCTTGGTGTTGAGCTCTCTTTAATGTTTTAATAGCCCTTCCTGTGAGCCCTTGTGAGAGGAGCTTTTTTCATTTCCTGTTCTGTACCAGCCTGCTACCGGCCCTGCAGAAAAATCAGGGACAACCAAACTGGTTTTGTGTATAGCAAAAGTATGTGAACCTCTAAGGTCATCAGTTCATTCGGCAGGAAAATATTACAAAACTATTTCCAAAGAGTTTGGACTCCACCAGTCCACTGTCAGGAAGACTGTGTATAAATGGAAGCAATTCAACACCATTATTCAGGAGTGGTTGACCAATCAAGATCACACCAAGAGCAAGGTGTGTAATACTCTGGGAGGTCTCAAAGAACCCCAAGGTAACATCCAAGGAACTAAAGGCCACTCTTGCATTGGTGAACAATGGTGTATGTGGCAGGGTTGTAAGGAGAAAACCACTACTCTCCAAAGAGAACACTGCTGCTCTTCTACATTTTGCAAACGTCCACATGGATAAGCCAGAAGACTAATGGAAGAATGTTCTGTGGATGGATGAGAGCAAAATAGAACTTCTGGGCCTGAATGAAAAGCATTTTGCTTGGAGAAAACACTGCATTCCAACATAAGAACCTTATCCTATCTGTGAAAATGCTGGTAACAGTATCATGGTATGGGCCTGCTTTGCTGCTTAAAGACCAGGATGGCTTGCCATCATTAACAAAACTATGAATCCTGATTTGTACCAGAAAATTCTACAGGAAAATGTAAAGGTATACAGGTGAAACTCGAAAAATTAGAATATCGTGCAAAAGTTCATTTATTTCAGTAATGCAAATTAAAAGGGGAAACTAATATATGAGATAGACTCATTACATGCAAAGCAAGATAGTTCAAGCCATGATTTGTCATAATTGTGATGATTATGGCTTACAGCTCATGAAAACCCCAAATCCACAATCTCAGAAAATTAGAATATTGTGAAAAGGTGCAATATTCTAGGCTCAAAGTGTCCCACTCTAATCAGCTAATTAAGCCATAACACCTGCAAAGGGTTCCTGAGCCTTTAAATGGTCTCTCAGTCTGGTTCAGTAGGAATCACAATCATGGGGAAGACTGCTGACCTGACAGTTGTGCAGAAAACCATGATTGACACCCTCCATAAGGAGGGAAAGCCTCAAAAGGAATCTATGGGGCATTGCCAAGAGAAAGATGAGAGACATGAGACCGAACAATGCTGAAGAGCTGAAGGCCGCTATTGAAGCATCCTGGTCTTCCATAACACCTCAGCAGTGCCACAGGCTGATAGCTTCCATGCCATGCCGCATTGAGGCAGTAATTGCTGCAAAAGGGGCCCAAACCAAGTACTGAGTACATATGCATGCTTCTACTTTTCAGAGGTCTGATATTGTTCTATGTAGACTCCTTGTTTTATTGATTGCATGTAATATTCTAATTTTCTGAGATTGTGAATTTGGGGTTTTCATGAGCTGTACGCCATAATCATCACAATTATGACAAATCACAGCTTGAATTATCTTGCTTTGCATGTAATGAGTCTATCTCATATATTAGTTTCCCCTTTTAAGTTGCATTACTGAAATAAATGAACTTTTGCACGATATTCTAATTTTTTGAGTTTCACCTGTAATAAGAATGATAAAGTTGGAAGGGACCTTGGAGGTCATCTAGTCCAACCCTCTGCTCGGGCAGGAAACCCTATACCAACTTTATCAAATGCCTTACTGAAGCCCAAGTAAATTGTATCAACAGCATTCCTCTGGTCCACTAATTTTGTCACTTGGTCAAAGAATGCAATAAGATTTGTTTAGCATGATCTGTTTTTGACAAACCCATGTTGGCTTTTAGTAATGACTTTGTTTGCCTCTAGGTGTTCGTTGATTTGTTGTCTGATTATCTTTTCCAGAATCTGCCCAGGTGAGGTCAGGCTGATAGGTCTGTATTTTCCTGGATCTATTTTTTCTTTCCTTTCTTCTTTTTTTTAAGAGAAAAAAAGGGAACTACATCAGCTCTTTTCCAGTCCTCTGGTAGTTCCCTAGTGCTCCAGGATCTTTGATAAATATAGTTCAGTGGTTCTGAGATCATATCTGCCAGTTCCTTGAGAACCTTGGGGTGTAATCCATCTGGTCCTGGTAATTTGAACTTGTCTAGGCTGGATAGGTGCTCACTTGCCATTTTCTTGCCTATCTTAGTTTGTGTTTCTAATCTATTTTTTATGTATTGTTTTTGATAACTTTTTTTTTCTTTTGTGTAAAGAGACAGAAAAAAATGAGTTAAATAGTTCTGCTTTCTCCCTGTTGCTTGTCACCTTCTTGCCAAAATCATTTCTTTAATTTTCTTTCTTTTTTTTCTTGTTGAAATAAGTTTTTTTGTTATTTTTGACTTTGGTCACAAGCTTAGTTCATTTTGAGCCTTAACTTTCCTCACTTCATCTTTGCAGGCTTGGACTATTTGCTGATATTCTGGTTTAGTTATGTGCCCCTTTCCACTTTTTATGCTTGTTTTTTATCTTTCAATTTATCAGGGAGTTCTTTGTAGAGCCATGCTGATATCTGTTGAGAGCTGTTATTTTTCTTTGTTGGTATTGTGCTAAACTTTTTTCAAAATTTTCCCAAGCTTTTTGAATTGTTTTTCCCTTGAGGATTCTCATCCATGGAATCCCTCCCAAGCCCTCTCTAAGTTTATTGAAATTAGCTCTTAAAGTCCAAGACTCTAGTTTGCTTGTGCTTCCAACATACCTTAGTTAGCTGACTAGCAAAAGGTTCATCTATTTCCTCTGTTTGGTTGGGTGGCCTATAGTATACACCTATGGCAATGTCATTTTTTCCTTTTTATATTGACCCAAATGCATTCAAGAATTTTCATCATTATTGTGCTCTATTTCTGTAGAGATGTAGTTCTTTCTTATATAGAGAGAAACTCCACCTCTTTTATTTGGTCTGTTTCCTTTAAATCATATCTGCCCTCATTTATGTTAATTTCTAGTTCACCCTGTTTACTGTTTATACTCTGTGCATTGGTGTACAGACATTTGAGTCCTTTATAATTGACCCTGTGTTTACTTTCTACATAACCTGTGTGTGGTGCCTGAGTTCCCCTTATTTTCTTACCACCTGTTTTTGCACTTGCTATTAAAAGTTTGATTTTGCTTGATAGCAAGGTTGACATTCTTGTCCACACACACATCTATGTTACATGCACTGCTAACCCTGTAGTTTTTGATTGACGGGGACAGGGATGTTCTGTATCAATTAACTCACTGTCCCCATTGTTTAGCTTAAATATTCCTCCAGAAAATCTGTAAGTTTATTGCACATTTGATGGATGCAAACTGTATTATTATTGTTGTTGTTGTTATTTCATTGGACCAGGTACAGACGTTGTAACTAATACAACCTAAGTCTTAACACGTTAAAAATGTTCAGTTCAGAAATGAGACTATTCGGAGGAATTCTCCCGTTCAGGCTCTTCCAGCCGGGATTCTCACAAGCAGAGCAGAGGGGAACAAATAGAACATGAAGCCAGGTACTGGAAAGATAGGTTTGATCACGGAGATTAAAGTTGAGTGACAGTTCAGCATAAAACCCCAGCTAGCGAGACAGAATGGTCCTAAGCATGAGTTCTTATACCTTTTCATGGTTTCCAAAATTGTCATTTCTGATTGGTGAGTTTAAATTTGGTGAGTTTAAATTTGTCTTTTCTGATTTGTTGGTCAGTGTCTATTGTTGGGTTTGGGTTAATTTCTTTCTCAAATCTGTCTAAAAGGTGTTAACATTTGCTCCAGGAGGGATCTGGTGTTAATTATTTTATTGTTGTGTACCTTTTGGTGTTTCTATTCTAATTCTATCAATTCTAATTGCTGTTAGCCAGTTCTGCATTCCTTGTAGCCAGTGTGTGTGTTAAGTGTTTGTTTATTTAGCCTCAGGCTGCCACTGAGTCAGACTAGTTATTGGGTTATTCCTGTATTTGCCAAGGTATTTTTTATTTGGGGTGAGGAGGGGATGTCCTTCTTTTATCAATACCTTTCATGTATGTTCTCTTACCAGAATCTTTAACAACCGCAGTATTAATGCCTTTTCAAAACTCTGCCTGCAAATTATCCCCCTCCCAATTCTACTTCTCCTTTTCTTCTCCTTTGTTTTCCATGCCTTTGTCTGCCTCTCCTGGGAGAGTCCACCCAGAAAGGGGGAGGAGTTCTTGTTCTCATGTCTTTCAGCTCTGCACAGATAACCCTCCCCAACCTTTGGAAGCAGAGCACACACTGACCCAGATGCCATGGAGCCATGGAATTGAGTTTTGAATCCAGCCATCTACAGAAAGTCACCATGCAACCTGAGGATGCCCCAAGTTCTACCAGTCCCCCGGATACCTGTGAAAAGCTGAAGGAAGGAGCCATGGGACCCCACGTGAAGCCTTAGAAGAAAAATTGGAGTATGGGGGGAGGGTGGAAACTCATTGTAAAGTTTTCTTTCTTGCTTCATTTGTATACTAATAAGCCAGTTGAATGTATTTATGGAGAGATGGCATTTGGGAATAGTAGGCACAGCAAGTCCTGAACACATTGGGACTTCTGTATGATGGGAGGAAAAATTTATCCAGAATGTATGTATTGTCTGTTTGTATTAGTAGCTACACACACACACACACACACACACACACCATTTAGAATCACACTGAGTCTCCCTTCTACTTACCTTCAGTAAAGCTCCAGCCTGATTCTTGCCCTGTGTAGGAGCAACCTCCAGCAAAATTCCAAGGGGGAGGGAAGCAGGACCCCGCAGGTGATTTGCAATTCATATGCCATGAGGAGGTATCAGGAAAGAGATCTAAGCCCTGAATATCTTGCTCTGGTGGACTCAGATTGGGCTCACTATGTGCAATTTAAAGAATTGAATAGCCTTGCTTGCATACTGGCTAACATCAATTGGACATTACAAATTACAAACCTGGATGCACTGAATTAAGAGCTAAGGCAGGAAACAACTCTTGAAAATGGGCAGCCAGTGGTTAGGTACTGAGGCAAACCATGGCTGTGAAGATTTTTGGGGAGCAATGTGCAAACCTGACTGGAAGCTAAAGGTGACATCCAACATTTGAAAATAATTGGCACAGAATATTGGTAACTGTAAATTTCTTTTCCACCTAATTTTTGCCCTGACTTTTAGAACTTTATGGGCAGGGATCTTTTTCTGCTGCTTCCATTAGTGTTTTTCTTTTTGCATTAACAATTTAAAGCTTGTTTACCAAGTATCCCTGATCAGACCAATTTTAATCTTGTGCCAGTAAATGTGTCATTCACACACTTATAGCACAAAGGGGGGATTGTGAGAAGACAGCTCCCCAGAGAAGGAAATATTAAAAGGGCAGAATATATACTGCTCAAAAAATAAAGGGAACACTTAAACAACACAATGTACTGTATTTAATAGTAGGATGTCTTATTTTCTGTTCCCTTTATTTTTTTGAGCAGTATATTTCCCTAAAGGATTTTAAAAGCAGAAACCAACCCTGCCCCCAAGTCTCTCTGTCCCAAGCACAAACCAAGTCTGCAGGAATCCAGATGTGATAATCTTGTCAGGAAACTGGGATTAGGAAGTAAGATCTCTAGAGTCAACATCAGCCACAGCCCCAGGGAAGCAGGGGACATAATAGGACATAAAACCAGCAAGAATCCTAGATGGGCACACCTAGACTCAGGACAGAATATGTGACAAAGGAAATACAAAGCTTGAAACAGGAAATAACTCCAGACAATAGAGTCCAGGGAGTATAAAAACTCACTACCCACATGTGGTCAGGCTCTCTTTTTTCTGTTGGATCCATCTTTCTGTCTGGCTTTCCTCTGCAATAAACTACAACCTTCTTCCCAAAGCAGTTGCCATGTTTATTCCCTGCTTGGAGGAACCATGATGAAGACTTTTCTTCCAACACCACCCTTTTTCTTTTTACCCATTCTTTAAAAATAAAACATTAAAATCTTTCCAAATTTCTTTGTATCTCTAATTTCTTTTCATATTCTACAAAATTAGTTTCTTCATTGATTTGTGTAAGGTTATACATTTTCTCCCTAGTGATTCCTTCTGATTAATTTGTATTATTCCTTCCACAGTACTCTGAACAATATTCTTAATGAGAGGGATGAGACAAGGTAAAAACATTAATCCCATAATGATTATTACAAGCATAAATAAAGTTTGCTTCCAATTTCTAAAAATTCCCCCTAAAAAGCCATTATCATCCAATATTCCAGTCCAGGTTTGTACAGGAACATGTGCTAATTTTCGCATTTTATTAGTAATTTGTTCTATAACGTTTCCGTTATCATCTATTTGCAAACAACAGTTGGTTAAGTTAAATTTTCCACACACACACTCTTCTTCTGCCAGCAAATAATCTAATGCTAACCTATTTTGATATATTGCTGTCCTCATTTGATTACTTTGTTTTGCCAATTGATTCAAAGCTAGTGATGTTTCATTAGTGATTATCTCTACTACAGCCTGTAGACGGATAATACGATTTAACATATAGATTGGTGTTCTGTAACCCCAAGATCCATCCTCAGCCCATGTTGCTGGTCCATATACCTGTATTATTCTCTCTGGAGGCCATTCATCATCTTTCCAAAACTGTTTTGAAGAAATTGTTATTGACCTTTTTTTCTTCTTATCCCTCCCTTTCTCTTCATAAACCATTAATCCCAATTTTTCTCCAGTTTTTTTTGGTAATAGGAAAAACCCGGGTTTGATGTTGCCTAATACACATGATCCACACCAATCTTTGGCTAATTTTGTATATGCATATTTACCACATATCCAATAAAACCTTTCTGGAGCAGGCCAATCGATACTAGTATCATACCAATATTTCTTTATAATAGTATTTTCAAAAGGAATGCTTGAAATGTTTTCCATTGTACCCCAATTATATATTCTACTGGTGTTATATATTCTTTGACCTTCACACACCAGATCACCTTTAGACAATTGGTTCTTTTTACATGGCTTATGAAAACAAGTATGACCTATAATTGATGTTGCTAAGGCTCATTTTCTGTCTGTTTGTCCTACTCGGGTCCAGTTTTTAGTTACATTGATATTAGTTATTTCTATCTCTTTTGATTCCCAAAGCCACTGCTCTCCCATATTGGTACCCCCACATACATAACAATTTTTTACTCCCAAGGTAGAGGCAATTCGTTCAGCTAAATCAATAAAAAGATTTGTAGTTAGTTGAGTTACTCCTTTATCCTTGTTTTTTTCCATTTCCTTGTAAAAGGAGTAAAATAAAGACTGCTTCTTAGGTTGTAGAGGTTTAGGTATGATCTGTATTTCTACTTCAGACACTGGGTCTGCTCCTTTTCCATTTATTCCTATACCGAACATCCAATTTTTATTTCTCCATGCAGTTTGTTGCACATACCAACTACCATTGCTAATAGTCAGATTTACTAGGTTACAGTTATCACTTCCACAAGTGGTTGTTTTTGTGGGTACTTTTAAGAGTTGAATATTCAAATATTCTTTTGGACTTTCAGTGTTCCATTTTATACAGGACCACCATTTACATCGTATAGTTGATACAGTACATTCATCTGGACGACAAAGATATTTATGGTTTGATGCATATGTATGAACCCAACTGATTCCCCCACAACCATCCACCGCTGCCCAATGATTGGCGGCTTTACATACATCAAATGTCACAGCAAAGGACTCAGTCAAGGATTTCTTCCATTGGGAAGTCCCTAATATTTTTTGGTTTCGTTCACGTCCATTTGATTTATGTGTTTTAATTTGTAAAGCCCATCTCCGTGGATCTTCTCTTGGATCATAACAAATCACCTTTTTATTTTTATCAGTACATGTTTGGTACTGAGTACCATTAAAAATACACTGGCCTACCATATCAGTGCAATGATATTCTGTATAATATATCAGAGTTTGTCCTACTTGGTTTCCCGTCTTGTTCTGACTGATGCAAGCTGTACACTGTGTAATCTGATTCTGTCTTGTCGATTCCACACTGGCGCCTGTAACAACCGAGTACAAGTGATACACAACATATATGAATAGAAGTCTTCCCATGTTTTTAACAAATTTCCGGAGTTTCCCTCCTGCTTCCGTCTATCATAAATTTCTTGAATTGTTGGACAAGTTTTTAGAGTATAATGAAAAGTCTCACCAAGACCCTCTACCTCATAAGGTTCAAGTACCTGTTCTATAATTTTATTTTATTTATTTATTTTATTTTATTACATTTATATACCGCCCTTTCCCTGAGGACTCAGGGCGGTTTACAGGAAATTAAAAACCAACAATACAAAAGTTAAAACCAATTTAAAAAGATTAAACTTAACCCTGTGCAATTAAAACCCCGATTAAAATAAATTACTCCTCAGCCTGGGCCCGAGAGCTCTGTGTTTGATATCACATTTTGATATCACATTCTATTTTGCATCCTGTACATCTAACACAATCAATACAATGAGAACAACAACAACACTCACAATGACATTTACAATCACAAAACCAACACATCAGGTAAAAGATTAAGTTCTTGAATCTCTTGAGGCTGTTGGGATTCTGGGCACAATATGGATGTGAATTCGTTCCTGGTCCGGCATGCAATTACAGCTCCTATAAGACAAAAAAAAAGATAGCAAACCCTAATCCCACCCAGTCATATAGATCTGGTTTGGACATTCGGTTACATTTGAGTGATCTTCAAAGCTTCTGGATTTGGAACACAGGTCCACTGTTCTTTTGGTTCAGCTACTGGTCCCTTCACTTGTGTGTAGCGTGTCCACCCTTTTTTTGCTGTCCGGACTGCAGTTTCAGAGGTCAGCAACACCTGGAACGGTCCGTCCCACTTAGGTTGTAATTTTTCCTCCTTCCAACTCCGGATCAGGACCCAATTCCCCACACAGATCTTATGGACAGGAAACTCCAGAGGCGGCGTCTGCGCCAGCAATCCTTGCCTTCTGCAATGTTCAAGATACTGGGACAGTTTGTGCACATAATTTCTCATCACTTTATCTCTGGTACATAATGAATCCATGCAGATTTCTCCAGGTGGGAATCCCTCCCCATATAACAATTCATACGGTGATAGTCCTATGTCTCTCCTTGGCTGAGTCCTAATTCTTAGAAGAGCCAAAGGTAAGCACTTGATCCAAGGCATCTTTGTTTCCAAAATTAGTTTACTGATTCCTTCTTTTAATTTTCCATTAGCCCTTTCCACTTTACCACTAGAGGATGGATGCCAAGGTGTGTGAAACTTCCAGTTTATTCCCAATGCTTCCCCAATATTTTGCAGGAATTTCCCAGTAAAATGACTACCTTGATCACTATCAATTTGGGTTACTAATCCATATCTTGGAATAATTTGTTCCAATAGGATTCTAGTAACCGTTTTAGCTGTAGCATTCATGGTGGGAAAAGCCTCAATCCATCCTGTTAAATGATCAATGATTACAAGGAGATATTTATAGCTACCCACTTTAGGTAGTTCAGTATAGTCTATTTGTACACATTGAAATGGTTTAAATGCTGGAGGTCTTCCCCCTGCTGGTTGCTTTCTTAAAGCTTGTCTGTTTATTTTCTTACATACTAAACATGATTCCACCACTTGTGCTGCAATTGTATAAATCCCAAAGCAAGCATACAATTTCAAAATACAATCTACTAAAGCCTGTGTTCCCCAATGACTTCCTTCATGCAAATATCCTATTAATTCTTTAGCAATCTCTTTATTGATCACTTGTCTACCATCCGGTAGATGCCAATCCCCATCTTTCCCCTCCTGTCTCCCTGCTTGTCGTATTCGCTCTTTTTCTTTATCATTAAATATTGGAACTTCAATCTTTGTTTTAACTTCCGGTATCAATGTGTTCATAATACTTTCATTGCTTGCTAATTTAGCTTCCTCATCAGCCAATCGATTTCCAATTATTTCAAAGGAATTTCCTTTTTGATGTGCATTAACATGTACTACTGCAATTCTTTTAGGTTGTTCTAAGGACATTAACACTTGCTTAATTAATTCCTCATGTACTAGTTCTTTCCCTTTACTGTTGATCATTCCCCAATCTCTCCATATTTTTCCAAAAGTATGGACTACACCAAAGGCATATCTAGAGTCTGTATAAACATTTCCTATTTTACCTTGCAACAATTTCAATGCCTGGTTTAGGGCATATAATTTGCACGTTTGTGCTGACCAATTAGTAGGTAGGCTACCAGCCTACAATAATTCCTTGGTGTGTCCATTCACAATAGCATATCCATTTTTCCTAATCCCTGCCTCTACTCGGGATGACCCATCTATAAACAGGGATTCCCCTTTTTCCAAGGGACATTCCTCCAGGTCAGGTCGTATTTTTGTTTGCATCTCAATTACTTCAGAGCAAAAATGCTCCAAATTCTCTTCACGTGTTTGCGATTTATTCACTAAAAATTGAGCCGGATTCACATTATGATCCGTTGTCAAAACCAAATCATTCTTTTCCATTAAAATTGCCTCATATTTAAAAATTCTCGAATCAGTCAACCAGCGGCCTGCTTTTTGCTGGAGAATTGTTCTTACTTGGTGAGGTGTGCTTACAACGAGAGCCCCCCAAAAAGTTAATTTTCTGCTTTCCTGTACTAAGAGGGCCGTTGCTGCTATAGCCTGTACACAGACTGGACATCCTCTTACTACAGGATCCATGATTTTTGAAAGAAATGCTACAGGTTTGCGTTGACCTGCCCAGGTTTGAGTCAAAACCCCATAAGCTATTCCTTCATCTGCATTTACAAACAAATGAAAAGGTTTGTCTAAATTTTGAAGGCTCAACACAGGAGCTTGGGTCAAAGCTTCTTTAATTTGCTTAAAATCTTCTTTTTCCTGATTCTCCCACTCCAAATCCCATGGTTTAGATTCAATCAATTTAGCATATAAAGGTTTAGTTAGACTAGCATAGTTGTCAATCCATAACCTACAATAGCCTACCAAACCTAGGAATTTTCTCAACTCCTTTTTATCTTTAGGAAGAGGCTGTTTAACCACCCCTTCAATTCTATCCAGTGTTATTTTTCTGCTGTCTTTACTTATCAAATGTCCCAAATACTTCACCTCTCTTTCAACATATTGTAGTTTCTTCTTAGAAACTCTCAACCCCTTTCTCCCAAAAATTCTAGCAATTTATCAGTTGCCTCTTTTATTTGAAGTTGTTTCTTTCCTGAGATTAATAAATCATCTACATATTGTATCATGTACAGTATATTTCTCCAGGGACCTGGAATTGTTCCAATACCTGTTCCAACACTTGTCCAAACAGGTTTGGAGATTCCGTAAATCCCTGAGGAAGCACAGTCCATTGATATTGCTGTTTCCTTCCTGTAAAGGGATTCTCCCATTCAAAAGCAAATAATGGACGTGATTCCTCTGCTAAGGGGCAAGCCCAGAATGCATCTTTTAAATCTACCACACTGAACCGCTGATGTTCAGGTAGAATGTGTCCCATCAAAGTATATGGGTTTGGGACTACAGGGTGTCTAGTCCTCACAATTCTGTTCAAAAGCCTAAGATCCTGTACCATCCTGTATGTTCCATCTGATTTCTTTACAGGAAGTATAGGTGTATTAAAAGGTGACATGGTAGGTTCTAATAACCCATCTGTTCTGTCCCCTCCCAATGAGTAGCTGTAAAGAGGCTCAAAAGTCCAGCAGAAGCCAAAGGTAGGCCGAACAAACAAAAGCTGGTCTTCTAACAGACAACTCTCTCCCAAGGATTATATCAGACAGCACTTTTGTAATTACCGGGCAATGTTCCAAGGTCCTTGGCAGACGGCCAGCAGCTTCAAAGCCCAGATGTAGGCAGACACGTTACAAATCTCAAAATGCCAACAAATTGTTCACCACGCCTTTCCTGCACAGCCACACCCCTTTTATACTCTGTAGGTTGTGGCCCTACGTCTCCCGGCCACGCCTCTTGGGGCATTGCAATAGTTGCTGCTGCTGTTCCCAACATATCCTACGTCTTTCTCTTGCATCCAATAGGGGCTCCTCGCTGCTACCGGCCTCTGCTTGCTGTTCTGTTTCCTCCTCTGTTTGGCTGGGGTCCATAGGCATGTCAGCCACAGTCAGTTCTTGCTCACTCACCAGGGGAGTTGGCCCCTCCGGCACATTGCTCATGTCAGCTTCCTCCTCCTCCATATCATCCTCCAAGTCAGCATGCGAAGATAAAGCACCCTCCGGGGCTGGGGTCACAACACTATCCCCCACCGCAGGGCCCTTCCCCTGGGTCTGACGGTCCGGATGTGGTCGGGACGCAAACTGGTCGTGGAAGGCCCGTACGAGGTCTGGGGCGTGTACGGAGGAAGCATCCACCCATGAGAAGTCCTCGGGCCCGTATCCCTTCCATTCGATTAGGTATTGGAAGTGCCCCTTTAGCCAACAAGAGTCTTGGATGCTGGCCACCTCGTACTCCGGTGGACCATCTCCCATGGGCGTGGTTACTGGGACAGGAGCTGTCGGGCGTTGGAGGGAACACGATGGAGCCTCAGGGACCAGAAGGGACCGGTGGAAGACAGGGTGTATCTGCATGGACCGTGGCAAAGTTAAACGATAGGCCACCGGGCTGATGACCGTCTCGACGGGGAACGGGCCGATGAACCGATGGTCCAATTTCTTCACCGGTCGGTCGGTCGGGAGGTGTTTTGTGGATAGCCACACCCGGTCTCCCACTGCCAGCGGTGGTGTCGCCCTTCGGGAGCGGTTGGCAAACCGCTTGTAATCCTCCTTGGCCCGGATTAGCTGCCGATGCACCAACTGCTGAACTGCCTGCAACTCCGACAGAAAGTCCTGGGTCTTGGGAACAGGAGAATCTGATGGGGCCAGGGGGAAGAGCCATGGATGGTACCCCACGTTGGCGTAGAATGGGGTTATCTGGGTGGAGGTATGCTGGGAGTTGTTGAAAGCAAACTCCGCCAGGGAGAGGTAATCGGCCCAGTTATCCTGCTGTTGGTTCACAAAACAGCGCAGATACTGCTCCAGGATGCCGATTACCTTCTCTGTCCCCCCGTCGGTCTCTGGATGGTGTGCCGATGACAGGCACACCTGCACCTCCAACACGGCCATCAGGCTCCTCCAGAATTGGGCCGTAAATTGTACACCGCGGTCCGAAACCACCCTGTCCGGCAAGCCGTGGAGGCGGAAGATATGCTGGAGAAACAAGCAGGTGGTGGTGTGGGCCGGAATAAAATGTGCCATTTTCGTCAGCATATCTACTACCACCAGCACGGTGGTGAACCCAGCGGATGGCGGCAGGTCCGTCAGGAAGTCCATAGAGATTGCTCCCCATGGCCTCTCCGGTGTTGGCAGCGGCTGGAGGAGGCCGGGAAGTGCACCCGTCGTGGCCTTTGTTGTCGGCACGGCACGCAGGACGTCACGTATGCGTGCACGTTGTGCCGTATCCGAGGCCACCAAAAGGTCCGCGTCACTAAGTGGAGGGTCTTAAAAAATCCGAAGTGCCCCGCCGCAGGGTTGTCGTGGCACTGAGTCATGACAAGGGCTCGAAGCGGCCCCGTAGGCACGTAAGTAAGTAAGTAAGTGAGTAAGCCCTCCTCCAAAGTCCACAGGGACGAGGGACCAACCTCGGCTCGCCTTTGCTGCGACCAATCGTCCAGGCGCTGCGCCTCTTGCACCTGAGCTCGTAAGTCCACCGGCTCCTGGACTGCGGCTAAGGACTCCACAGGCAGTACTGTCCGTGGGGGAAATGGATCCTCGGTGCGGAGGTATTCAGGCTTTCTGGACAGCACATCCGCCCTCCGGTTGTGACCACTGGGAATATAGGTCACGCGGAAGTTGAACCGGGAGAAAAACAGGGACCACCTGATCTGCCTCTGGTTCAACTTCCGGGCAGTCTTTAAATGCTCCAGGTTCCGATGGTCCATCCGAACCTCCACCGTGTGTCGGGCCCCTTCGAGGTGATGCCGCCAGGCCTTGAACGCGGCCTTGATGGCCAGCAACTCTTTTTCCCAGATGGTGTAATTGCACTCGGAAGGATTGAGTTTCCACGAATAATAAGTGCAGGGAAAAAGAGTGCCGCCATCCACTGGAGCCTGCAGTAATACTGCCCCGATGGCCACATCTGACGCATCCGTTTCCACCACGAAGGGACGACGCGGGTCTGGTTGTCTCAGGATGGGCTTGGTGGTGAATGCCTGTTTCAAAACCTGGAATGCCTGTTGCTGCGGGGGACCCCACTGGAACAGGACCTTCTTGTAGAGGAGCTGGGTCAGCAGAGCCATCAGGGACGCATAGCCCAGGATGAAGGTGCGGTAGTAGTTGGTGAACCCCAGAAGGCGCTGAACATCCTTCACCCGGCGAGGGGGTTCCCAACTACACAAGGCCTCCACCTTGCGCAGGTCCATGGCGATGCCTTCGGGAGAGATGATGTGGCCCAGGAACTCTATGGAAGTCTGGAAGAATTAGTACTTCTCCAGCTTCGCATAGAGCTGATTCTCCCGAAGGCGTTGCAGAACGAGGTGTACTTGCTGGAGGTGTTTTTCCCTGGACCGGGAGTAGATCAAAATATCATCCAGGTAGACCACCACGAACTGGTCCAGCATGTCCCTGAACACCTCGTTCATGAAGTGTTGGAAGACCGCGGGGGCGTTGGTCAACCCGAACGGCATTACGGTGTACTTGAAGTGGCCGTATCGGGTGCCAAACGCCGTCTTCCATTCATCGCCCTCACAAACTCGCACCAGGTTGTAGGCCCCACGTAGGTCGAGCTTCGTGAAGATGGTCACCTCACGCAGCCTCTCCATGAGCTCCGGGATCAGCGGCAGGGGATATCGATTCCTCACCGTGATGGCGTTCAGCCAGCGGTAATCGCAGCACAGGTGCAGATCCCCTGTCTTCTTCTTGACGAAGAGAACTGGGGCCGAGAGAGGAGAGGATGAGGGCCGCATGAATCCCTTGGCTAGGTTCTTCTCCAGGAAGTCCTGCAAGGCGGCCAATTCAGGCTCCGACATGGGATACAGGCATCCTACTGGCAGCGGCGCGTTGGGCAGGAGGTCCACAGGGCAGTCGTACAGCCGATGTGGGGGCAGACGGTCCGCCTCTTTTTCACTGAACACGGCGAAATCTGCTAGGTCAGACAGCAAGGAGGTGTCAGGGGCGGAAACTTCCTGGCTGGCACAGGTGTGGCGGATGTGGTCCACACATTGTAGGCTCAGGAAGGAGATGGCATTCCGTGACCATGCCACCTGAGGATCATGAGTCCAAAGCCAGGCCATCCCCAGGACCAGAGGGAAATGGAGCTCAGAATTGGATCGCTTCCTCATGTGATCCAATGACCAGACACAGGGGCTGAGTGGCAAATTTGGTGGGTCCTGCCACCAGCTTCTGCCCATCTATGGTTTCCACCCTCAACGTGGGATCTACTGGACACAGGGTAATGTTACAGTGGGCTGCAAAGGCCCGGTCCATAAAGTTTGTGGTGGCCCCTGAGTCCACCAGCACATGTGCCGGAATACTCCCTTGTCGGTTCGACACAAAAACCTGGGAAGCCAAGATCAAATGCCGAGGGGGGCCAGAGTCCACATCTGCCACTTCAGGTGGCGAACCGGTACGTGCCCGGCCTAGGGTTTCCCTTAGACCTGGCCTGCCCCATTTCCTGGTTTGTTTATCCGAGTTCGGGGGCCCGGAGCCAGGCTTCGACGCCCCACCTTTCTTTTGTGAACAGGAGGCTGCGAAGTGTTCAGGAGCGCCACAATACAAGCACAACCCCCCCCGGCGTCTGTGAGTCTTTTCCTGGGCCGTCAGGCGGGGTCGGGCTGCTCCCAGCTCCATTGGTTCTTCTGCCATAGCTACGAAGTGTGGGGTGACTCGGGGTGCTGCCAGCACAGGGCGAGAAACAACAGATGGGGTCGGTGCAGGCAGCGGCTCTGGGGCCTTCCGTCGACTCTTCCGACGCTGCAGGCGTGCGTCGATCCGGAGACACTGAACCACCAAGGCGTCGAAGGTTGGGGGGACCTTGACTCTGGCCAATTCATCCTGCAGTTCTTCCGACAGGCCATCTTGGAAGGCATCCATTAATGCCGCCTCATTCCAGGTGGAGTCTTGAGACAGCAGTTGGAATTCTGCGATGTAATCCTGCAGGGGGTGCCTCCCCTGTTTAATGTCCCTGAGGCACCTCGCCACGGTCTGTGCCCTAATGGGGTCTTCGTACATTTGCTGCAGGTGGCACCAGAACCCCTGGCAGTCAGTCAGAAGGGGACTATTCTGGGCTAATAAGGGCGTGGCCCATTGGGCAGCAGATCCAGAGAGAAGACTGATGTGTTCTGTACCAGCCTGCTACCGGCCCTGCAGAAAAAGCAGGGACAACCCCTTTAAAAATGGCAAGAGGCTGGAATAAAGCCTGCCAAATTTATTAACATAAAACAGACACCAACCATGAAACAGGAGCTATGAAACAGGAACTATTCAAGCGGTTGCCTTCAGCAAACCAGCCCTCCCACACATTCCCCTTTTATACAGTTCAGGGCATGGCTTCTCTCTGCCTCCTTCCGAGGTGCCCCATTGCCTTCCTCTGTTTACTCCTGATTGACTGCCTCCTGCGTCGGGCGTCCTTGAACAGGGCCAGCTGTGGGTCATCTTCATCCACGCTGTCAGGCTCACACAGCTGGGTCTCCATCGTGACCAGGTGGGAGGGGCCTGGCTGAGGGCTCTGTGGAGCCTCAAGGCCATCATCAGCAAGCTCTTCAACACCCCCCTCCTCCTCCTCTGAGTCATCCGACCCAACTGCCGAACCCACAGGCTGACCCTGAATCACAACATGATGATGAACCCCCCCCTAGTTCGATCATCTGGGAAGTCTTCCGCTCTAAGGGCCATATACAGTTGGCACTGCCCCATGAACACTGAGAATATGTCCGGCTGCCCAGTGAACTTATCTGTCATGGCTACTGGACATTTCCGACGTGGCTGGGGAGGGGCAGGCACATTCAATTGAGCCACTTGTCCAGCAAGCTGTGTAACTTGCTGGTGTAGCAGTTGGTTCTCAGCTAGCAACTGCTGTTGTTGTTGGGGGTCCATGTTGATTAAAGGTGGTTTGTTATGAGGTGGTGAACACGTTTGTTCTGTCCCCTCCCAATGAGTAGCCGTAAAGAGGCTCAAAAGTCCAGCAGAAGCCAAACGTAGGCCGAACAAACGAAAGCTGGTCTTTTAACAGACAACTCTCTCCCAAGGTTTATATCAGACAGCACTTTTGTAATTACCAGGCGATGTTCCAAGGTCCTTGGCAGTGGTCCTCAAGGGCAGCCCCATGTAGAGAGCGTTGCAGTAGTCTAGCCGGGAGGTCACAAGCGCATGGGTGACTGTGCCTAGGGCATCTTGGTCCAGATAGGGCCGCAACTGGCACACCAGACGAAGCTGGGCAAAAGCCCCCCTGGTCACGGCTCCTATATGATCTTCAAAATTGAGCCGTGAATCCAAGAGGACGCCCAGGTTGCGAGCCCTATCGACGGGGGGTAACACCTCACCCCCCATCATTAGTGGTGGAACAACCTGGTTTATCCGAGATGCCGATATGCACAGCCACTCAGTCTTGGCAGGATTGAGTCGAAGCCTGTTTCTCCCCATCCAAACCCGGACTGCTTCCAGGCAACGGGACATCACGTCAAGTGCATCACTGGGTTGGTTCGGGGTGGAGAGAAAAAGTTGGGTATCATCAGCGTACTGATGATACCCCATCCCGAAACCACGAATGAGCTCGCCCAGCGGTTTCATGTAGATGTTGAACAGGAGGGGAGAGAGGACCGACCCCTGAGGGACTCCACAAACGAGAGACCTCGGGGCGGACCTCTGCCCTCCCGTCAACACCGACTGCGAGCGGCCCAGGAGGTAGGAGGAGAACCACCGTAAAACGGTGCCTCCCACTCCCAACCCAGTGAGACGCCGCAGTAGGATACCATGGTTGATGGTATCGAAAGCCGCTGAGAGATCTAAAAGGACTAGGACAGAGGAACATCTCCTGTCCCGAGCCCACCAGAGATCATTCACTAGTGCGACCAATGCCGTCTCCGTGCTGTGCCCGGGCCTGAAACCCGATTGGTACAGGTCCAGATAATCAGTTTCCTCCAGGAACAGAGGAAGCTGATGCGCCACCACACTCTCAACAACCTTCGCCAAAAAGCGAAGGTTGGAGACCGGACGATAGTTATTTAAAACAGCCGGGTCCAGGGCAGGCTTCTTGAGGAGGGGCCTCACCACCGCCTCCTTCAAGGCAGTGGGGAAGATACCCTCCTTCAAGGAAGCAGTTATTACTGCCTGGAACCAGCCTCGTGTCTCCTCCTGAGCCGTATAAACCAGCCAGGAGGGTCACGGGTCCAGTAAACAAGTGGTGGAGCTAAGTCTCCTCATAATCCTGTCCACGTCATCGGGAGAAACAGGGTCGAACTCAGTCCAGATAACATGCTCAAGACCGCTTGATTCCTCCATGCCAGCCTCTGCCCAGTCAGAGTCCAAACCGGTCCAGATCTGAGCGATTTTGTCCACCAGATGATGACTAAACTCCTCAGCCCGACCCTGTAAGGGTTCCTCCCTCACCTCCCGATTAAGGAGAGAGCGAGTCACCCTAAACAGGGTGGCTGGGCGATTATCTGCGGACGCGATGAGGGCAGCGAAGTAATTAGACTTCGCCGTCCTCATCGCAGCGAGGTAAGACCTTGTGAAGGCTCTTAGTCGCAATCGGTCAGATTCAGACCGGGTGGACCTCCAACTGCTCTCTAGACCCCGTCTCCGACGCTTCATCTTCCGGAGCTCCACAGTAAACCATGGAGCCCAACGGGATCTGTGCCAAGTCTGGGGTCGCAAGGGTACAACACGGTCGAGTGCCTTGGCAGCCGCCCTTTCCCAGGCATCAACCAAGTCATCGACCGGGCTGTGAGTGAGGGAGATAGGTAAGGACCCAAGCGCCGTCTGGAACCGTTCTGGGTCCATTAGGCGTCTGGGATGGAACTATCTGGTCGGTTCCACAGCCCGGCAGCAGGGGGTGGCACAATGGAAGACTAGCCACAGGAGATAATGATCGGACCATGACAGGGGGACAACAGATGGCGAGCCCCCTCCCAAATCATCCAACCATTGTCCAGATAGAAAAATCAGGTCAAGGGTGTGACCCGCCCCATGAGACGGGCCCTGAATTACTTGGGTCAGGTCCATGGCCGTCATGGAAGCCATGAACTCCCGAGCTAACTCTGACGACTCTCCCAGGGAAGGCAGGTTGAAGTCGCCCAGAACTATAAGTCTGGGAAACTCCACCGTCAACCCTGAGAGGGTGTCGAGCAGCTCAGGCAGGGCCGTTGCCACACAGCTGGGCACCAGGTATGTTAGCAACAGACCCAGCTGAGCCCGAGGGCCACATCTCATGAGAAGGGACTCACTCCCGCCTATCTGGACAACGGTGGTCTCCCGCGGACATAAGGTCTCCTGTATAACCACCGCCACCCCCCCACCCCTGCCCCGAGCCTGAGACTGGTGTAGTACACAGAAACCCAGAGGGCAAAGTTCAACCAGAGGGACACCGCCCTCTGGGCCCAACCAGGTCTCCGTAATGCATGCCAGATCCGCGTGTTCCTCCTCGATCAATTCCCGGATGAGGGGAGCCTTGTTCACCACGGATCTGGCATTGAAATACACTAGTCTGAGCTCAGGGTCCTGATCCCCCTCGCCCCCGGATACAAGGGTACTAACCGGAGGGTCGGAACACGCCACCGCTCGAAGACAGCGGGGGCACGGTCCCGGCTATTGATACAGCCCTCCGTGTAACCGCCTACTGCCATTCCCAATCGTCGTGGGGATTTTCAACCCCACCCCCATACCAACGGAACCAAAAGCCCACGTCCCCAATCCCATCTCACCGGGAACTATTAGCGGCCCAGACTGACAGCCGGTTGATAAAACCCTCCCCGATTCCCCCCCTCCCTCCCATTCCCACCCCTCCCTAACCCTTTAAAACAACCGGCTAAAAACATACAAGGGGCCTCTTAATGCATTTCCACCAGAGGCCCCTATTTAAGCCCAGCCACCTCTCAGGGTCCCAACAATTGGGCCCGTCCTCAAGAGAAGTAAGGGACATGGCGACCGGTCATATCCAGGAGGGAGGAGCCCCCCTGAGAGCATACATGTCCGTGCTAGAGTATTGTATATAAACCATATCATAATAACAACTGCATAGGGCCATAAACCAATGAGCAATTAGATGACATAATGATGTGATGTTATAAGCCAGGATAAGCATCTCAATCCCCCCAAATCAGTCCAACTCGGCTCTCACCCGAGTCAACCAGGTGAATCAACCGCAGCCGCTCTCTCACTGCCACTGAGGAAAGCCCACCAGGGATGGACTGAGTCCAGGGTACCAGGGAAACCCATCCCACTGATCTCTCACATCAGTGGGTGGTTGATGGACAATCCCACCACCCTCTCACCATGGCGTAATCCCGTGGTGGGATGCCAAGGGCTACCCATTTCTCTCCCCCCCTTGCTGGAGTCCCAGCCCGACTGCTGGAGCCCATGCCACATCACCCATTCCCAGCCAGCTGTGATGTCAAGCTCTGAATCCCAGCCAAGCCCACCGCCTCGGCCCTGGGCTACTAGTCCAGGAGCCCAGCCAAGGGAAGTCCAGAGAGTGGTTCAGCCACATCCCTAGGACCAACAGGCAGCACAGGAGCCAATGTATTTGGCCCTCCAGAGGCTGGAGCCATCTCCCATCAAGCCCACCTTGGACGGGGACCCTGAGAAGCTATCCTGCTTCCTAAATCAAGTGTGAGCTCATCTAGATCACTATGCCTATGCATACCTGGATGATGCCATGATGGTGAATGCTGTGGCGGCCAATCTAGAGGGGGAAGCAGCTGAGTGGGTGACCAGCCTCCATGATGAAGGGGCTCCTGAACTGCAGGAGGCTAACCTGTTCATGGAGCAACTGAGAGGCCGTTTTGAAGACAAATATCAGACCCTGTTGGCCGAGAAGAAAATACATTGTTTAAAGCAGAGAGGCCGCTCCTCTAAGGAATACATTCGAGAATTCAGAAGAGTTGCTGGTCAGCTGGGGCAGTTGCCGGAATGATCATTGATCAACTGCTTCAAGCAGGGGCTAGACCATGACTTGCTCCAAGCCTGCATCTATCTGGGCATTCCCAACCAATTGCAGGAGTGGTACAGCATGGTGGTGATGCTGGACATCGAATTGGACTGCCCCAGAAAGCCAAGCACAGCCGAACCCAGTCCACGGCACGTGCAAGAGAAATGCCTTTTCGGTCGATGTTCCCAAGCCACTACGACCACCGGTGTCCCCCAAACGCCAGCCAGGGCTCCTATCAAGTGCTACCAATGCAGTCAAATGGGTCACCGTGCTGTGGAGTGCCTGGCTCCCAACCCCCAGACCAGAAGCACCCTGGTTGCCACCGCAAAGCTGCAAAAAGCCCCCAGGGGAGGAAGAGAGAAATCAAACTGGGCATGTCAGGACCCAGTCATCAAGACCTCCCCTCCTACTGAGCTCGAGACGAAAGCCTGGCCAGAGCCAAGGCAGATGTTGGCACCCTATGACAGTGATGAGGAAGGCGAGGAGGATCTGATGTTAAGTCAGCCCATCCCACCTTTTGCCATTCCTGCCAAGATAATACCATGTTTCCCCAAAAGTAAGACCCAGTCTTATATTATTTTTGCCTCCAAAAGCAGCATTAGGTCTTATTTTTGGGTAGTGTCTTATATTTTTTGTGATACCTGCCTCGCCTCATGGCAGTGGCACCAACAGCCCCATCCAGCAGGAGCCTGCATGGCTGCTGGCCCACTTCTGCTGCAGCCGCTCATGGCAGGAGGCCAAATGGCACATTGCACTGCTGCCACCACAATGATACGAGGCAGGTGGGGGAGGGGGTGGAGCTGCCCCACGCGCCCCGCACCTTCTTCTTTAAGGTCCCCCCCCAGCCAGGGCATTCCTTGCTCCCTTTCACTCCCCTCCCAATCCAGACTGCCATGCTACCCTACGGAGGATGGGCAGGGTAGGCCTGGTTCCCCCTCTGCCATTTCGGAGCCAGGAGGGAGTGACGGCGAAAGGCTCCACTGCTGCTGTGTGCCGCTGGAGTGTGGTGGTCTCTCATGAAAATAAGTCTTTTCTATCTCGGGATGAGAGCCCAGAGCAATGTCCAAAGCTCCCTTTTATTTACAAGGAAATACACTCATTGGATTGAGCTCGTGTACAACAAAAAATCCTACCTTCCCATTGGCTCTGAACCTGCATGATATTCCCCCGGCTTGGTTATGTCAGCTGCATTTTAATAGCTAACAATTAACTGATTGACCTTGTGCTGAACAGGTGGTTTATCATGGCTTGTTTCAGGAGACTGAAAAACAATTGTTTCAGCTGCGCTTCTGCAGCCTGCAATAATTTCCCTACACTGGAGGGGCTTTATTCATGCTCCACTCCACAGATCACCTGTCTGGCAGCAGCCACCACCTCTTACCTCTCCATCAACTCTCCCATGGCTGAGCTGTGACTGGGCAGCACAAGCCTCCCCCGCCGCCTCCCTCCACCAGCCCTCTGTTGCCGCCACTGGAGAGAATGGAGAGCGGGGAGCAAAGCAGCTCTGCACAGAGATGCAGAGCAGAGAAGAGCAGTTGCGTGCCACCCTGCATCGCCCTGCATCTCCCTTCTCCATTCTCAAAATGGCAGCCCCATTTCCTGCCGCTTCTCCTCTCGAAAGCAAAAAAATTCAACACTAACCTGCTTTCCAGCTCTGGCACATTTATCTCCTGCTGAAACGAAGTTCATGGGAGTAAAAAAAGTTCAGTCAGACCTTCCAACTTCTTGCAAAATATAAAGATCTCGCGAGAAGTTGGAAGGTCTGAGTGAACTTTTGTTAGTCCCACAAACTCCATTTCCCTGCAGCAGAAGAGAAATGTGCTAGAGCTGGAAAGCAGGTTAGTGTTCTCTCCAATGGTGGCGATGGAGGGCTTGCAGAGGGAGGCAGCGGGGGAGGCTTGTGCCGCCCAGTCACAGCGCAAGCCACAGGAGAGTTGGTGGAGGAGGAGGCAGCTTCCGCCAGATAGGTGATCTGTGGGGCAGAGCATGAAGAAAGCCCCTCCAGCAGCGCACAGCAGCAGTGGAGCCTTTCACTGTCATTCCCCCCTGGCTCCGAAACAATGGAGGGGGACCAGGCCTACCCCGCCCATCCTCTGTTCTCAAGCACTCTGACCCTGAAAAGCAGTTCATCATTCAAGCCAATGTGAGTGACATGGCTGTGAGTGCTGTCTTCTTAGAAAAAAATCACAGGGGGTGGGATTACAACCCTGCGCCTACACTTCCTGAAAATTGAGAGACACAGAGAGGAGATGGGCCATTTGGGAGAAGGAGGCCTATGCAGTATGATGGGCATTACTAACATGGCGCTACTTATTATTTATTTATTTATTATTTATTAATTCAATTTGTATACCGCCCTACTCCCGAAGGACTCAGGGCGGTTTACAGGGCAAAATTTAAAAACAATACAGTATAAAATTAAGTTAAAATTAAATTAAATTAAATATGGCCCCAAGAATTAAAATCTCAATTTAAAATCATTAAAACCCCTCAGTCCAGGCCTGATAGCTCAAAGAGCCAGGTTTTTAGGTCCCGGCGAAACGAACGAAGGTCAGGGGCAATCCGGAGTTCCGTTGGCAATTGGTTCCATAGGGCAGGCGCACCCACAGAGAACGTCCTCCCCCTGGGGATCGCCAGACGACAATCCTTGACCAGTGGTACCCTGAGGAGGCCCTCCCTGTGGGAGCACACAGGACGATGGGAAATTGACGCTGGCAGCAGGTGCTGCTTCTTGGAAGGGGGGGAGATACCTTTTGAAGTATGGACTGATCACAAAAATTTGGAGGCTCTGAACCCCCCCCCCATAAATTATCCCCCAAAGAAGTCCAGTGGGCTCAATACTTCAGCCATTTTAATTTCACCTTAAAGTGTCTTCCAGGGGGTAAGAATTTTTTGGCTGATGCTTTGTCTAGGATGCCTCAGTTCAAAAGCCACTGAGAGGACGTCATTAATTCTATCATTCCTCTACCACAATCTGCCTCTCAAATAACCACTAGAGCTTAATTGCAAAAGCAATCCACCGGCCCTGATGACCGCTTACTGAAGAGACTTAAAGAGCAATTAGAGACTGACACCTCATTCAAGGACAATAAGTCTGTGTTAACTCTTTGGGGAGGGCTAGCCTGGAAGGGTTCTAAGCTATACCTCCTGAGTGCCTTTAGAATCCAAGCCCTTCAGCACAGTCATGATGCAAAGCAGGCCGGGCACTTTGGGTTCCTGAAAACATTACATTTGGTGCGAAGGCAGTTTTGGTGGCCAGGCATGAAAAAGGATATTGAGAGCTATGTGAAAAGCTGTGCTACCTGCGCTGCTATGAAGAAATGCCCTGGAAAGCCTCCAGGGCTGTTGCAGCAGGTAGCTGACTCTTCCCAGTCTTGGGAAGGAATAGCTATGGATTTTATAGTGGACCTGCCCAAGAGCAAGGGAAATACTGTAATATGGACTGTGATTGATCTATTTTCCAAACAAGCTCATTTCATCACTTGTTTAGGACTTCCCTCTGCTCAGAAACTGACCAAGATGTTTTTGAAGCACATCTATCGGCTCCACGGAGCTCTTAAGTGGATTATTTCAGACAGAAGGGTTCAATTTACTGCAAAGTTCTGGAGGGAGTTCGTTAGGCTTATTGGGTCTACTCAGGGGCTTTCATTGGCTTTTCATCCAAGTACTAATGGGGCGACTGAATGAGCAAACTCAGTGGTGGAGCAGTACCTCAGATGCTATGTTAATTACCAGCAGACTAATTCGGCAGACCTTCTCCCTTTTGCTGAAGTAGCCTATAATAATACTGTGCACAGTAACACTGGTCTTACATCATTTAAAATAGTTACCAGGAGGGATTTTGTACCTATGCCTGAGTACCCCCAGGAGCCACCTGCCTCCCAAACTTTGGATCAGTGGGTGACCTCCTTCCAAAGTGTTTGGGCAAATATAAAAAAAGCCTTAGCCCAAGCCACTAAGGTTTACAAGGAGCAGGCTGATAAGAAACTTTCCCCTCGAGGGGCGGAGCCAGCTGTCAGAGCGGGCGGCTGTGTGAACGGAGTTCTCTTCACACACAACCTCTCACCCAGTGTTCGCGGGGGCTTTTCGGAGCTTTAGGAGGTCCTGTAGGGACGTCCGAAGTTGCAGGCAGCCCGGAGAACCTTCATGAGTGGCGGTTCGTGTTGGAGATCCGGAGAAAGTCTGATGCGAGCGAACCGGGGAGAAGGAGGCCAGTAATGGCCGACATGAAGATCTGACAGAGGGACGGAGCTAGCACGAACTCAGCGGGACAACGGTAGAGCGGAGCTGACGGAGAGTATATCCGAATATTTACATTTGGAATTAATAGGAAGTGCTTGAGAAAGAGGTACTGGTTTAAAGTGGGTGCCTCACGGAGAGGGCATAAGCGGCGATAGAAGTTCCGAGGGAGGCGTTTGGCAAAAACAGCAAGAAAAGGAAATTCGAAGACTATATGACTGCATTCTAGCTGGAGATAAAATACAACAGGTCAAAGTCTGATCTTGGAGCCTTGGAGACTGAACTCTTGATTATCGGGCGTGGAAAGCGATCGGCTTGGTTTATCCTGGTCCATTCTGGTAAATTTTGGACTTCTGAAACTTTTGAAATTTTACTCTACTTGTTATGGGCGGCCATTTGACATAGCAATTTAGTAATTGGAGGTCTGTTTAGTGGGACACCTACTGGTCTTTGACAGTAGAGGAAGACGGAAAAGGTGTTAACTTCTGCGCCGGAAACGGGTTAAAAAAAAAAAAAAGAACGTGACTTTGAATATATCCAGACATATATATTATAGAATTCTATTATATAAATTGCTTAGTTGGTAATAAGTATCTGGTTGTAACTGTTATACATACTTTTTGTCATAGAGTTAAAAGGTTTATATAAGATTCAGGGTATTAGATACTGAAAAACGCGTGTTACAACCGGGAAAACATGACAAGTATTTCGGGAGTAACTAAGCCTAGCGCTGGCAAAAAGGCGGCAACACAGGGACAAGGGATGGCCTCAAGTCCCTCCAATCAGAAATCTATAGAGGATATGCTGCAAAGGGAAAGATCTAACTCAAATTCTTTTAAAGATTTACATGCCCTTTTGCAAAACTTACACGAGGTAATGGCCAAAAACCATGAGGAGATGAAGAGAGAAATAGGCCAAATAAGAAACGATACTGGTGAACTAAAGGGGAAAATCCAAGCGATAGATGATAAATTTGAAGGGATTCAACAACAATTAGTTAAAAATGAACAAAGACTTCAAGATATGGAAGCTAGAATGGAAAAAGAGGAAAAGAGAGTAGATGATTTAAATGAAACACTTCTTCAGGCTAATAAGGAGTTAGAGACAACAGTCATTTTTCTGGAAGCAGAAAAGGCTGCTCATTATCTACGCTTCCAAAATGTTCAAGAAAAAAGAGGGGAAGATTTGTTGGTTATGATGGCAGAACTAATGGCAAAGGCACTCGGTGTAGGGAAGGAGGAAATGCTGGCGGAAATTGACGAAACATACAGGGTTCAAACTAATTATGCGAGAAGGCACAATCTCCCAAAAGAAGTACATGTAAGGCTAGTTAAAAAATCAATTCGGGATGAGCTTCTGCATAGATCTAGAGAGGAACCATTAGAATTCCGGGGCCAACCAATTACCATTCTTAAACAGATACCTAAAAGGATGAGGGATCTGAGACGTGGCTATCAATTCTTAACATCTAAATTAATTAGGGAAAATGTAAACTTTAGATGGCTAACTCCAGAGGGTATTCTAGTCACGTGGCAGGATAGAAGGCATAGACTGGACACGATAGAGAAGGCAGAAGATTTTTACAAACTCCACTTTCATAGCCAAGAGGAAGCAGATTTAGAAGATCAAGATGGAAGGGAGGTAAGAGAAAGAGATACAATACGAGTAGCAATGGATGGGAAGGTCTTAGCAACAGAGGATAGAAGGAACAAATCTGGAGAGTTAACAGAGAAACATGGAGCCAGAGACAAGGAAGAGAGAGAGCCCCGAATCACGAGATCTACAAAAACCAGAAATAAGTAAGATGAAGGGAGGTGAGTGTAGTATTATGTCTGTGAATATTAATGGACTGAATTCGCCAGTGAAAAGGCGGAAATTTTTTAATAGGCTTATCCACCAACAATTGGATATCGTTGCAATACAAGAAGTCCACATAAAGGAACAACAAAAATATTTGTTATTACAACCAAAAATAGGGAATTTATTCGTTTCCTTAGACCGACACAAGAAAAAGAGAGGAGTGGCATTATATGTAAACCCAAAATTGATAGCAAAACAAATCTATAACGATAAAGAGGGTAGAATACTGATAGTCGAGGTTGTAATAAATCATAGGAAGGTCATGATGGTAGAGATATATGCTCCAAATCATAACCAAGAACAGTTTTTCAAAACACTTCACAATAAGATATGTAGTATTGATTATGAGGAGATCTGCTTGATAGGAGATTTTAATGCTATCCTAGATATAAATTTGGATTATATGGGTAAGACGATTAGGAAAAAGAAAAGAAGAACTCTACCGAGATCTTTTCTCAACTTGGCTAACGACCTAAATATCCAAGATGTCTGGAGGGAAAGAAATCGTAAGGCTAGACAATATACATACTACTCCAATCGACACAACTCATGGTCTAGAATAGACATGGTATGGATGACGAAAGAAATTAGTTCTGAAATAGACGAGGTGCATATAGCGACAGGTACTTGGGCGGACCACAATCCTATTAAACTTAGCTGGAAAGGCTCCAAAAAAACATCCAGATGGACGCTACAAAGAGCAATTTTAAAAGAAGACGAATTTAAATCCAAGATGGAGAGAGAACTAAGTTTTTTCTTTAAGGAAAATAAAGCTATAGACACCTCAGTACAAAATAATTGGGATACAGCCAAGGCAATGATGAGAGGGGCAGCGAGGGCATATATGGTATACAAGAACAAGGGGAAAAGACAACAACGGGAAAGATTAGAAGGGGAATATAAGAGTTTAGAAGTTATACTCCAACAAGATCCACAAAAAGAGAATATCAAACAATCTATGGACTTGATTAAACACAAGCTTAATATTTTAGACAAAGAGAAATTAGCACAACAACTGAGAAGCACGAAACAAAACTTTTTTGAAAATGCAAACAAACCGGGCCGTTGGCTTGCATATAAATTGAAAAAACAAAAGGAAAAAAACTGGATTCGCGAACTACGAGATGAGGAAGGGAGAATATTCCACCAGGAAGAGGAGAAAAAAATTATAGCCCAGGAATTTTATGAGCGTTTATACAAAGAAGATAGCCAGGCAAGTGTGGAGAAAATGGAGGAATATTTTCAAAAAGCCAAACTACCCAAGGTCACAGAAGATACCAGAAATATGCTAAACGAGGAAATTCGGCTATCTGAGGTGATAAAAGCTATTAATGCACAAAAGAACAATAAAGCATCGGGCCCTGACGGTCTTCCGTCAGAAATCTATAAAGAACTACAAAATATCTTAGCACAACCCCTAGTGGAGGTATTTAACGCAGTATTAGAAGGCGCAAGAACGCCTAAATCTTGGTCCGAGGCAAACATAGCCCTTATCCCGAAAGATAATACAGACCATACATTAATCCAAAATTATAGACCCATATCACTTCTTAATTCGGACTATAAGATATTTACATCAATTATAGCGGAACGATTGAAACGATTTTTGAATGATTTCATACACGTAGACCAGAATGGTTTTCTCGCTAAGAGACACACCAAGCACAACATTAGAATAATATTAGATACGTTGGAGTATTATGAATTACATAGTGGACAACAGATGGCATTACTTTTTTTAGACGCCCAAAAGGCATTTGACAATGTTAAATGGTCTTTTTTGCACCAACAACTTAGCTTCATGAATATGGGTGAAAAATTTATAAATATAATTAGGGCAATTTATGACAACCAGGAAGCAAAAATAATTATCAATGGGGAAGCATCTAGGAAGTTTCAAATTCAAAAGGGAACACGACAAGGCTGCCCCTTATCACCATTGCTGTTTATATTGACACTTGAAGTATTAACGAGAATTATAAGAAATGACCCAAAGATAAAAGGATTAACTATTAAAAAGGAAACCTTTAAACTTCAAGCATTCGCGGACGATTTGGTTTTTATTATGGAGGATCCATGTCAGACGGGACCAAATCTATTGGAAGAACTATCTAAATATGGTGAGGTTGCCGGACTGCGAATAAATAGAAATAAGACCAAGATGATTGTTAAAAACAGGACTAATAAACAAAAAGAAAATTTGGCTGGAATCATGGATATAGAAATAGTCAAGAAAATAAAATATCTAGGGATTAATATTACGGCTAGATGCACCTCACTCAAAAAAGATAATTATGATAATGTAGTGAATCAAATAAAAGGTGATCTGGAAAGATGGGGAAACCTAAAACTCTCATTATTGGGAAGAATCGCTGTCATCAAGATGAATATTCTGCCTAAAATTCTATTTCTGTTCCAGAATATCCCAATACAACTCGATTCTAAGTTTTTTTGAAATTTGAATAAATTATCATTAAATTTTGTTTGGCAGGGGAAAAAACCAAGAATTAAATTGAAATATTTACAGGACACGAAGGAAAATGGGGGTTTTGGATTGCCAGACTGGGAATTATATTACCACGCCGCGGCTCTGAGTTGGATTAGAGAATGGGTAATTTTGAGAAATAGAAGACTATTAACTTTAGAGGGTCACGACTTGCAATATGGCTGGCATGCTTTCCTATGGACGGAGAAACAAGGTCTTTTCTCACATTTTCAAAAACATCGGATCAGACAAGCGTTACTTAATACCTGGAAAAAAATTAGATCTCACAATTACACTAAAGTACCGGTCTGGCTATCCACCCTCGAAGCGATTGTTTACCCAAATCTATTTGATTTGGGTAACATAATTTCATACAAGGATATTATGAATGAGGAGGGGGAATTGAAACTTAGGAATGAACTAGAATTACAAGGTATAAAACTCGATTGGTGGGCCTACTTACAAATCCAATCAAGATTTAGGAAGGATAAAAAAGAATGGGGGATATATCCCTCTGAAACAGCATTGGATAAAATATTATTGGGCCCAGACTCCAAACAGATAAAGAAATTATACAAATTGCTTTTGGGATATAAGCTGTTTGAAGAGCAAGTGAAGGATCCCATGTTGATTTGGGCTAACAATTTAGGACATAACATTGACTTAGGTACTTGGCAAACAATTTGGGACAGAAATAAAAGGATAACACTGGCCTCATCGTATAAAGAAAATTTATTTAAAATGTTTTATCGATGGCATCTTCCCCCAGCCCGTCTAGCAAAAATGTATACAACAGTATCTCCCAAATGTTGGAAGTGTTCTGAAGAGATAGGCACATACTTCCATACGTGGTGGTCTTGCAGTAAAACACAAAAATTTTGGAGAATGATTTGGATTTGGCTGAAAGAAATACTAAAACAAGATATTGAGTTTAGTCCAGAACTTTTCTTGTTGGGAATTACGAAAGAGAAATATCCTAAAGATGTGTTATATTTGACGATCCATATTATCACAGCAGCTAGAATGTCATTTGCGCAAAAATGGAAAAAGAATGAGATCCCAGGAGAAAAAGAGGTTATTAGGAAAATTTGGGATTGCGCAGAAATGGACAAACTAACTTTGGAACTAAAGAATAAAGATCAATCAGATTATTATAGAATTTGGAACAAATTGTATCTTTGGAGGGATAAAAATAAAGGTCTCTAATAGGTTTTACAGACTAGCTTATTGTCTTAAATATTGTGTTATTTCACTGATTTGTAATTTAAGTGTATTTAAGTGTATCTTTGATGTACATATATACATGTATATATATATATTTGAACATTGTAGACAAGAAGGTTTGTCAGCCCGCTTACTATGTCCAATGTTTTTAAACAATAAACTTAATAAAAAAAAAAGAAACTTTCCCCTCAAAGACCATTTTATGTTGGGGAAAAGGGTTAGGGCTAGGGTTATTTGAGTATTTGAGGTTAACGTTACCCAGCAGAAAATAGGGGCCAAAGTTTCTGGGTCCTTTTCCCATCACCAAAATCATAAATCCTGTTACTGTGGTGTTAAAGCTTCCACGGCTTTTGGGGAAAGTCCACCCTGTGTTCCATTGTAGTTTGTTGAAACCAGTTTCTGAATCCTCTTTAAGACCTATTCCAAAGAAACTGCTGGGTCCAATAGTGGTAGAGGGGGAAGCACATTATGAGATAAAACAAATTCTTGATTCTAGGTTGTACAAAAGGAAGTTACAATACCTCGTTCAGTGGAAAGGCTATCCACTGTCAGAAGCTATGTGGGTGAAATGTACAGATGTGAAAGCAGAAAGGTTAATACAGAAATTTTTCAACAAGCATCCTCACAAGCCTCGAGGAAATACCTAATGTGCTTTTTGTTTCCCCTACAGGAGATTCTTTCCTTTTAAGGGGGGGGCGTGACTGTCAACTCTATAATGAACCTGGCTGCAGCCATTTTTCTCCTCATTCTAGGTTGCCACATAATCTTCTGTCCCGTGGGAACCAAGGTCATCTACTGCTCCCGCGATCAGGGACTGGGCGTTGTATAAGAAAGCCCATCAAATGAATATATTGGGGAACATAGTTGATGGCATAGTTTTGTGGGTGGGACATTATTCTTTGTAACTGGGTAATTTTTAGTTGGAAATTCAGACTTGGTTTCACTTTTGATCATGCCGATACTTTGTAACTAATAAACATGTTCTTTGAGGAATTTCCAAGCCTCATAGTTCTGCTTTATTTGTCTCTATCTGTCAGAACCATGACAAACTTCTTTTGATCCCAGGCTTTTAACAGTCTCCCTAAAGGAGATATTGGCAGGACCTTGGAACCAGAGCTTCCCATATTTTCAGACAAGACTCTGAACCGTATTCCTGTTACGCACAGTGAGATTCCTTCCTTGATTCTCCTGTGCTCACAGCTTAACTCTCCCAAGTTTTCTGCTTTTTGGCAAGGCAAATTTCTTGGCCCTAGCCCCTTGGCAAGGTGACTTTTGAAGCTGCCTTAGACCCTTGGCAAGGCAACTTTTGAAGCTGCCCTAGCCTCTATGCAAGGCAACTTTTGAAGCCACCCTAGCCCCTTGGCAAGGCGACTTTTGAAGCCACCCTAGCCCCTTGTCCCAGTTTCAGACCACAAGGGGTCTGGGAGGATTCTGACTTCCTTTTCGCAGAGTATGAGGGTCCCTCCTAGAAGAGTGGAATTTTGCTCAAAGACTCTGGCAGTTGCCCAAGTACGAATCCCCACTCATTCACTCATTCCATTCCATTTTCAGACAGCTTCACCCTTTTCCCTAACAAAAGGTCCTGCGCTCTGGCCAAACCCCCATGCTTTCCAGAGTCTGTTGGTTGAACAGATCTTTTGGTGATTAGGAAAGGCCAGAGGGAGCAAGATCCAGCTGTGATTGGGAGAAGGGTCTTGTTGTGGCCCCGACCCCCACGCCTGTCCTAACCCAGGAAGAGGACACTGAGGATGATGGGGAGGGACTGGCAAGGCCTCCCTCTCTGGGGCCCTCCTCTCTGGCAAGGCCTCCGTCTCCATCGGAAGGCCGAGAGGAGCAGCCTGGGAGGAGCCTGGCTGGGACGGAACTCGAGCAGCTGCAGCAAATACAGTCTAGTGAAGATGACTCATGGCTAGACCCTCGAGAAAGATGCAGGGCCAAGCGCTTGCAGCAATGTAGGTTGAGTAGGAGGGCCAGGGTGTCACTGCACGTTTTTTTTTTGTTCGTCAGAAAAGTTCATTTCTAACTGTATATTTTCCCCTGCTCTCTGCACCTGTTGTGATAACTTATCTGGTAACCATAGTGAATCCCATATGACCAGTTATGTTATGGTTTCAGTCTGTTTAGTGCGCATGTCTAGAAAAAGTTCACAGTGTTTATCTCTATTCTTTTTTTCACTTTGCTGTTACTGACTGTTACGTTAGGATGTAGTGAGCTAGCTCTGTTTATAATATATATTTAGTTTTTATATTTTTGTAAGTAAAAGGTATTTAGTAAGATTATGCGTCGTGTTTTTATTGCCTTCCTGCATGCACATCATGCATTCTCTGAAGCACGGTCCTTCGCCCTCTACAAAGGTGATTTTTACCTTGACATTTTGGTATCGAGGATGGTTTGATTTATGTTTTTGGAGATGCATGTTTCTGCAGCTGTTATCAGTTAGTTAGTGCTAGCGAGGCAGCGGTGATTAACTGCTGAAACATGTCAGGAAGGAAGCCACGGCTAAAGAGGAGTCTTTCTGTGGGCCAGCTCCCTTCAACTTTAAGAACTCCGATAGCTTCGGCCACACACCTTGGAGAAGACGCACCTGCTCCTGTCGACGATGCAAGGTCAGTCACTCCTTTTTCTACTTTTCCAAGCTCCCTGGCAGCTGTTTTTGAAAATGTTCACACTCCAGGGGCTCAAGATGAATTTCAAAGGCTTGGAGTGAAACCTAAAGTTCAGCCGAAGAAAATTCCTTCTGCTCCTTCAAGCCTCAAGCAAACTATGCGAGATAGGGCTATGCAAGGCTACTGTGAACAAATTGGGGTTTTTGAAAGGCGTTTGCAGCAGGCAAAGGAATATGTGTCAATGGTTCAGCAATATGAGAGGAATTATGAGCATGAACCGGCCATATTGCCACACCCACAAGGAGAAGCCATATTGCCTCCTTCTTCCCCAAAGCCAAAGTCACGCCCATCATTGAGTGTCATGCAAGACGAATGGGAACCGGAGGCTCCTATGTCACATGATTATGGGCTGTCCCAAAGGACATACAGAGCCACAATGATGCCTGAAGCAAATGTTATAGCACCATCTACTGGTGAAGCTGCATTAAGACATGAATTGGAGCTCTCACTCTCGCAATTGTCTATGGAGGAGTCTTTGCTCAGAGATACAAGATTTCTGCCGTTATCTGAGGCTCCAGTCCCTGATGGTGCTAGGATTCCTGTTACTATTGCTTCTCCTGTTAATATTGCTTCTATGCAAGCCCCTCTACCTGGCAGAGCACAGCCATATTTAACCCACATGCAATTGCCACCGGGTTCTTATATGCGAAGGCCAGTGTCATCTGCAGGTTATGCTAATGCACCAGCCCCAGCGCCAGCGCCTCCTGCTGGCCAGGGTAGAATAGCAGCTCAAAGACAGACACAGCCAGCACCAAGACTACTGGCAGCTTCAATGCAACTGCCGCATGTCCAGGCACAGACGCCACTGGTGCCCCCTGCAGGTTATGGTCAGATTGCACAGCCTGCACAGCCAGTACCTCAATTGTATATTCCTCATCAAACACCTTCCATTGTACCACTGGCTGGTGATTCAAAATTAAAGAAGTCAGGACAGAATTACAGGGCATGGGTCAGTGAGGTTGGACTTTTGCTACGCAGAGAAGGTACTCACATGATGGTGTTTAATCCTCCTGCCCAGCCATGGACTCCTGACATATGGGACTTGGATAATAGAGCATCCACAACATTATTGATGTCAATGGACACTGAATTGCAGCTCACGTTTTCACAAGATGCAACTGCCCAACAAATTTGGACTCAGTTAGAGACATGTTATCGGCCTACATCAATTGAGTCTACATGTTTACTTTTGTCTGAGTTCCATGGTTCCAGATTAAAACCTGGTGAATATATTGGAGCACATTTGACTAAAATGAAAGGTATTAGAAAAGAACTGGGTGAAAAAGGCTATCCTATTGATGATTTTCAAATGATCAGCATTATCATCAATTCTTTGAATCATGAGTGGAAAGATGCTATTTCCAAGATTAATCAAGTGCCTATTGCTCAACGCACAGTGGATCATGTATGCAGAATTTTAGCCGAAGAAGAGGCACTTATGCAAGCTGCGCCACATTTAAGGGAACCACCTGCATCAAGAGCTTCAGCGAGGCGTGCCTTCCGTGGAAGGACCTACGTTCCAAGGATGCCAAGATGCTACATCTGCAATCGTGTGGGACATGCCACCCGGGATTGTCCCCAGCGAGTTCCAGCGCCCGTCACATACCAGCCCAGAGGAACAGATTCCAGAGGAGGCAGAGGTAGAGGCGGACGACAAGGTCGTGGTCGTGGTTCCAGGCGTGATCCACAAGCTCCACTTGTCACATTGGTTGTGACCAACGATCCACAGCCTCAACCAGAGAACGACAGACGACTTCTTTGGACTTTGGACAGTGGAGCAGCATTACATGTTACCTACAGAAAAGAGCTTTACACAGAGATGCACGAGCCTGAACCTGAACTTCGTGAACTTTACTCTTTTTCCAATCATCCTGTTCAGGTCATGGGAAAAGGAACTGTTTATATTGAAGAGCTCGATGCTCTCATTCCAAATGTTTACTACGTTCCGTCTGCCAGTAGTAATTTGCTTAGTCAGAGTCATTTGTCTAGGTTTTCTCATTTTCAGGTCCACCATCTTGAAAAAGCAAGTTATATAGTCAAAGACGGAGATATTGTTGCTGAAACCATGTTGATTGGTGGTGTTTATTACTTAAAACCAAAGCCTAAGCAGCAAGAGCAGGCAAGTATACAAGCTCCAAAAAGGGAAAGCACAGGCCCAGAGAGAGACGTCCCAGAGAGAGATCCTGTTGCTACTCCAAAGGTTCCTAATAATGATAAAAAGACAAAAAAGACACAGGTTGCTCACAGCAAGCCTGGGGTTCCTAATAAAAATGCTAATGTTGAGAATTCACTAACAGGTAAACCTTTGCATTCCAGGTGTATCCATAAGTGGCACAGAAGATTGGGTCATGCCAGTTTCCGTGTTCTGAAGAAGATGCCAGAGTTCGCAAGAGGTTTGGATCTAAAGGGGTGTAAGGTGTTCTTGGACTGTGCTGTCTGCAAGAAAGCCAAATCCAAAGCAGCAGCAATTCCAAAACGCGCTACACGCCTGTCAACACGCATTTTTGATTTGGTACACACTGACATAGTTGGTCCTTTTGCACCAACACTTGGTGGTAAAAGATATTTCTTGACAATCGTTGATAATTATTCTAGATATGGATATGTATATCCTATGAAAGAAAAATCTGAGACCTTTCAGATCTTTAAAGACTTTGCTAGTCTTGTCTATACCCAATTCGAGGTCAACATTGCCAGAATCCAGAGTGATCGTGGTGCTGAATTCATGTCTCAGCGTTTCCAGGACTGGATGCGTGAGAATGGGATAGTACATCAGACATCTGCTCCTTATACTCCAGCTGAAAATGGGGTGGCAGAACGCAGAAATGGAGTTCTGCAAACCATGATGCGTTGCCTCCTTGAAGATGCTAACCTCAGTCTTCCATACTGGGGTGAAGCTATCAAATATGCTAACCATATCATCAACCGCACTTGGAGTAGTGTGATAAATCAGACCCCTTATTTCATGTTGTATGGACACAAGCCTGCTACTTTTGAGGAAGATGCTGACTGGTCCAGGATTCATTCTAACGATCCTGGAGTTTATTTTCCTAGAGATGATGTTGCTGATGCCACACAACCTGATGATCAAGATTCACAGGAGAATGTTCCTTCCATGAGTTCTTCTCAACCTACTGTTCCGTCTTCGCAAGCCGCTGATGTTGCTGCTGGCGACGATGATGAAGACGAGGACGACGCGGAAGAAGAATGGACGGTTGGCCCGAGACGTTCCAAGAGGACCACAAAGGGAATCCCTCCAAAACGGTATTCGTGGCAAGTAACAAAAACACCTGTACCTTTGATTTGTAATGTTACACTTCCACCTGAGAAGTTCACACAGATCAAACATCTTCCTGAATCAGAACAAGATAAATGGTTTCAGGCAATGCAGGCTGAAATGGACAGTCTAAAGAAACTCCAAGTGTTTACGCCTGCAAGCCCTCCAGCAAACAAGAAAGTTATTGGTACTCGATGGGTCTACAGGATCAAAAAGAAGCCGAATGGTGAGTCGTTGTACAAGGCCAGACTCGTAGCCCAGGGTTTCGCTCAACGTTATCCTGAGGACTATACAAATACATACTCACCCACAGTGCGGACTGAAAGTGTGAAAATTGCTTTAGCCACTGCAACTATCCTTGGTCTGGAAGTTTTCCAGTTCGACGTTGAAACGGCTTATCTACACGCTGATCTTGACGAGGACATCTACGTGAAAGGTCCTCCAGGTTTCCGACAGCAAGAAGGGGATACCTGGTTTCTACACAAAAGTCTTTATGGTCTGAAACAGTCTGGTTTAATGTGGTACTTATGTCTTTCTGACAAACTAAATTCAATGGGCTTTATTAAGTCCGAAACAGATGAATGCGTGTTTACTAAAAGATCCGGTAATAGGTATGAGATAATTCTTGTTTATGTCGATGATATTGTTTATATTGGTCCAAATAAGCAGATGAGTGAGGTTTTTGCTAAAGCTTTACAAAAGTTTTTCACGTTGAAGTGTTGAGGATGTATTAACACTTATTTAGGTGTTCAAATTGCCAAAACTCAGAAGGGGTTCAGTCTTACACAAGAAGAGAAGATTGAACAACTGTTACATCACTGTAACATGGAGGACGCTAAGCCTGTGAGTATACCCATGCAAACTGACTTTCACATTTTGGCACATGAACCAAGTCCTGAGTTCGAGGATCAAACACTATATCGCTCAGTCATTGGGTCGCTGCTGTATATTAGTAGTTGGACTAGACCCGACATTGCACTTAGTGTTAATCTTTTATCACGACACGTAGGCAAGGCAAAACAGTTTCATTGGACATGTGTTAAAAAGTTATTGAGGTATCTAAAACACACCAAAGACATGAAGTTGTTGTTGGAACCCACACATACTGACTATGCAGAGTTATGTTGTTTTGCAGATTCAGATTGGGCGAGTGATAAGAAGTCACGGAAAAGTACATCAGGTTACATGATGTTCTTAAATGGATGTCCTGTTTACTGGCATGTGCGTAAACAGAATTTTGTTTCTTGTTCCTCTACAGAAGCTGAGTATGCTTGTGTGTCTGATGCATGCAATTCTTTAACCTGGTTTGATGCTTTAGTCACAGATATCTGGACACATCCGATTCGACCGATCACAGTAATGGAAGATAATGAATCTGTGGTTTATATTTCTGAAACACGTTTTACAGGTTCAAGGTCCAGACACATTGACATCCGATATCAAAACATAAGGCAACTGGTTAAACAAGGTTTTGTGACATTACAGTATGTGCCTACACGTGATCAAATTGCTGATATGCTGAACAAACCACTTCCTACAGCCCAGCATGAGTATCTGCGTGAGAAGATGTGCCTTACTTGAGTCTTCACTTTGCTGACGAAAGAAGGGGAATGTCACTGCACGTTTTTTTTTGTTCGTCAGAAAAGTTCATTTCTAACTGTATATTTTCCCCTGCTCTCTGCACCTGTTGTGATATCTTATCTGGTAACCATAGTGAATCCCATATGACCAGTTATGTTATGGTTTCAGTCTGTTTAGTGCGCATGTCTAGAAAAAGTTCACAGTGTTTATCTCTATTCTTTTTTTCACTTTGCTGTTACTGACTGTTACGTTAGGATGTAGTGAGCTAGCTCTGTTTATAATATATATTTAGTTTTTATATTTTTGTAAGTAAAAGGTATTTAGTAAGATTATGCGTCGTGTTTTTATTGCCTTCCTGCATGCACATCATGCATTCTCTGAAGCACGGTCCTTCGCCCTCTACAAAGGTGATTTTTACCTTGACACAGGGAGTAGCTGAGTCATTGAGCCACACCCCATAAGGTACAAAAGGGGGTGTGGCTGCTCTCAGAACTTTGTGACGAACAATAGTTTAAACAACTTCTGGTCACATCTTTGGAACTCTGCTTCTTGTTTGAAACCCTGGTCTGAATTCTTGGCAATGCTTCTGTACATCTGCTTCTGGACTGTTTGTTTGGACGTTATCTTATTCCAGCTGACGTTTCAGGTAACGAGCCTATTTTGCTGCCAAGGCCTTATCAGAAGGCAATTAACTAAAGCCTATAGAATTAAGTCTTACTAGTCGTGCCTGCTTGTCTGTTTGTTTGTACTCTGGGAGGGGGGAACAGAACAGGTCTTCTCATTCACACACAAAGACATACAAACATTTCTTTCACTCCTCTGGGCTTTAAAGTTAAAATTTAGAGGTACTCACCTTCTTTCCAAAGCAGCCCTTTTGCTCAAACTCAAAACTCCCTTTACTACCCTTGCTCCAGATGGCAGGTTCTGGGAAACCCATCCACATACACAAGGGGTCTGTTGCCGGCAAGATTGAGGCTTACCCAGTCCTAGTCCCAGAGCTTTTTTTCTAAAAAAAAGGTGCCGGAACTCTCATCTTGGCGGGCGCAGGTGGCAGGGGGGTGGGGGGGGCAGCACTGCTGTGGTCACGGGCGCGAGGGGTGTTGGTGGCAGGCTGGTCCCCAGGGCTGGAGCCGGCGCGGATGGTGCAGTGGGAGCAGTGGGGCCCACTCTATACGGCAGGCCTGTGCAGGGCGGGCGGCGGAGGCGTGGTGGGCCAGGCGATGTAGGGCAGCCACTTAGGCGTGCAGGGCAAGGTGACGGTGGTGCAGGTCCAGCACTGGGTAGGCCACCAGCCTGGATGACACAGGTGAGCACAAGGGAGGAGTGCACATGGACTCCGCAGAACCCACCTCCCACTCCTTGTCCTCTCTTACTTACCTAGTTGAGATGGTGTAGTTGGGCAGCAGGGAGGGGTGCAAACTTCCTGCCAACTCACCTTCGCTGCAGACAACTTGCCGGTGCAACATTTGCCGACCGGGTCTTTTGGCGCGCTCAGCAGCAATTCCTATTGGCTTTTGAGTAGCATAGCTTGTGGGAGGGAGGGAGTAGCATAGCTTGTGCAAAAGCTTTTTTTTGTGTGCAAAAAAAGGTGCCGGAACGCCATTCAGAGTGTTCAATGAGAAAAAAAGCCCTGCTTTTATGTTTTAATCTTATGATTTTAAAAATATATTTTTTCCTATTGTAAGTTGCCCAAACCTCGCCATGTGGATTGCATACAAATATTATATAATCGGTAAATAAAGGTATAACATATGTTAAATATACATCAAATGATAATATGCTTCCCTACAAAGTCAATTTTTGCTCAATGACAGACCAAGGAGTTAACTCGGAAAGGCAAGAGGAAAATCTAGAAGAGGTCTGTGCAACTTGTAGAAGGGAAAGGCCCACACTGATAAATTAAAAATCTTTGTGGTCTGCAAAGGAATGCTGGTGGGCTAATCAATGATTTGGTGACTAGAGGAGCATCTACAGTGTTGGAGCTCGTGGTCATGGTAAGCCATGGAGACACTAGGCAACATGACTTTTAGGGCAGTGGTGGTGATTTTATTACTTTTTTTAAAAAAAAAATTCTGTGCTCTGTCCAAGGGTGCTTGGCAGGCTGCATGTACAGGCCTGGTCTAGAATTTATTTTGGAGCATTCAACTATCTAGAGCAGGCATGTCAAACTCATTTTGTTTGAAGCAACTTCTTATAAAAGAATTGCTATTAATTTGTTTTAATAAAATAATCTAAATCAATTTTTCACTTGATTTCAAATTAAATGAATTATATTGGTTGACAATGAGTTTTTTTAAGTACAATTGCCAAATGCAATAAACTGGTTTTAGGTATATGTTACTGGAAGGAAAAAGCAATCCCTGCTGCGTTACTGATCCCAGAGAAGCATTTGCATGTACGCAGGTATCCTTAGGGTGCCGTAATTATGGATGAGAAATATTGGTTGCAAAGTTGGCATTTCTGGATGTAATACAGATATTTTGGACTTATTTTTGTTTCTTTGCATGTTTTATATTTTTAAAAAGGCATATGCTACTGACTACGCTTATGCACATATGTAACATCTTTTGCTAGAATACATGGCCACTGTTTCTCCAGAATGTGAAAAGTGAAAGATTGTGACTAAACAAAATTTTAATGTACAGATAATACCACCAGAAATTATTTTAGCCTTTTTAATAAATGTTGTTATTGATGTTAAGCTCACCATGGAAAACATCATATATTGTTATGTATAAAGGTAAAGGTAAAGGTTCCCCCGCACATGCGTGCTAGTCATTTCCGACTTTAGGGGCCGGTGCTCATCTCCGTTTCAAAGCCGAAGAGCCAGCGCTTCTCCGAGGATGTCTCTGTGGTCATGTGGCCGGCATGACTAGATGCCAAAGGCGCACAGAATGCTTTTACCTTCCCACTGTAGTGGTCCCTATTTTTCTACTTGCATTTTTACGTGCTTTCGAACTGCTAGGTTGGCAGAAGCTGGGACGAGTAACAGGCGCTCACTCTGTTACACGGCACTCGGGATTTGACCCGCCAAACTGCCGACCTTCTGATCGACAAGCTCAGCGTCCTAACCCACTGAGCCACCACGTCCCTTTGTTATATATATACTAGGCTAATTATTTAAAGACTGAAGTGCAACATAACTAGATTCTAAATAATCTATTTTTCAAAACACACAACAGTCTAAACAGTAAAAGTGAAGTCCAAATTAAGAATATTTCATTCTTAAGAATTGTTTAATTTAAAGTGGTTTAGTTGTAATAGATGGTTAGATTTAAAATAGTTTTCAATAGTGCAAAATAGTACAGAAGATACTATTTTTTTCTAGCATCAGCTAAATTAGACATATTACATTGAGAAAAATGTTTCTCATTTCTTTCCTGTTACCTTTATGAAATCATCATTGCAGAGATGTTAACATAGGAAATAGATTATTTTGTTATCTAATTTTACCTTCCAAAAGACAGAAGAAGATGAAAAATCTGAGGTTCTTTCCTGTTGGCTTTTTTGAATTAGCTGCTTTAGATTCTAAAAGTTTAGTTCCTAAAGAAGTAACCCTGTAAATAATTTTAATGTCCTCCTCTAGTGCAGGGGTAGGCAACCTTGGCTCTTTTATGACTCAAGGACTTCAACTCCCAGAATTCCTGAGCCAGCATGGCTCAGCTTGGAAAAATCTCCCTTTTCCCTCAGCATGGCTGGCTCAGGATTTCTGGGAGCTGAAGTCCACGAGTCATAAAAAAGGGCCAAGATTGCCTAGCCCTGCAATAGGCTTAGGAAAGCCAATAGAGGGAGCTTCTTTTTTTTAAAAAAAAAAGGTGCTGGAACACTGTTCTGAGCGTTCTATGAGAAAAAAAAGCCCTGCCTAGTCCATTGGAGAGCTTAGCTTGAAGTCCTATCTGGGGTGCCAAATTATTGAAAGAAAAATCTTCATCAGGGTCCACTCCAAGCCAGGAATAAACAAAAATGGAGACTGCTTTAGAAGGAAGGTTGTAGTTTATTGAAGAGCAGAGCCAAACAGAAATATGGCTCTGGGAAAGCTGACCACATGGAGCAGGGAGTGGTGGGTGTTTATACCTTCTTGGGCTTTTGTGTTTGGAGTTGTTCCTGTGGCATGAACTTTGACCTGAGGTTCAGTGTGCCTTTCTGGTATTCTATTGGTGGTGGATGTTAATCCTATTATGTTCCAAAGGTCATGTCCTGCTTCCCTGGGGCTGTGGCTGATGGCTATGTCCTGTGTTGGGTTTTTTGGGGGGTGAGGAGTTGTTGGTTCTAGGGATCTTTGTCTTTCTAATCCCATCAGCTGTAAGCTTCCTGCCTCCAGTCTTTCTGAAAGGATTATCAAATCTGCATTTCTACAGACCTGGTTTCTGCCTAGATTCTGCTTGGGGCTATTAAGAAAAACTGGGCCTGCTTTTCTGCCTTTAAGATCCTTTGGGGAAATATAATATTCTGCCTTTTTAATATTCCCCAAAATATTTCTTTCTCTTGGAGGGGCTGACTTCCCACATTTCCAGTGACAAACATTGATTTCCACTTGCTGATTATCCCAGAGCTGAGATGTGGATTCAAAGGATTGGGGAAGGGGGAAAATGGCTATAGGGTTTACCCCCTCTTCCAAGCTTTCTTGTGGGTTGAGTCCCGGAGTGTGAGCACTCCCCACTATTGGGCTCGCTCGGGTGGTTGGAATCATATCATCCTGATATTGTGGGTGTTTGTGGGCAATTTCTTAATAAATCTTTTCTAATAGCAATAGCAATTAGACTTATATACATCTTCACAGTGGTTTACAGCCCTCTCTAAGCGGTTTACAGAGCCAGCATATTGTCCCCAACAATCTGGGTGCTCATTTTACCAACCTCGGTAGGATGGAAGGCTGAGTCAACCTGGAGCCAGTGAGGATCAAACCCCTGGCAGTCAGAAGAATTAGCCTGCAATACTGCATTCTAAGCACTGCACCATGGCTCCTTTCTAAGCTTTATTAAGGTCCCAGTGCCTCTCTTGATGTTCTCCTTCTTTGGTATCTATCCAGCAAATTCTAACTTTAATGGAAACAATTGGTGTTGTGAGCCAGATAATAATAAGGGGATGAACCCAGGAAAAAGGGGAGAAAATGTATGCTCAGGGACAAGTACTGGGATGGCCAGCTGGGTGTCTGTAGCATGTATTATTGACTAATGTTGGTCCCCATGAGAATGGGCAGATTTGGTGACTTCCCCAGCTGGATTGGAGGACCTATTGACTCCACTGAACCTGGGCAGCCTCTCATGGAGGGAGAGGAGGAGGCGGTCACTGACTAGTGGCCTCTACCAACTGTTGTAGAAAACCAAGCACAGAGTTGGGAGGGAGAGGGTAAGGTAGCCCCTCTTTGTGCAGAAAAGACCCAGGAGAAGCAGTTGAGAACAACTGCTTGAGAGAATATTATGCTTGGGTTTTAGAGTATATGCTCTGTTTGTCAGAAAGTTGATGAGTGATGACTGTATGTGAATGGGATATAGGAAGGAGGAGAAAGGAGGTTCTGTGTGTGATGTGGTGCATTGTGTGTCAGGATCTGATTTTTTTTTTTTTGCATTTTGGTCCTAGCCAAAGGACCAAGGATAGAAAGTTTGACATGCTTCTGCTTAATACAATTTAAGATCTAATAAAGCATGTACATTTGGAACTCCTTGCTACTGCAAAGAAGGTGACAAGTTATTGTTAAATGTGTGTACTAAATTTGTTGTCCTTTTCCTTAGAACCAAGGAAAGATGGCAAAGTTTTTTAATAGGAGAGCCAGTTTGATCTAGTGGTTAAGGCTCCAAGCTAGAAAGCATGAGACTGTGAGTTTAAGTCCTGCCTTAGCGATGAAAGCCAGCTGGATGATTTTGAGCCAGTCATTCTTTCTCAGCCCTAGGAAGGAGGCACTGGCAGGCCACTTCTGAAAATGTGTCAAAAAGACTGCAGGGACTAATCCTAGTCTCTAGGAGTCAAGAGCATAAGAAACATCAGAGGAGAAACCCCATATTTTTAAAGGAAAATATTATGAATAGTTTCCTACTTTCCTCCATCATGTTCTTTGGTGGCCTGGTTTCCTTTTACCACTAACTTTTCCAAGCATAATTGCTTTCTCCAGTGAATTCCCCCACACGACATGGCCAAAATAAGTGAGACACAGTTTTGTGATTTTTCCTTCCAGTGATGTGTTTGGTGTTAATGTGCTCCAGCACTTGTGTCATGGCCCCATTGGAGCCTGGTTTGGAGGAGGAGGAGTTGGAACCAAGACCATCCAACAGGGATGGCATGTCTCCCTTGGTATATTTGGAGAGGCCGGGGTCTGAGGATGATGCTGTCCCAGGCCCCTCAGGCACTGGGGGAGGTAGTCGACCAGATGGAGAGCTGCCTGCCCTCACAGACACAGGGGAGGACCAGCTACAGACAGGCAGTGGTGCTGATAGGCAGCAGATCCCCTCTGATGAGTAATAGCTGCCTCCCCCACTCAATCCAAGGGCACAGAGTACAGCGGAGTCACGCTCAAAGGAGGGCTGAGAGGCTACTTGAGAGAAGGTAGCCCCGCCCCTCCTCACAAGGATCACCTGGCGTGGGTTGACTTAAGGAGAAGGGGGGGAGTTTTTTCTGTCAGGAACAATTGTTTGTTTTGGTTTACACTCCCCCGGCTATGACTTGTGCTCCTGCCTGTGCCTTGCCTTTGCCTTTGCCTTGTGGACTACCTTTTGCCTTCAGGACCTGCCTTTTGCCTTGTGGACTTGCCTTGCCCTTTGTACCTGGACTCTGGACCTTGCCCCGTGAGCTTACACCTTCTCTTTGGACATTCTTTGTTGTTTACTGGCTTTGGTTTGGGAGACTGAGGGTGGCTACCTTCTGTGTAATGTAGGGTGGAGCCTTAGCTTCCTCTGTAGGGCTGGTTGTTGTGGCATTTAATCAAAGCAATAAAGGACTCCATCGATGCCTGCCTCTGCCTAGGCAACCTGGGTCATAACAACTTGTTTGTTGGTCACCTTTGCTATCCAAGGATCCTAATCTAGTACAAAAGTGATTGTAGTAAATGAACTGGACTTTAAGCTCTTTTTCATGATAAAGTTTGGAGTCCTTTCCTACAGCTGCTACAGTTAGGAAAAGGTAGCTGCTTCTGTAAAACGACTTAGCTGTAGGGGAGTGGAGGCTTCCCTTTTGTCTTCCCAGCTACCTTATTGCTTACCTGCTACAATGCCCCCAAGAGTGATTTGCATATTTGCGTGGCACAAAAGCATTCCAGAATTGTTGGCCCAATGCTGGCTGGTGAGGGGGGAAAAGGGTGTGTTCCTTTTTACCTGTGTGTTTTACCTTTATAACCCTAAATGGGTCATGGGAATCAGTTTACTGGGTGTTGTGTAGTGGGTTCTGGAGAGCAGGAAGGATGCCGAGATGATGAGTACAGCATAGCAACTCTTTATTAGGTGGAAGGGACTGTACTGGGGCATAGGGGCTAACTGCCCTCTTATATATACCTGGCCAGCACCTGGCCAGGTACTCAACCAACCAATCGGATTGAACCTCTGTTTCCCGCCGAAAATGCTTCCCGCCAAAACAGTTACAGTTCAACACCTCCTGGTGGTAACTCTTATACAAGCTTTAGGTGTTCCAATAAAGCCTAATACATAACACCCCTTCCCCTTTAAGGATGAAACTATATACACGTACAATGAACTTACATACACGACAACCAACTTCCCAATGGACTTATGCCCCGGCTTCCCTTATTTGTGCACATAGTCCGTGAGGTACGCGGGTGGCCTCTGGGGCTGAGATGAACATCTTAGGGTCTCTTCCCCCTTGTGGGCTGGCACCTTACTCGGCGTACCCTGGACGTCCATGTTCTTCTGAACTGGAGAGTCCGCAGGTGAGCTCTGGCTGCCCGTTTCTGGTGGGCCCACCCCATAGTCAGGCCCTGTGGCAGGGTTAGTTCCGCAGTCCTGGGAGGGTTGCTGTCCAGGTTGATCAGGGTTCTCCTGATCCTCCTCGGGCTTGGGCATGGTTGTTTGTTGGTGGTGCTGGTAGGGGGAATGTGAGCTAGCTTGTGTGCCAGCTTGGAAACTCAATGAGGGGTAATATTCCCCGTGATCACTTGTTGACCTTTCTGGAACTCTTTTCCTTACTTGGTCTATGTGCCGTCTGACCTGAAGACCCCCATCCACCCCTACTACGTACGATAGGGCCCAGTTTTGTCAACCACCACCAACAAAATCCATGAGTGTCCCGGACCATAGTTTCTGGCCCAAACCAAGTCACCCGGGTGTAGTTCTCTTGGGGTTTTGGGTTGTGTGGACTCAGACGCCACTCTGTCGGGGTGAAGCCTGTTCAGTTTGGTGATGAGGCGTTTGCCCCAACGGAGCTCCACAGGACTCTTCCCCGTGGCTGTGCAAGGTGTGGTGTGCTGGGATAATAGGAATTCTGCCAACCTGTGGTGCCAATCACCGTTGATAATGCACCTGAGTGCGTCCTTGGTTGTTCTCACCATCCTTTCTGCTTGTCCATTGGTCAACAGATGGAAGGGCACGGATGTGACGTGTCTAATCAAGTTTGCTCTCATGAAGGCCTGAAATTCAGCAGCGGTAAATTGAGCCCCATTATCTGATACCACAACGTCAGGCAGGCCATGTGTGGCAAAAAGTCTCCTGAGCACTTGGATTGTTCTGGCCGTGGTCATATTTTGGACTGGCACTACCTCCAGCCATTTTGAGTGGCTGTCTACTACTATTAGGAAAAGCTGTCCTTGAAATGGACCAGCGTAATCTATATGGACCCTGGACCAGGGTGTATGTGTTGCCTCCCATTTGTGGACAGGTACTTGGGGCATCTCAGGTCTGGACCTTTGGCAAGTGTAGCATCCCTGTACCTGTTCTTCCACTGCCTTATCTAACCCTGGCCACCAAAGGTAGCTCCTTGCTAAAGCCTTCATGCGAACTATGCCAGGGTGCCCTTCATGTAGAGACTGAAGCACCCTATCCCTTAGTGTTGATGGTATAATAACCCTACTACCCCACAACAGGCATCCTTTATGTGCGGACAATTCATGCCTCCTTACAAAATACGCTTGGAATTCTGGGCCTGGACTTTTGTCCTGCCACCCTGTGAATACCCAAGACTGAACTCTGCTCAGGATTTTGTCTGAGGCTGTCTCTGCTGCAACGTCTTTTGCATGGAGAGGGCATTCCGGTAGCTCTTGGATGGCCAGTATCTGGGCGGCTGGCACCGGATCTGGTTCTATGTTTGCTAGGGGTAGCCTACTTAACCCATCTGCATGGCCAATTTCTTTCCCTGGCTTATGAATCAGTTTAAAATTATAACCTGATAGGAATATGGACCATCTGAGCATCCTAGGGGAGAGTATTTGTGGGGTTTGTTTGTCAGTGGTGAATAAGCCTTATAGAGGCTTATGGTCTGTGAACACTGTGAACTCCCTACCATACAGATAGTCGTGGAATTTTTTGACCCCAGCCACTGCCATATTTTTTAAGGACTGCCAGGGCTTCCTTGTCTATCTGTGCATAGTTCCTTTCTGCCCCTGACAAGGTTCTAGAGTAGTAAGCTATGGGGACCTGAGTACCATTTCCCTCCAGATGGCTTAGCACTGCTCCCACTCCATATGGTGAAGCATCATAAGCAATGCAGATAGGCTTGGTTTCTATGAAATGGGTGACCGTGGACTTGTTGGACAGTAGAGCCTTTAGGTCCTGGAAGCTTTTGTCATGGACATTGGTCCATTTCCATGCAGCTTTTTTATCTAGGAGTCTATGCAGGGGTTCAGTTATGGCTGCTTTGTGGGGTAGGAAGGAGTGGTAAAAGTTTAATAATCCCAGAAAGGCTTGCAGTTCCGCCTTGTTCTTGGGAGTGGGGGCCATCTTAATGGTTTTCACTTTGGATTCTGTGGGATGAATCCCGCTGGCATCGATCCTGAACCCCAAAAATTCTGTGGATGTAACCCCTATGCTGCATTTGTCTCTTTTTAGTTTGAGACCTGCAGAGCGAAGCCTCTGTCAAACTGCCCTAAGTCTGTCTGCTAACACTTCCTCTGTTTCTCCAGCAATTAGGACATCATCAAAATAAGGGCATACACCTTGGATGCCCTTAAGTGTTCGCTCCATTACCTCCTGAAAAATTCCTGGCACTACACTTACTCCAAACTTCAGGCGGTTAACTCTGAAGGCTCCCTTATGAGTTACAATTGTTTGTGCTGCTGCTGTCTACGTGGTGACTGGCAGCTGCTGGTACGCCTGCGCGAGGTCTAGTTTAGCAAAGATGGTGCCGCCTTGGAGGGAAGCGAGAATGTGGCTGACCGTGGGGACCGGGTAAGCGTGCTGGTTTAGGACCCTATTTAGTGTGCATTTATAATTGGCACAGATAAGGATCTCCCCATTAGCTTTGAGGGGGGTGACTATCGGGGTCTCCCACTCTCCCCCGTCTGTCGGCTGTAGGACCCCCTGTTCTACTAGTTTGTCTAGCTCTTTCTCAATTTTGCGCTTGAGTGCGAAGGGGACTCTCCTGGGTTTGATTCTAATAGGTAAGACACTGGGGTTTAATTTAAATGAAATGGGGGGCCCTGTGTACCTCCCCAGCTTACTATCGAATACGTCTGCAAACTCTTTGCAGATTCGATGTTGTTTCCCTGCAATCTTTGAATGCCAGATATTACGATGCCTAATGCCTCAAACCAGTCCAACCCAACTAAACTGGTCCTACGGCCTTCGACTACAATAACATCCAAGTGCCCCTGAAACCTCTTAAACTGCACGGAAAGGGTGGCCTCCCCCTTAAATTTTACTAGGGCATTTTGGAAATCAGTTAACAAGATGCTGGAGGGCCTCAATTTAACCCACCGCTTGCTCCGGCCGCAAACAAGTTTAAATGTCTGTTCGGAAATAATCGAGACTGCAGAGCCGGAGTCTAGCTCCATTTTACAAGGAATGCCTTGTAAATGGACTTCCAATTTAAGTTTGCGTTTAAGCGGTCGGCGAGCCCCGGTTCGGCAGATGGCCCTACGGCTTTCAAAAAAACCCACGCTTGTCGGGCTCCGGGCCCCGGTACCTTTCCACGATGAGTTCTCTGACTGTTGCTTGGGTAGGCCCTCTTGGAAACGATTACGGCAGACCGCTGCGATGTGGCCCAATTTTCCGCAGACCCGACACGTGGCCAACCGGAACTTGCAGTTTGCCCGCACATGGTTGCCTCCGCAGCCTCCCCCTTTTGGGGAGGGAGCTGCCTTCTGCTGGCTCTCCCTGTGCTCGTGTCGTCGATCCCGTTGTTCCATTTTCTGCTGGATCAGGTCGATGTCGGGTTCTTCCTCGTCTGTGTGCTCACCGTACGTAGCGCCTTCGTTGTGTATTGCTTCCTCTGGGCTGCGGGGCAGGGGTGTCTGTACCGCTTGCACCGCGCCTCCGGCCACCTCGTCAGCCAAGATCTCATCTTGAGCATCTTGGAGAGTTATATCGGGCCTTGTGAGCAGCCTCTGTTGCAGATGCTTGTCTCTTAGGCCGCACACAAGCCTGTCCCGAAGTCTCTCGTCCAGGTTGGAGAACTGGCAGAGGTGGGGGGCCTGTTGCAAGGCCACGATGAACTCTGACGCAGATTCACCCAGCTGTTGTACTCTCTGGTCAAACCGGAACCGCCAGGCCAGCTTGGACATTCGGGGCTTGAAATGCCCATTCAGCTTTGTCGTAAGGTCTCGTGAGATGGTTTCAATCAGCGTCAGTGCGAATAGGCTTTCGGCCAAGTTGAATGTGGCCGGCCCACTTATGCAAAGCAGGGTTGCCGCTTTTAGGCTGTCCTTGGCGATTTGGTTCACCCGGAGATAGTTCTCGACTTGCCCCAGGTGTGATGGCCACCGTTCGGGATGGCGGATGTCGAATTCTCTGGGCTGGCCGACCTTCGGCATCTTCCTCTCGTTCTCGGATTCTGCTCCGCCGACTCAAACGGTTGATTCTGAGTATGTGAGGCCGCTAGCATGGTGACTAGCCGGCCGCAGAAGGGGGGGAAAAGATCCCTCTTTCCTCCAGCACGCGAAGCCGTCCCATCGTGAATTCAGCTCTTTAATGCGAAGCAGGATCCCACCTTCGTCGCCACTGTTGTGTAGTGGGTTCTGGAGAGCAGGAAGGACGCCGAGATGATGAGTACAGTATAGCAGCTCTTTATTAGGTGGAAGGGACTGTACTGGGGCATAGGGGCTAACTGCCCTCTTATATATACCTGGCCAGTACCTGGCCAGGTACTCAACCAACCAATCGGATTGAACCTCTGTTTCCCACCGAAAATGCTTCCCGCCAAAACAGTTACAGTTCAACGCCTCCTGGTGGTAACTCTTATAAAAGCTTTAGGTGTTCCAATAAAGCCTAATACATAACACTGAGTTTCATCTTTGTCCCTTAACATGACATCTGGTAAGGGTGAAAGGGGGGAGGAAAAACAAGGTTTGACAATATTTAATAGAGCGTCCATGGAGTGGTATGGTCTACCTGAGAACACACAAAAAATCTTTTAAACAACTTTTAGTTCTGGAAGCAATCCATATACTAAAGGGATACATTCTCATGTATCCTCCCAGCTCTGCAAGATGTCATCCTAGGAAATTATTAAAGAAATGGGAAAGTATGAAAATCCTTTGCAGCTGAAGTAAGTAGGAATGTAATGGTCAATCAAAGTGTTGCTTCAGGGTTATTTTACATGTATTTTGTCACAGTGAGAGAGCCTGTTCTGCAATTATGCTAACCTCTTCTGATTTATCTATGCTTTATTTTTTTATTTTTTAAAGAAAATTTTACTAAATATACATTTAAAAAGAAAAGTGGACATGATTCAACTTCCCTAGCTACAACACTACTATTAGTATTATCTTATGTTACAGAAAGAAGTAACAAAAACCTAAAATACCGCCCTGAGTCCTTCGGGAGAAGGGCGGTATACAAATAAAATTAATAAATAATAAATAAATAATAAAATACAGTCTATAACAGGACAGAGTATAACAAACTGTACATATAAGATCTGTCGGTTTTTTTAGTAAACTGTCATTCAGTCCTCAGCGTTATATTTACATATCTTTCAGTTATGTCCATTATATAGATGTTAATAAGAAATCCTTACATTATCAACCAATCAAGCAATGTTAATCTCAGCGATCCTCCTTAACTCTAACCAATTGTACAAATTTCGCCAAATTTCATAATACTCCGTTTCGCTCTTATTTTTAATCTCTAGGGTTAACCTGTCCATTTCAGCGCAGGATAAAATTTTATCTATTATTTCTTCTTCTGTGGGTGTTTCCTTTCTTTTTTTATGTGAATGAACCTTTATTGTCAAAGTACAACCATGTATACATTGAGATTAGCTAAGCCTCCATTCGTGCTCCCACCCCCCAACTCACAGTGACAACAAACCTCCATCTTATTACACCATTTTTGGGCATATACCAGTCTTGCTGCAGTTAAGATATGTACTAATAGGTAGAGAGATGCTTTACTGAGATTATCGTTAATAATCCCTAATAAAAAGATTTCTGGTTTTAAATCAATTTTTTGTCGTAATATTTCTTCCAACCAATTTTTTATCCGCTGCCAAAAATTTTGTGCTTCTGAACATTCCCACCACATATGATAGTAAGTCCCTGGAAGCCTTCTGCATTTCCAGCACATTGGTGAGATTTTTTTATCTATTTTTGCTAACCTTGTAGGGGGAAGATGCCATCTATAAAACATCTTGTACAAATTCTCTTTATAGGAGGTGGCTAGCGTTAACCTCTTATTTCTATCCCATAGTAGTTGCCAATTATCTAAGTCAATATTATAACCAAAGTTTTTACTCCAGGTTAACATTGTTTCTTTTACCTGTTCTTCTAATAAATCCTGTTCTAATAAATATTGGTATATCTTTTTTATCAATCGATCTTCTGTTCCTAGAAGAATTTTATCTAATTGTGTATGCTCTAATTTTATCCCTGGTTCTTTTTTATCTTTTCTGTATCATGACTGTATTTGTAAGTATGCCCACCATTCCAACTCTACACCATCTTCTGATAATCATTTTCTTGTTTTCAGGTCTCCATTTTCATCTAAGAGATCTTTATATGTAATTACACTTCCTAGATTTATAAATTTGGGGTGCATAAAAATCTCTAATATAGATAGCCAATTGGGATTTTTTTAATTTTTATCCACACATCTAATAGTGCTCGTCTAATATGATGATTCTGAAAGTACTGATGAGCCCTATATTTTCCATCCCACATTATAGCATGCCACCCAATTTGCATGTCATGACCTTCTAATGCTAGTAATCTTCTGTTCCTTAAATGTATCCAATCCTTTATCCATACCACTATTGCTGCTTGATAATATTTTCCCCAATTTTTCCTTTGCATCCTGTAATAATTTTAACTTGCTTCTCAGTTTTCTATCTTGCCAGATAAATTTAGATGTAATTCTATTTAAATTTTCAAAAAAAAATCCTTACCTAATTTAATTGGTACACATTGGAATAAAAAGAGTAATTTGGGAAGTATATTCATCTTGATTGTCGCTATTCTTCCCATAAAAGAGAACTGCAAGTTTTTCCATCTATCTAGATCTACTATAATTTGGTCCATTAACTTATCATAATTTTCTCTTTTAAGTGTAGTACATCTTGCTGATAGTTGGATCCCCAAGTACTTTACTCTTTTAGATGTCTGGAAGTTAATTTTTTCTACTAGCTCAGTTTCTTGTAAGTTGGACATATTTTTAACGAGCATTTTAGTTTTTTCGTTGTTGATTTTTAATCCCGCAACATCTCCATAATTTTCCAGCACCTGTAATAATCTTGTTCCAGATTCTAAAGGGTCTTCCAGAATGAAAACTAAATCATCCACATAAGCCTGTAGTTTAAATATCTCTTTTCTGATTTCTAATCCTTTAATCATCTTATCTTTTCGGATTATTCTTGTGAGTGCTTCTAAAGAAAGAATGAATAATAAAGGAGATAGTGGACAGCCTTGTCTCATACCTTTTTGTATTTGAATGCTATTTGTTAGTTCTACGTTTATGATTACTTTTGCCTCTTGCTTGGAATAGATTGCTTTAAACATATTTATAAATTTTTCTCTAAATTCCATCTGAGTTGAGTCAACATAAAATTCCATTTGACATTATCAAACGCTTTCTGAGCATCAACAAAACTTAATGCCGCTTGTTTTTTGCTATGAAATTCATAGTATTCTAAGATGTCTAGTATGAGCCTGACATTATGTCTAATTTGTCTTTTAGGCAAGAAGCCGTTTTGGTCAGTATGAATAAATTCAGCTAAATATTTTTAAAACCTTTCTGCCATTATAGTCGTAAAAATCTTATAGTCCGTGTTCAGTAAAGAAATGGGTCTATAATTTTTAATACAGGTCAAATCAGAGTTTTCTTTAGGGATTAGTGAAATGATTGCTTCTTTCCATGAGTTTGGAATTTTTGCTGTGTTTAGTACCTCATTAAATAAATCCAATAGGGTTGGGACCAAAAGTTCTTGGAGGTTTTTATATCAGACGGTAATCCATCAGGGCCAGGTGTTTTATTACTTTTTTGTTTTTTAATAGCTTCCATAATTTCCTGGACTGTTATATCTTTATTTAATATATTTTGAAATTCTTCTGAAACCTTCGGTAGGTCTGCTTATATAATATATTGTGATATTCTTTCCTCAGTGATCATTTCCTCCTCTTTATAAAGATTTTTATAGAATTCATACGTCACCCCTTTTTCCCCATCATTTTGATGTACTATCTCCCCTGCTTGATTACGTAATTTACTAATCCATCTATTATCTTTTTGTTTTTTCAATCTATAGGCCAGCCATCTCCCAGGTTTATTTGCCTGCTCAAAAAATTAATTAAGTTCCTTAATTTCTTTGTGTCTACACTCATTATTGTTGTCATGGTGCATTCTCATTTTTTCTCTTCTCTCTGTTTCCTGTTCTTTGTCTTGTGATTCCCGTCTCTTTCTATTATATCTCTCTGCATTGTTCCCTTCTCTTAACTCTCTTTCTTCTAGTTCATCTTCATTGCCTAGATGCTGCTGGAAAAACTCTTCTGCTTTATCAATCAAATCTAACCTATATCTTTTTTCTTGCCAGGTCACCACAATCCCTTCCGGCATCAGCCACCTAAAATTAATATTTTGTCTTATTAATTTTGATGTAATATGTTGGTAGGGAGGGCCTTCTCAGATCTCTTACCCTCCTAGGGACTTGTTTGAGGACAATTAGTTGTTTACCTCTATATTCTATTGGGTTGTCCCTTGTTCTGTGCAAAATCTCATCCCTAATTGACTTCTTCACAAATCTAATATGTACCTCCTTGGGTAAGTTATTTCTTCTTACGTGTGTGAATTCTATATATATCATCAATCTCATTTGCCATCTCATCTTTCCCTGTCCCTAGGGCCCTTGCTAGCAAGTCCATCATCATTTTTGGAAGATCCTCCCCCTTCTCTTCCTTCACGTTTTGGAAATGTAAATAGTGGTCTGCTTTCTCAGTTTCAAGCAGTATGATGGTTTTTTCTAACTATTTGCTTGCAAAAGTTTTCCATTCATTTCATCTACTCTTCTTTCCTCCTTATTCATTCTATCCTCCATTTCTAATAATTTCTGTTCATTTTTCAATATTTGCTGTTGGAAACATTCAAATTTTCCGTCCATTGCTCCCATCCTCTCTTTACATTCTCCAGTATCATTCCTTATTTCACCTATTTCTCTTTTTAAATCCTCATGATTTCTCAACATAACCTCTTGCATGGATTGTAATATTGCTTGTATGTCTTTAAGTGAGCTTGCTCTCTCCCGCGGCATCATCTCCTCTATAGATCTTTGCCCTGCTGGGCTTAATTCTGCTGATGTGGCTTGGTCATCTGCCTTCTTCCAGTCCCAACTCTTGTGAGATTTGGGATGCTTGTCATCTTTCTAAATGACGTCAGCCAACCCTCCCACTTATACACAATCTTTGTCTTTCCCTCCACCACACCTGGGGAAATTATCGTTCTTCCAAGGTTATACACACTGGTGCCTTATATCTTAACAATGCTAGATTTTGTTGCTAACACAATATCCAACCTATTACACCTATTACACTAACGCTTCTAAAACATAATAATCAATATTAATCAATTTCAAATGTCTATATTCCAAACAGTCCTAACTTTTCTATATAGAAACATGTAACAATAATATAACCATTAAATTACCTCAATAATATAACCAATATTATTCAATTCTTTAACAATAAAAACCAGATTTCACAGTCAGTTCAGTTATGAATATTATTATATACAACAAGGGGAGAAATACATTTTCTCTCCCTCCTTAAACATTCAACTTTTTGTTCCTAATTAGTCTCCTCCAAATCATACCATACCATAGGTTATATTCAGTTAACTCTTATTGGTCTAAATTCTCAAAACAATTACCATTTATCCCTTTTGTTTTAGAAACTTTTTGAAACAAATAGTTCACTTCTTAAGTTATGAGTATCACTCTTCCCTCCTTTGATGCAAATTGGTCGTTAGTTCTTCAAGATGTCTGCTCTCTCAGCTCAGTCCGCACTGTCACTCTTCAAGTTTATTTTGTTTTTTGTTAAACTCCTTCTTGGCTTTACTGTAAGAGCCAGAAAGAGAAACCACCCTTGATCTCAAGTCCTTACAGCTTGTGAGCCTGTTGCTTTAAGGTCAGATCTCTTTTTTCCCCTGTCTCCTTCTCACTGTTATCTGACAGGGGAGGTGAATTTCCCTTTCACTCTGGGGCCTCTCCTCTTATCTTCTCTTCTGTGAAATTCTCTGGAAAGATTTCACCATCCGGAACACTTACAAGAGTTGTTCTGTACCAGCCTGCTACCGGCCCTGCAGAAAAGGCAGGGACAACCCCTTTTACAAGAAGGCAAGAGGCTGGAATTACGCCTGCCAAATTTATTGCAACAAAAACAAACGGAACAAGACAAACCAAGAAACAGGAGCTTTAAGAAACAGGAACTATCCAAGCGGATTGCCTTCAGCAAACCAGCCCTCCCACACATTCCCCTTATATAGAGTTCAGGGCGTGGCTTCTCTCTGCCTCCTTCCGAGGAGCCCCATTGCCTTCCTCTGTTTACTCCTAATTGACTGCCTCCTGCGTCGGGCGTCCTTGAACAGGGCCAGCTGTGGGTCATCTTCATCCACGCTGTCAGGCTCACACAGCTGGGTCTCCGTGGTGACCAAGTGGGAGGGGCCTGGCTGAGGGCTCTCATCAGCAAGATCTTCAACCCCCTCAGCAAGGTCTTCAACACCCCCCTCCTCCTCCTCTGAGTCATCCGACCCAACTGCCGAACCCACAGGCTGACCCTGAATCACAACAAGAGTTTGCTGAGTGTTTCCTCTGCCAGGTTAGTTGAATCGCTGTCCCGCTAGCTCACCGCTATTTTTGACAGCCGTCATTTCTTCACAGCTGTCATAATGGGCCGTCTCCTTCACCCAGCTCTCTCCTAGGCATTCCTGCTTTCTGCAGCTCGAACCGGCATCCTGAGCTGCTCAGCTGGGCGCCTCTGCTTCTAATCTCCCTCCAAGAGATCTGGGGCTTTTAAAAAAACCCACCGGGAACAGAGAAAAAGCTGTGAGATCGGCACAGTCATTCTGAGTGGTGTCTCAACACAGCCATTCCGTTTGACAGCTGGCTCCGCCTCTCATTTATCTATGCTTTAGCATAGTCAATGAAGCAGAGGTAGATGTTTTTATGGAACTCCCTAGCTTTCTCCATGGTCCAGCGTATGTTGGCAATTTGATCTCTAGTTCCTCTGCCTCTTTGAAATCCTGCCTGTACTTCTGGTAGTTCTCGATCCACGTACTGCTGGAGTCTAGCTTGTAGGATTTTAAGCATAACTTTACTAGCATGTGAAATGAGTGCAATGGTGCGATAGTTTGAACATTCTTTGGCACTGCCTTTCTTTGGAATTGGAATGTAAACTGACCTTTTCCAGTCCTGTGGCCACTGTTGAGTTTTCCAAATTTGCTGGCAAATTGAGTGTAGCACTTTTACTGCATCTTTTTTTAAGATTTTGAATAGCTCAGCAGGAATACTGTCACCTCCACTAGCTTTGTTGTTGCTCAGCTTTTCTAAGGTCCACTTCACTTCACATTCTAGGATGTCTGGCTCGAGGTCGGTGACCACCTCATCGTGGTTATCAGGGACGTTAAGCTCGTTCTTGTATAGTTCTTCTGTGTAATTTTGCCACCTCTTCTTAATCTCTTCTGCCTCTGTTAGGTCCCTGCCATTTTGGTCCTTTATCATGCCCATTTTGCATGAAACGTTTCCTTCATCTCTCCAATTTTCTTGAAGAGATCTCTGGTCCTTCCTATTCTATTGTTTTCTTCTATTTCTTTGCACTGTTCATTTAAGAAGTCATTCTTATCTCTTCTAGCTATTCTCTGGAATTCTGCATTCAATTGGGCATATCTTTCTTTTTCTCCCTTGCCTTTCGCTTCCCTCCTTTCCTCAGCTATTTGCAAAGCTTCCTCAGACAGCCATTTGGCTTTCTTGCATTTCTTTTTCTTTGGGATGGTTTTAGTTGCTACCTCTTGTACAATGTTGCGAACCTCTGTCCATAGTTCTTCAGGCACTCTGTCTATCAGATCTAATTCCCTAAATCTATTTGTCACCTCTACTGTATATTGAACAGGGATATGATTTAATTCATACCTGAGTGGCCTAGTGCTTTTCCCTACTTTCTACAGTTTAAGCCTAAACTTTGCAATGAGAAGCTCATGGTCTGAGCCACAGTCAGCTCCTGGTCTTGTTTTTACTGACTGTATAGAGCTTCTACATCTTTGGCTGCAGAGCACATAGTCAATCTGATTTCTTTGGTGACCGTCTGGTGATGTCCATGTGTAGAGACGTCTCTTGGGTTGTTGGAAAAGAGTATTTGTTATGACCATTGTATTCTCTTGACAACATTCTATCAGCCTGTGCCCTGCTTCATTTTGTACTCCAAGGCCAAACTTGCCTGTTATTCTGGTTATCTTTTGGCTTCCTACAGTGCAGGGCCACCCAGGACGGACAGGTCATAGCAGAGAGTTCTGACAAAACGTGATCCACTGGAGAAGGAAATGGCAAACCACTCCAGTATCTTTGCCATGAAAACCCTATGGACAGTACCAAAAGGCAAAACGATATGACGCTGGAAGATGAGCCCCTCAGGTCGGAAGGCGTCCAATATGCTACTGGGGAAGAGCAGAGGGCTAGTACTAGTAGCGCCAGAAAGAATGAAGCGACTGGGCCAAAGCCGAAAGGACGCTCAGCTGTGGATATGTCTGGTGGTGAAAGGAAAGTCCGATGCTGTAAAGATTTTTTCTCCATAGGAACCTGGAATGTAAGATCCATGAATCAAGGAAAACTTGATTCATGGATCGCAGCGGAAAGAAGCAGGCAGGCAGGGCGCGGAGGTCCGGAGACCTGCTGACGTTTGGGGAGGTTTGGGGAAGCGCGCACCTCCCCAAACCTCCCCAAACTTCGGCAGGTCTCCGGACGGCGGCGGCTTGGGAGAGGTGCGCGCGATCCTGGAAGCACCGAAGCGTCGGCCGCGCGCAAGTCCTCGGTAAGCTCCGGGCGGTCACTTGCTTCGCGTCTCCTGAGGGAAGGGGGGGCGACTGGAGCGGGCGTGTTTCCTCGCCTGCTGGGCGCCGCGATTTGCCCGGGGAACGCGCGGGCCCCGAATGGCAGCGTGGAGCGAGGAAGCGGACAGCCAGGGCTTCCCCGAGAGCCGCGGCCACACAGGGTATTCCTGTGTATTCAGGCTTGCAAAATGGCAGATCGAGCCTCTGCTGGCGGCAGAGGCTTGCAGAGCGCGGATCCAGCCTCCGCCGGCGGCGGAGGCTTGCAGAACGGCGGATCGGCTTATACTCGAGTCAATAACTTTTTTCAGTTTTTGGGGGTGAAATTGGGGGTCTCGGCTTATACTCGAGTCGGCTTATACTCAAGTATATACGGTAAATTCACCCATTCCTGTCCATTTTAGTTCGCTGATTCCTAAGATGTTGATGTTCAGTCTTGTTGTCTCTTGTTTGACCACGTCCAGCTTTCCTTGATTCATGGATCTTACATTCCAGGTTCCTATGGAAAAAAAATCTTTACAGCATCGAACTGTCCTTTCACCACCAGATACATCCACAGCTGAGCGTCCTTTCGGCATTGGCCCAGTCGCTTCATTCTTTCTGGTGCTACTAGTACTAGCCCTCTGCTCTTCCCCAGTAGCATATTGGACACCTTCTGACCTGAGGGGCTCATCTTCCAGCGTCATATCATTTTGCCTTTTGGTACTGTCCATAGGGTTTTCATGGCAAAGATACTGGAGTGGGTTGCCATTTCCTTCTCCAGTGGATCACGTTTTGTCAGAACTCTCTGCTATGACCTGTCCGTCTTGGGTGGCCCTGCACTGCATAGCTCATAGCTTCATTGAATTATGCAAGCCCTTTTGCCACGACAAGGCAGTAATCCATGAAGGGGGAGGGAGGTCCTTACACCATCACAATACAGGGTGCACAAATTGACATTATAGTATTAAAAATTGAAAGGGTTTCTTTCATAATCTCCATTAAAGGCAGCATTATCCACAAATCCAATCACTAATTGCTTAGGGAACTTTCCCAGAAATATGCTTTCCTGATTAGATACAAGGCTGCCTGCAGGAATACTGTAAATCTTTATCCTCACACGATCAATAGGGTATTTGGCATTAGAAGTGAGCAAAGCTTCTATGTGACCAAGACATACACCTGCAGAAACCTTTACACATTTTATAAAGAGAGATGCTGATAGGATCTGCACTTTGTAATACTTGTTGCTGTCCTTCATCAGGCAGAACTCATTTCTGCTTCTTGTGGGTTTGACTTTTACATCCATTAATCCAGGGCTTTTCAACCGGTGGTACATCTACCACTGGTGGTACATGAGCACATGGCTGGTGGTACATGGCATCCCCTTCCTCCCCCCCATTCTGCTCTTTCCCAGCTTGCTTGTGGAAAACATGCTGCTTGGCAGCAGCCTGCAAAAACCCTACCGAGGGCGTGCGAAGAGTGCGGGCGCAGAGTGAGGCCCTCCCCTCCCCAGGGACTCGTGCAGCAACCGGATTGACTTCTTCTCGTGTGGGATCCGTGTCACCCTTCCCCCCCTCTTCTTACTTCAGAAGCAAGTGCGAGCCTGAAGGGGCAGAGCCAACCACTCCCTCGGCAGGTAGGTGTTTGTGACTGCTCGCATCGCACCCCTGAGCGCCAACCTCACAACCGTCCCATCCTTCTTTTCCCCTTTCTCTCTCTCTTTCTCTGTTGTGGCCTCACTCTCTTCCATCTTCTTTTCCTCTCCTCCCCACGCGAGCTTGCGATACACCTCACGGCCCTCACATTGCCTCCCGGGGCTCGAGACTTTTCCCCCTCTCCTCTTCCCGAGGTGCCCGGCTTTATGGAGAGGGAAGCAAAGCGGCCAGATGGCGTGCGCCCTCCCAGAGGACTCATCCCGCAGCAGGAGGTGGGAATCAAGGCGCATGTTTGTTTTGCTGATGCGCACCAGGTGAAGCCATCAGAACGTGGGTGTGAAGGCAAAAATGCGCCTGCCTGACTCCCTCCCCCCCACTGCTTCACAGCATCTAGCCCTTTGCCATCTCCGTGACGGCCAGATGGACTGCCCGCCAGTTTCCCATTTCGGGCCAGGAGAAGCGCACACTCGTTGCCTGTATCGCAGGCTTAAAGTCTGAAACAGCCGGGCACTTGGCTGTCTGATCACCTTTCTCCGCCCCCTCTTTTTCGGGGTTTTTTTTAACTCGCCACTTTTAGAGGCAGTGTAAAGGCAAAATCCAGGAGGCATGCATGAGGCGAGTGTCTTGGTCATCTTCCTCCCCCTTGCTCCACTTTTTTTTCTCGCCCTTTCCTCAACAGCCTTGAATGCATGCTGAGGAGGAGCAGGGGCGTCCAGCCCTTTTTCTCTCTGCCACCGCCACCAGCGCCCTGTTGAAACTCCAGCATCCGGCGGGAAGGTCACATAAGTGGCAGTTCAGGCCATCGCGTTCCTCCCCTGCAACAGACACGCAGGGCTGGCAGCAACATCCTGTGCCATGGACTGCGGGGATTCCCGCAGTAAAACAAAATCTTATATATATATATATATATATATATATATATATATCCCCTTCATGGATTACTGCCTTGTCGTGGCGAAGGGGCTTGCGTAATTCAATGAAGCTATGAGCTATGCCGTGCAGGGCCACCCAGGACGGACAGGTCATAGCAGAGAGTTCTGACAAAACGTGATCCACTGGAGAAGGAAATGGCAAACCACTCCAGTATCTTTGCCATGAAAACCCTATGGACAGTACCAAAAGGCAAAACGATATGACGCTGGAAGATGAGCCCCTCAGGTCGGAAGGCGTCCAATATGCTACTGGGGAAGAGCAGAGGGCTAGTACTAGTAGCGCCAGAAAGAATGAAGCGACTGGGCCAAAGCCGAAAGGACGCTCAGCTGTGGATATGTCTGGTGGTGAAAGGAAAGTCCGATGCTGTAAAGATTTTTTCTCCATAGGAACCTGGAATGTAAGATCCATGAATCAAGGAAAACTGGACGTGGTCAAACAAGAGATGACAAGACTGAACATTGACATCTTAGGTATCAGCGAACTAAAATGGACAGGAATGGGTGAATTTAATTCAGATGACCATCAGGTATACTACTGCGGGCAAGAATCCCTCAGAAGAAATGGAGTAGCCTTCATAGTCAATAAAAGAGTAGGAAAAGCAATACTGGGATACAATCCTCAAAATGACAGAATGATCTCAGTTCGAATCCAAGGCAAACCATTCAATATCACAGTAGTCCAAGTCTATGCCCCAACCACCAGTGCTGAAGAGGATGAAATTGACCGGTTCTATGAAGCCCTACAGCACCTTATAGAACTAACACCCAAAAATGATGTCCTTATCATCATGGGGGATTGGAATGCTAAAGTAGGAAGCCAAAAGATAACTGGAATAACAGGCAAGTTTGGCCTTGGAGTGCAAAATGAAGCAGGGCACAGGCTGATAGAATTCTGTCAAGAGAATACGATGGTCATAGCAAACACTCTTTTCCAACAACCCAAGAGACGGCTTTACACATGGACATCACCAGACGGTCAACACAGAAATCAGATTGACTATATGCTCTGCAGCCAAAGATGGAGAAGCTCTATACAGTCAGTAAAAACAAGACCAGGAGCTGACTGTGGCTCAGACCATGAGCTTCTCCTTGCAAAGTTTAGGCTTAAACTGAAGAAAGTAGGGAAAAGCACTAGGCCACTCAGGTATGAATTAAATCATATCCCTGTTGAATATACAGTAGAGGTGACAAATAGATTTAAGGAATTAGATCTGATAGACAGAGTGCCTGAAGAACTATGGACAGAGGTTCGCGACATTGTACAACAGGTAGCAACCAAAACCATCCCAAAGAAAAAGAAATGCAAGAAAGCAAAATGGCT